>NW_012115055.1:3098167-3227546 GCF_000951035.1 Colobus angolensis palliatus | reverse complement strand
AGTGAGATGACCCCAGTACCTCAGTTGAAAATGCAGAAATCACCAGTCTTCTGTGTCCTTCGCGCTGGGAGTTGGAGACTGCAGCTGCTCCTATTCGGCCATCTTGCTCCTACAGGTGCTTTTTAATACTTCTGCACACAGTAGTACAGTAGTACAGGTTAATGAAAAACTGATTATCAAAATAATGACTAAATTAAAATAAATAAAAAGATGGTTGTAAACTTAGACCCTCAATAAGAGTTTTACATCACAAGTTTTACATTACTAAATGAGACAAAAACTTTCAGCTGAAGTACCAGCTACATGCAGGGAATATATAGAATAGTGGAAGAAGAAAGTTATAGATATCAGCTACTACGTTGTGATCAATTAGAGAGATAATAACCATAATAGCCTTGCATATTTTCTCTTCTCTCCCGAACCCCCCCTTCTCTCTCTCTCTCTCTCTCTCTCTCTCTCTCTCTCTGTGTGTGTGTGTATCTCTTTTATATACATGAAGGAAGAGAGTAGGAAGGAAGGAAGCAAAGGCAAACAAATATTTATCTTCTTCTTTCCTAAAATTATTAGAACTATACATCTGCTTTTGAGGAGGTAAAAAAGGGGTTTCCTCCTCTTCTACCCATTGTGCCTCAATCTCTAGCCTCCTTTAGGTCAAAGCTTTCTTCAAGTCTAGTGTCCTTCATAAGAAAATTAATCCCATGCTCGCCTCCTTCTGGGAGATGTTTTGTTAGTGATACACTGCTTTAGGGTATGGCTTCATCCAATTCCAGCTCCTGCAGAGGGCAAGTTCTCTTGTTCGTGGTTTCTGAAACACTTCGTTTTAGTAGTATCCTTAGGACATCCTACAGTGCCTTCACAGTAGCATGTCACCAGTGAGGCCCCTTCCTCCCTGCAAATGTTCTCTTTTGACTCTTTTACAGGTGGCATTGTAATGCATTCTGAGGTGACAATCATCCCTGTAAATGGCTTCCCCCATTACCAGTGGGAATATATTTTCAGAGACATCCCTAACATTTTCACCATCCAGCAAGCCACAGAAATGCCTCCCTTCAGCCTTTGGTTGGTGTGGCAGGGAGAAAGAGCACTTCTTTAAGCAACCTGTTACCGCTCTAGGGTTAATGGCTGCTTCTTATATCTTCTTTTTTTTTTTTTAAATCTATCTATCTATCTATCAATCATCTATCTATCTATCTATCTAATCTCCCTATATCTGTCTTTTGTTTTGCTATAACAGAATTTCTGTGACTGGGCAATTTATACAGAACAAATGTATTTCTCACAGTTTTGGAGGCTGATAAGTCCAAGATCAAAGTGCAGGCAGGGTTGGGTGTCTGGTGAGGGCCTGGTCTCTATTTCCACAAATGATGCCTTGAATGCTGCATCATCTGGAAGGGAGAAACACTGTTTCTCACATGGCAGAACCCATTCCCATCAGTTCATTTTCCTAGTGGCATCAGTCTATTTGTGAAGGCAGAACCCCATAGCCTAATCACCTCTTAAAGGTCCCGCCTTTCAGGACTACTAACATAGCAATGAAATTTCAATGTCAGTTTTGAAGGGAACAAGCTACCAACTATCTCTCTTTTCAGTTTATGCAATATAGTAATGCTTAAGGCCTGTACTTAATACATATTTGTTGAATTAATGAATGACAAATAGTATGGCAAAATCATACCTTTGATATAAAACGATGTCGTTGTAAAAAATGCTAAAAATATATTTAATGAATTTTTGTATAGTTTTGCCTAACTAAAGTGATAAATTAGCATATGAAACCATATACATATCATATTGCAAGATGCATTAAGCCCCCAGATACTACCAAGTATTATAATATTGTCTTCTTTTAAGAATAATGTGGGTATTCTGTTTCTTCCTTCCGTTGCTATACAGAAATAACTCAATTAAGGAAATTTTTTTAAAATAGTCACAATTTATCCCTAAGAAATAGTACTATTACTACTTTTTCTTTACTCAATATATAAATTTCCATTACTTTTTGTGTTAGTGACACAAAAATAAAAATGAATAAATTAGTTATTTTATACTAAGAAACTGTTTACCATAATCTATTAATGAGAGGAAAAAAAGTACAAATGAGTTTAAATACTTGATGTGCCTGTATCTACATAATTAATCTAATGTTATTAACTGTTAGTTTAAAAAGCAATGAATATATACTACTTATATATATATTAGTATATATATTTAACATATAAAGTAGTAGTACTACATATATTAGATTATATATTATACTACTAATACTAATATTATACTATATATTATACTACTAATACTAATACCAGTATTACCTTTGACTTTATATGTACATATATATAAGATTATAAAATATACTACTAATACTAATACCAGTATTAGTATTATTAGTATTAGTACCAGTAGCATTAGTATTAGTAGTATAATACATAACCTAATATATGTATATATATAATGTAAAGGTAGGAACTTATCTTGCTACTCCACTTATTACCAAGAGGTGGCACTACCATATCTCCTACATTCAAAAATTAATAAGAATTATTTAATACTGATTTGATGTATGATTTTTCTCTGTTTGAAAATTATGATTACAAGTGTGTGCTTATATTATTCCTATAGAACATCATCAATGGGTATAATTATTAGAGTATATTCTTCGTAGTCCATTATTAATCCTTCTTACAGAAATTATCTAGAGTTATTTCTATTATGAAGAGTGTTCTTTCATGATTGCTAGCACAATTCATGTCAGGCTGCCTCACCCTAATACTCAGTTCTTATGTGCTTGAGGAATGACAGATATATTACAAAAGTAAATTAAAACAAAGTCTATTGTCATGTAGTGGCCTGAATGGGTATTGACTCAAATATATATAATATTTATATAAAATGAAGAAAATTTGATTTAAATAATGCAGACCCTTGCTTACCAAAGTGTGATCCACATCAGTCACTATATTAGTCACCCGGGAGCTCAATATGAATGAAGAGTCTTAGGACCAACACAAACCTATGTGATATGATGTGCATTTTACCAAGATCCCCAAGAGATTTGTGGGCCCTTTAAATTGTGAGACGCATTCGTCTGGACTGACGACTACAAAAATCAGCACTGATATTCACAACTGGCCTCAGTGAGCCTCACTGGCTACCACAGAGAGAAAGAGAAATCCTAGAGTTGAGCAATTCCACTCTCATCTGGTTTTTACACAGCTGACTTGTCAGTTAATGCAGTGAAACGCAAAATTAGTACTAACAGTGAAAGTCACTTACAATGAATTCTTGTGTTGCGAACCATGAGAAAAAATAATTGCATTCAAATCATCCCTAAAGTATTTTGGACCAGGCAGTTTTTATTTTTGAAATAGATCATTGGTTTTGGATTGAGAACCACATGAACTAATTAATTTTCCTTTATACACTATATTATAAATAGAATATGTCTTTATATATTGAAGTTACACTTGGCTCTGTACAAAAGGTAAAAGAGAATAACTTGACTAATGAAAACAATCAAATATAGGTACATATCTCTCCTCACCTCTTTTCAAGAAACACTGGCTCTGACTCCAATGACAGCAAAAATTACAAACTACAACGATCATCCAGTTATTTTTTCTTTTTCATTTTTTTTCTCAACCAGTATTTGTTAATCTAAGGTTAAAGTATCAACATGGTAGAGTTCTACTTCGAGATTCTCTTTAAGCTCTTCACTAAAATATGGGAGGCTGAGCATATTACTTGAAGTAGATGAACAGGTAATTCACCTCTTTTATTCATGTTATATTTTCACCTAAGTTTTAGTTGGTATCAGTTGTTATTCTTGTGAAATGTAAATTCGTACTGATAATGGGGGTGTTTTAAGTCACAAAAGAGAGGATGTGAGGACAATAGAGAAAAGGGGCACATATAGCATGGGGTCTATTAATATCAGCATCAGGTCTTACAACTTAGTTCATTTCCCAAATTCAGAGATGAGCGAGGGCTCAGAATCTCTGAAATCCATGTAAGAAGGTTTATTGAGACATGGATTTGTGATTGCAGTTATTACTAATTCACAGTTCATGTGTTAAAAAAAAAATCTTCACCTACAAAATCTACCCAGCAATGTACTACTCCACAAGAGGAGAGTATACAGATTCAAAGTGTTGTTTGTTTGTAATTAGGTAAACATTAGCATCTTTAGGATATGGAAAGTGACTGAAATGTTTGACACCAGTTTGACAGACAGTGAGCAGTGGCAGACAGTCAAGGGCAGTGATCTTGCATGGAGACTGCTGCTAATGGACTGTTTTGTGGGCACAGATAAAGTAGCCCTTTTGGGAACTCTCATAAACAATGGGAGAGGGGTGAACGTTGAATGAACTGGTCTCTATCAGGCTGCTGGGAATTCCGTTAACTATAATGTGATCATAAATAGCAGTGAATGCAGTGGTGCCATCTCAGCTCACTCACCCTCCACCTCCCAGGTTCAAGCAATTCTCCTAACTCAGCCTCCCGCGTGGCTGGGATTACAGGGGCGCCACCACACTCAGATAATTTTTGCATTTTTTTAGTAGAGACGGGGTTTCACCACATTGACCAGGCTGTCTTGAATTCCTGACCTCAGATGATCCACCTGCCGCCTCATCCTAAAGTGTTGGGATTACAGGAGTGAGCATTCCAGCGGGGTCGACAGAGAGATACCCCATATAAAATACACACACACACACACACACACACACACACACACACACACGAAGGAGAGGTTGGGTCCCCTTGAGGAAGGACCCCACTACATTACCAACAATTTATGCATAGAATCTTTCTCCCATCCTTCCCCATGGAGGCCTCCAACCTTTTACCAAGGTAAATGCACTGGGGAAAGGAAAATGGTCAGACATTTCGGGGACTACTGGACACTGGCTCTGAGCTGACGTTGATTCCTGGGGACCCAAAACATCACTGTGGTCCTCCAGTTAAAGGCTTATGAAAGTCAGATAATCAACGGAGTTTTAGCTCTGGTCCAACTTATGATGGGTCCAGTGGTTCCCCGGACTCATCCTTTAGTCATTTCCCCAGTGCCAGAATGTATAATTGGCATAGACATACTTAGCAGCTGGCAGAACCACCACATTGGCCCCCTGATGGGTAGGGTGAGGGCTACTATGGTGGGAAAGACCAAATGGAAGTCATTCAAGCTGGCTCTACGTAGAAGAATAGTAAATCAAAAACCATGTCATATCCTTGGAGAGATTGCAGAGATTAGTGCCACCATCAAGGACTTGAAAGATGCAGGGGAGTGATTCCCACCACATCCCCATTCAACTCTCCAATTTGGCCTGTGCAGAAGACACATGAATCTTGGAGAATGACAGTGTATTATCATAAGCTTAACCAAATGGTGACTCCAATTGCAGCTGCTCTACCAGAGGTGGTTTTACTGTTTGAGTAAATTAACACATTCCCTGGTGCCTGGTATGCAGCCATTGACTCGGCAAATGCCTTTTTCTCCATTCCTGTCCATAAGACCCACCAGAAGCAGTTTGCCTTCAGCTGGCAAGGATAGCAATATAACTTAACTGTCCTACCCCAGGGGTGTATCAACTCTCTGGCTTTGTGTCATAGTTTTATTTGGAGAGACCTTGATCAATTTTTGCTTCTGCAAGATATCACACTCGTCCATTACACTGATGACATTATGCTGATTGGATCCAGTGAGCAGGTAGTGGCAAACACACTGGACTTATGGGTGAGACATTTGCATGCCAGAGGATGGGAAATAAATCTGACTAAAATCCAGGGACCTTCTACCTCAGTAAAATTTCTAGGGATTTAGTGGTGTGGGGCCTGTTGAAATATTCCTTCTAAGGTGAAGGATAAATTGCTGCATTTGGCCCCTCCCACAATCAAGAAAGAGGCACAATGCCTAGTGGGCCTATTTGAATTTTGGAGGCAACACATTCCTCATTTGGGTATGTTACTCCGACCCATTTATCAAGTAACCTGAAAGGCTGTGAGTTTTGAGTGGAGTCCAGAATAGGAGAAGGCTCTGCAACAGGTCCAGTCTACTGTACAAACTGCTCTGCTGCTTGGGCTATATAACCCAGCAGATCCAATGGTGTTTGAGATGTCAGTGGCAGATAGGGATGCTGTTTGGAGCTTTTGGAAGGCCCCATAGGTAAATCACAGTGGAGACCTCTAGGATTTTGGAGCAAGATCTTGCCGTCTTCTGCAGATTAACTAGCCTCGTTTTGAGAGACAGCTCTTGGCCTGTTACTGGGTGTTGGTGGAAACTAAACGTTTGACTATGGGTCATCAAGTCACCATGCAACCTAAACTGCCTGTCATGAACTGGGTGCTTTCTGACCCATCTAGCCATAAAGTGGATTGTGCACAGCAGCATTCCATCATCTAATGGAAGTGGTATATACATGAGCAGGCTTGAGCAGGTCCTGAAGGCACAAGTAAGTTACATGATGAAGTGGCTCAAATGCCTGTGGTCTCTACTACTGCCACCTGCCTTCCCTTCCCCAGCCTGCACTGATGGCCTCATGAGGAGTTCTCTATGATCAGTTGATGGAGAAGGAGAAGACTAGGGCCTGGTTGACAGATGGTTCTCCATGATATGCAGGCACCACCTGAAAATGGACAGCTGCAGCACTGAAGCCCCTTTTTAGGAAGTCCCTGAAGGACAGCGGGGAAGGGAAATCTTCCCACTGGGCAGAACGTTAAGCAGTGCACCTGGTTGTGCACTTTGTATGGAAGGAGAAATGGCCAGATTTGTGATTATATACTGATTCATAGGCTCTAGCCAATGGTTTGGCTGGAAGGTCAAGGCCTTGGAAGAAACATGATTGGAAAATTGATGACAAAGAAATTTTGAGAAGGAGTATGTGGATGGATGTCTCCGGTGGCCAAACACTGTGAAGATATTTGTATCCTGTGTGAATGCTCACCAGTGGGTGCCCTCAGCAGAGGAGGATTTTAATAATCAAGTGGATAGGATGACCCGTTCTGTGGACACCACTCAGCCTATTTCCCCAGCCACCCCTGTCATCGCCCAGTGTGCCCATCAACAAAGTGGCCATGGTGGCAGGGATGGAGGTTACACATGGGCTCAGCAACATGGGCTTCCACTCACCAAAGCGTACCTAGCTATGGCCACTGCTTAGTGCCCAATTTGCTGGCAGCAGAGACCATCATTGAGCCCTCAATATGGCACCATTCCTTGGGGGTGATCAGCCAGCTACCTGGTGGCAGCTTGATTGTATTGGGCCTCTTTCATCATGGAAAGGGCCAAGGTTTGTCCCCACTGGAACAGACACTTTATATATGGGTTTGCCCATCCTACACACAATGCTTCTGCCAAGACTACCATCGATGGACTCATGGAATGCCTTATCCAGGGTCATGGTATTCCACACAGCATTGTCTCTGACCAAGGCACTCATTTTATGGCTAAAGAAGTGGAGCGGTGGGCTCATGCTTATGGAATTCACTGGTCTTACCATCTTCCCTATGATCCTGAAGCAGCTGGATTGATAGAATGGTGGAATGCCCTTTTGAAGTCACAATTACAACACCCAACTCTGTAACAATACTTTGCAGGGCTGTGGCAAAGTTCTCCAGAGGGACATGTATGCTCTGAATTATCGTCTGATATATGGTACTGTTTCTCCCATAGCCAGGAATTATGGGTCCAGGAATCAAGGGGTGGAAGTGGAAATGGCACCACTCACCATCACCCCTAGTGATCCAGTAGCAAAATTTTTGCTTCCTTTTCCCCAACATTATGTTCTGCTGGCCTAGAGGTCTTAGTTTCAGAGGGAGGAATGCTGCCACCAGGAGACACAACAATGATTCCATTAAGTTAATTCCATTAACAATGATTCCATTCCATTCCGAAGTTAAGATTGCCACCTGGACACTTTGGGCTCCTCCTATCTTTAAGTAAGCAGGCTAAGAAGGGAGTTACAATGTTGGCTGGGGTGATTGACCCAGACTATCAAGATGAAATCAGTCTACTACTCCATAACAGAGGTAAGGAAGAGTATGCATGGAGTACAGGAGATCCATTAGGGCATCTCTTAGTATTACCATGCCCTGTGATTAAGGTCAAAGGGAAACTACAACAGCCCAATCCAGGCAGGACTACAAATGACCCAGACCCCTCAGGAATGAAGTTTTGGGTCACTCCACCAGGAAAAAATCATGACCTGCTGAGGTGCTTGCTGAAGGCAAAGGGAATACAGAATGGGTAGTAGAAGAAGGTAGTCATCAATACCAGCTACAACCATGTGACCAGTTGCAGAAACCAGGACTGTAACTGTCATGAGTGTTTTCTTCTTTTGTTGAAAACATTTTTGTGCATGTATAAACTGTAATAAGAAAATGTCTTACTTTTATTTTATTTACCCTTATCATGGGACATAAAATTTATTGACTTCACATCAGCATTTATGTATTATTAATGTTATGTAATAGTATTTTGGTTGGGGATTGGTGTTTCCAGTTTTACACTTATATTCAGTTGTATTATGTTGGGCATAATTATGGCCTTATTTTTGTCTTTATTTGAAAATTATATATGATCTCAGGAGATGTATATGGGTTCAGGTTGACAAGAGGTAGATTGTGATGGTTAATACTGAATATCAACTTGATTGGATTGAAGGATACAAAGTATTGATTTTGGGTGTATCTGTGAGGGTGTTGGCAAAAGAGATTAACATTTGAGTCAGTGGGCTGGGGAAGCAGTTTCACCCTTAATCTGGTTGGCACAATCTAATCAGTTGCCAGCAAATATAAAGCAGGCAGAAAAACATGGAAAAGAGAGACTGGTCTAGCCTCCCAGCCTTCATTCTGCCATACTGGATGCTTCCTGCCCGCGAAATTGGACTTCAAGTTCTTCAGTTTTGGGACTGGGACTGGCTCTCTTTGCTCCTCAGCTTGCAGGCAGCCTAGGACCTTATCATCATGTAAGTTAACACCTAAACTCCCAAATATACGTGTGTGTGTATATATACGTGTAGATAGATAGATAGATAGATAGATAGATAGATAGATAGATAGATAGATAGATAGATAATCTCCTATTAGTTCTGTCCCTCTAGAGATTCCTCATACAACAATAATAAAAATTTTTCTAATAATTTTGTTCATGTTCAATAAAATTTTCTTAGACCATCTAATTTCATTTTTCTTTTAGAGGACATAAAAATATGAAAAGAAAACATGTTTCTGTAACTCAATCCAGCTGTAGACTAGTTTGAAAATACATCAGTATTGACAAACCAGGGAAATAATAGGCCTGAAATAATATATGAAACACAATTGAAAACACTGAAGCTATGTGATAAGAAAAATAAACAATTATCAAGTCATAATAGCTAACCTCAGGTAAATTGAGACAATATTTTGCCAGAATATGGAATCAACTTAAAATATTAATAGCTTTAACATACCTAAATGATAAACTTAGGTACTAAAATTGTTCTGAGAAAATGAAAAACTAAATGAATAACATTAAAAAATTATACAAAAAAGAACTGGGTGCGGTGGCTCACGCCTGTAATCCTAGCACTTTGTGGGGCCAAGGCAGATGGGTTACTGGTGGTCAGAAGTTCGAGACCAGTCTGGCCAACACGGTGAAACCCTGCCTCTACTAAAATACAAAAATATCTGGAAATCACTTGAACCCGGGAGGTGGACCAGTGAGCTGAGATCATGCCACTGCACTCCAGCCTGGGTGACAGAACGAGACTCTATCTCAAAAAATAATAATAATAATAATAAAATGTTTCAGATGTTATCTCACAATTCAGAGCTAAATAAAAACATTAAAGTTAAAAATATATTTTTCTTCCATTTTTGAGTCAAATGCATTAAAATGTAATTGAACTCATGCTCTGCATATTCTTTACAAGTGATTGTCTTTCTTCATTTGAACCTACAGTGTAAACATTTTCAATTGCTGTCTTATTCAGCTTGAAATATTATAACAAACTACTATAGACTGGAGGCTTAAACATAAATTTATTTCTCACAATTTTGGAGGCTGGAAGTTTGATACCATGATGCCAACATGGTTGGGTTCTGGTAATGGCCCTATCTTGGGTACCAACCTGCAGATTTCTTGTATCCTCCTTATGTGGCAGAGAGAGAGCAAGAGAGTCCTCTAGGGTCCCTTTTACAAAGGCACTAATCTCATTCATAAGGTCTTCACCCTCATGATTGCCCCAAAAGACCCCATCTCCTAAAACCATTGCATTAGAAGTTAGCATTTCAATGTATGAATTCTGGGAGGAATTATTCAATTCCTAACAACTGCAATTAAAAATAATTTGGATATAAAGGTTTTATTTCTTTGTTTTGTTTTTAAATAAACTACTGCTTTTGTTGCAGTGAAGGGAGAAGAACTGAGGAAATACCCCCAGCACCAGTAGATACAAGGGAGGGCAGCATTGATGATATCTTAGATAGGCATGCCTACTTTAGCCTTCCTTTAAAACAAAATGCCGTTTCATTGTTTTCAAAAAGTTTTGCAATGGCTTTCAATTTAACTAGCTGTAGGATTCATCATCCCTATCAGACAGTTTGTACCATGATTTGATAGTTATTTTCCATAACTTTAATAGTACTTCTATTAAAAACAGTAAGAGTCAGCCCTAGCTTCTGTATCTTTCATGAAAAAAACCCACAGATATCACTGGATATCTTCCCACACACATCCCCATAGTTATCACTGAGTGATTCAATGACGTGGATATATATACACACACTCGCAGACACACACAGATAAATGTTGTGTGGAATGGGTTGGAACCTTCTGCCTGCCTAGCCTAGGATGAAAATGAATACTAGTTGTTACAAGGGGTGAACCTAAAGCTGGCTATCACATTAACAAGATCTAAACCCAGGAAGAGTTAATAACAACTAGGGCAAAATTTTGCCACCAGTATCTGAACCTATTGTTGTCCAGTGTACATCCTGCAATCTCAGCCCAAATTCTCCCACAGTAATTGGTAATAAAGAAGATCGTCTAGTACACATCCTACACTCTCCAAAGTTGTCCATACTAACAGGAAATAAAAAAGATCATTTCTTGCCCGGTAAATCATAACATTTTAGACATGTTCATGACCAATTCCCAAAGAATTTCCTCAAGTTCCATTAATCAGTCCCCAAACAGCCAATATTCTTCCCTTTTTATAAATGTTTATCTATGTCAGTATTCCATCTTCATAGCCAAAATTGTCAGGATCTGGGAAAGATTTGTGATTTTATCTGACTTGCAAGCTAACAGATTAGGTTGCTACGGTTTTATAGATGCTGGCAGGACACACATGAGACTCACGGTTCAGAGACATAGAATTTTATTACTTTATGGTAATGTAAGCAGCATGAGCATCCGTGTATTTCCTCAGTCCTCTTTGCCACTAAGTCTCATGAGAGCAACCCAGCTGAACCCAGATGGATGCCTGCAAATGTAACTGTTTACATTGTATGAAAGGAATCATTCATTTAGGAAACAAATATTTTATAATCGGTAGTAAGCCTTCCTGCTCGATGGTTAGACACTCTGTCTTCCTAGCTACTAAACAAACATCATTAAAAAGACAATCTAGAACAAAAGCAGTCAATGTCTCTGTTGGCAAAATGACAAGAAACTGGAGAGATCCATAAATAGTTGTCTCTCAATGTTGGCTTATTAGATTTATCTACTCTTATTTTTCCATCTTCCCTCACGTCCCTCCTTCCCTTTGTATCCCATGCCTCCCTCTCCTTCCCCCTTTTCTTTCCTTCCTTCCTTCCTTCCTTCCTTCCTTCCTTCCTTCCTTCCCTCCTTCCTTCTTTTCTTCCTTCCTTCTTTCTCTTATTCCAGATGAAGTTTTGAACTTGGCTATAATTTGCTTCACAAAGAGAAGATGAATACACATTGAAAATTCAGATTCTCAGAGTGTTTCTGTACAAATTATATTCAATAGGCCTAAGATGATACCTCAGATATTCTATTTTTAAGATGGGGCCATGGGAGGTAAATATATTGAAGATACATAATAGCAAACAAAACACGCCTATATGTAGGTCTACACATGAGAAATGTAAGTTCAACCTAAATTAATCTGCTTAAATAATGAAGTTAAGGAAATAAAGGAAATTTAAAAAGTAGACTATTGGCCGGGTACTACGGCTCATACCTGTAATCCCAGCACTTTGGGAGGCTGAGGTGGGTGGATCATGAGGTCAGGAGTTCGAGATCAGCCTGGCTTACATGGTGAAACCCCACTTCTACTAAAAATACAAAAATTAGCAGGACATGGTGACCACACCTGTACTCCCAGCTACTTGGGAGGCTGGGGCAGGAGAATCGCTTCAACCTGGGAGGCGGAGGTTGCAGTGAGCCGAGATTGTACCACTGCAGTCCAGCCTGAACAATAGAGTGAGACTCTGTCTCAAAAATATAAATAAATAAAAATAAAGAAAGAAAGTAGACTATCAGAGGATAGATATCTACCAACTAAGAAATATTTTGCTGTTTAAATATTTTAGAGAATCAACAGGAGGATTAAAGTCTTTTCCACTCTTTGTTTCAAAAGATGAAGATGTAAATATACACTTATTGTTATAACCTATGTTTCTTAGTGACAGCCTAGTATATATAGATGTAACTATGTTTTGATCAGTATGATTTGTCATCTAATAACATTCAAAATATTCAGCTATTCAGAAAGGAAACTTTTTCTTATTAATTATGCTGAAATGGTATTGTCTCAGTATTTCTGAAATAGTAATTAAGGGACAAATTTTGTCTTTAGGGAAGTGTTGGAAACAGCACAAATTTTATTTTATCACATTCTTGGTTTGTGTAACTGTATCTGATTGCTTTCAAAGTAAATGGGAAACGCCATTGTTAGCATGTTATGATTAAAAGAAAATATTATTTATATTATTTCATAAAAACTGTGGATCTCACACCATAAATTCAAGGTGTGAATTCTCACAGAATTTTCCTTAGAATATTAGATTTTTAAAATATTGCCCAAAAGTGTTACTCAAAAAATACAAGCTACAAAATTTTGTCACTTATGTTACAGTGATATCAAAGCATATAATTTTTACTTTTCATAAATGTTGTGTAGGTCACTTAGCAGAGTAAAATGATATTGAAATTAATGATTCCCTTCAAGTATAAAATATAAAAGAATATATTATTTTCATGAAAATATTATTTAAGCTTTTGCTTGTGAAGAATTTTAATAAAACACATTATACTTTGTCAATGTATAGGTAACTATTTGTAAGCTTTCAGAATTTCAGAAGGAAATGTACTGTTAGTAATCAAATAACTTATTTATGATATCCTTATTATTACACACAAATCTAAAACTATACTTGTTAGATCTTTATTAATGTCTGAGATAGTCTCTTTAGTCCGGTAAGAGAAAACTCACAAAATTAAACCACTTAAATTTTTGAAATTTGTTTTTAGATTTCCCTTTCAGCTCCAGTCTTGACTTTTAAATTTATATTATTAAACAGTCATTGCATTTCATTTATGATGAATATGACACATAATAAGGGACAATAGCTGACCGGAATAGCATTGTTAACATGAAAATTTGTTTTAATTCAGATGACTAAATGTAGAAAAGTATTTCACTTTAATACAATGTTGTAAAGAGATTAAGTTTATGTTGTGTTTTAATCACAAAGAAAACAGAGTTTCCCCCTTATCCTATCTACTTGACAATTAACCATTGGTTATTGAACGAAATTAAGTGGAACTGACTTCTCCTTTCTCAAAATATTCTTAGAGTACATATGGGGATTTAGGAAGTAAGATGTGTATGTGTGTGTGTGTGAGTGTGTATGTGTGTAATATTTTTAACTTAAGTGAAGAATGCAGACATGTAAAACAAATTATTTCTTGTGAAAAAAGAGGGGAAACAGCAAAGTTAATAAATCCAATGTACTCTCAAATCTAAATTTTGCAAATTTTACTGCAGGAGCTTAAAGACAACCCTAGCAAAAGTGATTTGCTATTTTAAGCACCTATTTTTTTGGGGGGGTGGAACACAGAATCTTGCTCTATGGTTCAGGCTGGAGTGCAATGGTGCAATCACTGTTCAATGCAACCACCACCTCCCTGGTTCAAGTGATTCTTCTGCGTCAGCCTTCCAAGTAGCTGGGATTACAGGGGCCTTCCACCACGCCTGACTAATTTTTGTATTTTTAGTAGACGGGGGGTTTCACCACATTCACCAGGCTGGTCTGGAACTCCTGACCTCAAGTGATCCTCCTGCCTCGGCATCCAAAAGTGCTGAGATTACAGGCATGAGCCACCGCCAGGCCCACCCTTTTTTAATCAAATGGGAGTAACAAAAGAATAGTCCACCACTTGTGATATAGATCTAGAATGTAGTAAAAAAAAAAAAAAATAGTATTATAGACCTATCTTCAATTAATTGATTAGATATTAATCAATTTGATTGATTAGAGTGTCAAAGCTTTTGATTTCTATTACCTTGTCAGTTCAAAGCAAGGTGAGTTAGAGAATATCATCCTATCTTTAGATCCAGAGAAAGTATTCTCTATAAAGATTCTTCATCAAAGGTATTTTCTTTTGACTTAAATGCTGTAAAAAAAAAAAGGTTTTATTGCACAAAGCAAAATTCACTCATAAGTATGTGTATTTTGACATGATATGAAAGATGGGATTGGTTTTGAAAAGACCGAATCGAGAAGTCATTACAGCTCAAGAAACAGAATGATCCATGGTAACGTATCTTAGGGCCATGCTCTATTTTTTATAAAATTGTTAAAATGCTAAAGGAGAAAAAGTGGAATGCATAGATAAACTTGGATATAATACAATAAGCTAAGAATTGGTCATAACAATTCTTTAATATTTGTATACATAGAGTTACTTTAACACGTATCTATTTTAGCCATATGTAAATATACCCTAAAAGTCTAAACACACACACAGCACCTAAATTTTTATACTTTGGTTTAGAAAAATACCTTAATGTACCATAAGGGCTAAATAAAGGAAGGCATAATGATAAAAGCATTGAAATCCTTTGCATAATTTAAAGGAAGTCATGTATTATTTTCATTGGGTAGGGGTTGTTGCTGTGGAAACGGGAAGAAGAAAATAAAGCCAGTCTGTCAATTATACCTTAATAAAACTGAAAAATAAAAAAAAAATATATAGGAAAAGAAAACAAAGCAAGGTCATGAAAGAATGATTAATAATATGGTGATAGGGTGATACAGCTTTTGAAAAATGTGAGATAATGGGGTTCTTTAGATAACGTCAGCACAATGTTTTTTAAATTACGTGTGTCTTTAAACACGTTTTTCATGCATGATAGTGTGGTGAACATGTCCTTAAAATAACACTGATGTCAACTTTGTGTACGAATAGCACTGTTATTAATATCTTATATGTATGTGTATCTTTAAACAGTTTTTTGACATGCAGAACTGTATAGTCAACTTCACCACAATAACACTGTTCTCAACTTTGCACTCAAGTAGCATTCTAAGAAATATTTTATACAGGCATACATATATTAATACATTTTAAAGCTATTTGAAATGTTACAATATATATTTCTGTCAGTCCAAAGCCTTATTTATGCTAGAGGAATGAGTTGTCTCACGATTGTTATTTTTGTGACTGTTTTGAAAAATAAACCAAGAGATCAGTAGTACTTTGTTGAGTACACATTATAGACAACATAAAACAAATTTCATGAAAACCAGTAAACAACTAATGTAGTTTAAGAGTGCATAATCTGCAAGAAATATGGGGATCCTATAAATTCACAGAAATATAGGGAAGGCTTCAATATTCCCCAAATTTTCCAATGAGGTTTTAGATGCTCTTACCACACTTTAAAATACTGCATCATATCTTGGGTTACATATCAATTAGTTTTTTTTTTTTTTAATTCAAACAACATTTTAAAAAATTATTTTACTGTGTTACATCTCTTTGTTTAATTATCCCTTTCTTTAATCTAAGCACTTGGGTTTATATTTATTCTTAGTATTAAAATAAAACCACACACATCCTGAGCCATCTCTAAGTGCACAGATAGAATGAGTATCCTATTCTATCTGTGACTAATGTTCAGTTTCTGCTTAAAGTCACTTTTCTCTTAGTTTCGCCACCTGAACTGTTATTTTCCAGTAGACTTTAATCAAATGTTACCTGGGTAGTCTAAATTGAAAAATGATGACTACGATGCAGCTATGTCGTTTCCAACACAGGAATTAGGAGGGAAAAATACATTTTCTTTTACCAAATTCGATTTAGTGGTTGGGGCTGCAAATGACCTGAGAAAAGACAGAGAAACAGAAGAAATGACAAAGTTTACTCATGCACGTGGAAGATGCACCAACAAGCAGCTCACTGAACGGCTAGAGTTAGGGGTTTATATATCATCCTCATAAGAAGGGGGTTAAGACTTCAAGGGAAAACAAATGGTTGGAAACTAATGAGAAACAAGTTCAGGGAAATAAGTGGAAGTTACAAAAGATTTTCATGGGGCTTTGCCTGTGTAATTTCTCATCCAGGTATAAATGTTCTCTCTCGTTTCTGACTGTAAACCTCCCAAAGAGGGCATTTATGGTGGCTTTAATTTGGGGAAAATGTTCTTAAGTCAGCAAAAGAAGTTAAACTTAGTTATTTTGTGTTTCGTGTTTTCTTTTCTTAGAGCTGATGTTTATTCAGAAGTTTTCATTTTAAAATAATCTTCATATCACATTAGTGGGTTCAAGTGAATCCTATCGTAAGTGATAATACTCTCAAACTGGTTGAGACAATAGAATGGTCTTTATTAGAGATGGGCAAAAACACATTTGATTTATTTGGTTATGTCCTAGTTACATTAGCATGACTTAGATACTCAGTGGAGCATAGTAACTGAGAACAAGTAATTTCAGCCACCCCCTACTTCACCACTCACATACTTTGTGAATGTAGGTATGTTTTCTAACTTTGCTGTGTTTCAGTTACTTATCAGGAAAATAAAATTGAATATATATTAAAGAATCAAATAATAAGGATGTAAATAGACTATGAAATAAAATAGTATTTTAATTTCCAAATAAAATAATAATTAAAAGGTTGGTTTTATACCAACAAATATGTGCCAAATATTTTTAAAGTACATGATTTTGCCTGTGTATTTTTTATCAGAAACACATATGGTTGTATTTATTATAATTTTATCATCATGAAAGGTTTACATGGGAGAATTTCATTCCCAAAATGTCTTTGTGAAGAGCTACAGGGAACTACTCCCCAAAGAAACAAACATAATTTGTGAAAATTATATTTTAAAATGCGATAATAAATAAGTTTCTGGAAATTGATCTAAGGGTATGCTGAAACTAAAGAAGGTTTTATTTTATAAATATCTTCTAAAGTCAGTAAAATAAAACAGTGACATTAAACCAAATCTGCTCCTTCTCTCTGGCCTCTTTGCACAGCATGATTGAAATTCCACTATGGGTAGGTAAAGTCAAGAACACAGGGATTCTTCCAGCTTGCAGTTGAAAGATATGGTAACTCCAAGGAAGGCTCAGGCAGCTAGCACTTCTCATCCCACCCAGCTATGTGTTGCAGAGGCTCAATTATAGGTGAGTGCAGCCAAGAGGTGTAGTACCCCATCTTCTACCCAGCTCCCACTTGTAAAGCTAAGGTTCTACCACTAGTATGGCAGGCTAAGGATATCGTGGCACTGGAGGCTATCATAGCATCTTACTCATTGGGCAAACGTTCCATTTCAAGGGAGGAAAACCAAGAAGACAACAGTCTATCCATCCCATCTTGTGTCTCATTTGTGATAAAGGCTTGTCACTCCAAAAGAATTAGGCCCCTGTCTCCTCCCCCACTTCCAGAACAGCGGCTCAGACATTTTGCACAGGGGGAGTGATAACCCACAAGAATGTTGAGCTCTAAAGTTGTGATTACCACTCTAATGTTATATAGTATGAGACTGAGGAGGGCAATTTCTTGCGTCAAAATCTTTGGACACCTTATGGCCATGATGGGCTATCCAGATACTCCAGAAGACATGAAAGTAGATTGCTAAAGGCTCTGCAACGAAGAAGGCTTGCAAGGAGAGACACGGAGCACAAATAGGAGTGCTTGCTATATTGCAACTGAACCAGATTCTAGAGCCTTTTGTTGTGGGGGCCCCATTTATGGTGGGTTGATTTGCAAGTAAAAACATAAATGAGTTTAAATAAAACTTGTGAGTGAAGAATATGTTGCCTTATCTTGAAGTTAATTTTCATGTTTTAATCATAAATAAATGAGTCTAGCCATTATTATCTTCACAAATTAATTATAGCTTAATTACTATAATTCCAGTCAAAAATAGAAAGTCTTCACTTATTAGGACAAATCAAGATGTAATCACTTTCAAAAGTTAAAAACTTGATACATACCTGAAGAAAGTTAAGCTCTGACTTTAAAATTAGGTTGATAGTTCATGCCTTTCTGCTTTCATATTTATTGTTCATAATAAATTCTGTTTATTTGGGGCAGATTTTATTATTTGTTTAAAGAAGCTTGCACATAAAATATTTGTTCTTCAAAATATTTTTATTTGATACTGTTAAAATATTTCAAATGCCAACATTTAAGAAACTATAAAGCAGATTATTTAAAAATTCTTTTTCATAGATAATACATGGTCAAATAGTATAGTGTGTCCTAACTTGTATAGTCTTCTAAAAATATTAATGCCTAACTTAATTTGTAAAAGCTCTAGGTCATTCTCACATTTTCACATGCTCCAAGGAGTCCCACTATTCTTTATGTATCAATGTATCATTATCATGCAATATTTTGGTCTGATCAGAGATACCAATATATTCTCGTGTCTGGGCCTTGTTTTTTCCCTTGTTTAATTGATTACAACATATCAAATATATCATAAGATATATCTTGATGAATCAAGTTCTGGTGATCCAACACGAACATTAAAAAGGCAACTGTTTTATCTTATCAACTCCAGAGTAAGCAAAGAGCAGATACACAGAAAAAAATCAATGGATTAATGGAGACTGGCCTCCCAATACTGAGTTGACTGCTGGAATTTGCTCAGTTGTCCCTACCCAGCATCTTCCCTTCTCGTGTGTGTTGCTGTTGAAATTAATGTTGTTGCTAAGACTAATGGGTCCATAAATTATTTGAAATTGTTTTGCTTCTGGAGTTCATGGACTGTGATTCATAAGACTATTTCTCAACCTATCTGAAACGCAGAATCTCAAAATTTTAAAGTAAGAAAGAATGTCTTCATCTGAAGATTTAATGAAGAAGAGTACTGAATATGGCACTCTAAACTATCACTTTGGTTGTAGATACTCATTTAGAAAACAGAAGAGAAAATGGCAATTTGAAATTCCTTTATGGATGGAAGCAATATGAAGAGATATTTAATAGAGTTAAGTCAATATTGGCTCAAAGAGGAATAAAATGTATTTCAATTGTTATAGATACAATTGAATTGTCAAATAATTTCAAACATAGTCAAACTCAATCACTCTTTAATTTTTTAAATTTTACTTAAGTTCTTGGATACATGTGCAGAACGTGCATGTTTGTTACATAGGTATACATGTGCCATGGTGGTTTGCTGCATCTATCAACCCGTTATCTAGGTTTTAAGCCCCACATGCATTAGGTATTTGTCCTAATGCTCTCCCTCCTCTTGCCCCCCAGTCCCCAATAGGCCCCCATGTGTGGTGTTCCCCTCCCTGTGTTCATGTATTCTCACTGTTCAACTCCCATTTATGAGTGAGAACGTGCAGTGTTTGGTTTTCTATTCCTGTGTTAGCTTGCTGACAATGGTGGCTTTCAGCTTAATCCATGTCCCTGCAAAGGACATGATTTCATTCTTTTTTATGACTTCATAGTACTCCATGGTGTATATGTGCACATTTTCTTTATCCAGTCTATCATTGATGGACATTTGGGCTGGTTCCAATTATTTGCTATTGTAAATAGTGCCACAGTAAACATATGTGTGCATGTGTCTTTATAGTGGAATGATTTATAATCCTTTGGGTATATACCCAGTAATGGGATTCCTGGATAAAATGGCATTTCTGGTTATAGATCCTTGAGGGATTGCCACACTGTCTTCCACAATGGTTGAACTAATTTACACTCCCACTCACAGTGTGAAAGCATTCCTAATTCTCCACTGCCTCATCAGCATTTATTGTTTCCTGACTTTTTAATAATTGGCATTCTAACTGGCATGAGATGGCATCTCATTGTGGTTTTGATTTGTATTTCTCTAATGATCAGTGATGATGGCTTTTTAAAATATGTTTGTTGGCTGCATAAATTTCTTCTTTTGAAAAGTATCTGTCCATATCCTTCACCCACTTTTTGATGGGGTTGTTTTGTTCTTATAAACTTACTTAAGTTCCTTGTAGATTCTGGATATTAGACCTTTGTCAGATGGGTAGATTGCAAAAATTTTCTCCCATTCTGTAGGTTGCCTGTTCACTCCAATGCTAGTTTCCTTTGTTGTGATCTTTAGTTTAATTAGATCCTATTTGTCAATTTTGACTTTTGTTGCAATTCTTTTTGGTGTTTTAGTCATGAAGTCTTTGCCCATGCCTAGGTCCTGAATGGTATTGCCTAGGTTTTTTTCTAGAGGTTTTATGGTTTTGGGTTTTGCATTTGAATCTCTAATCCATCTTGAGTTAATTGTTGTATAAGGTGTAAGAAAGGGGTCCAGTTTCAGTTTTCTGCATATGGCTAGCCAGTTTTCCCAGAACAATTTATTACATTGGGAATCCTTTCTCCATTGCTTGCTTTTGTCAGGTTTATCAAAGATCAGATGGTTGTAGATGTGTGGTGTTATTTCAGAGTTCCAGGTTCTGTTCCATTGGTCTACGTATCTGGTTTGGTACAACTACCATGCTGCCTTGGTTACTGTAGGCTTGTAGTATAGTTTGAAGTCAGGTAGTATGATGCCTCCAGCTTTGTTCTTTTTGCTTATGATTGTCTTGGCTATATAAGATTTTTTTTCTTTTTTTTTTTGGTTCTATATGAAATTTAAAGTAGTTTTTTCTAATTCTACAAAGAAAGTCAATGGTGACTTGATTGGAATAGCATTGAATCTATAAATTACTTTGGGCAGTATGGCCATTTTCACAATATAGATTCTTCCTATCCATTGTTGGGAATAAGCCCCCAAAATCTGGCCATAAACTGGCCCCAAAACTAGCCATAAACAAAATATCTGCAGCACTGTGACAAGTTCGTGATGGCCATGATGTGGAAGGTTGTGGGTTTACCAGAATGAGGGCAAGGAACACCTGGCCCACCCAGGGTGGAAAACAGCTTAAAGGTGTTCTTAAACCACAAACAATAGCTTGAGCAATCTGTGCCTTAAGGACATGCTCCTGCTGCAGATAACTAGCCAGACCCATCCCTTTATTTCAGCCTATCCCTTTGTTTCCCATAAGGAATACTTTTAGTTAATCTATAATCTATAGAAACAATGCTTATCACTGGCTTGCTGTTAATAAATACGTGGGTAAATCTCTGTTCCAGGCTCTCAGCTCTGAAGGCTGTGAGACCCCTGATTTCCCACTCCACACCTCTATATTTCTATGTGTGTGTGTTTAATTCCTCTAGCACTGCTGGGTTAGGGTCTCCCCGACTGAACTGGTCTCGGCAATCTATGAGCATGAAATGTTTTTCCTTTTGTTTGTGTCCTTTCTTATGTCTTTGAGCAGTGGTTTGTAGTTCTCATTGAGGAGTTCCTTCACGTCCCTTGTAAGTTGTGTTCCTAGGTGTTTATTTCTCTGTATAGAAATTGTGAATGGGAGTTCATTCATGATCTGGCTCTCTGCTTGTCTATTGTTGGTGTATAAGAATGCTTGTAATTTTTGCACATTGATTTTGTATCTCGAGACATTGCCGAAGTTGCTTATCAGCTTAAGGAGTTTTGGGGCTGAGATAATGGGGTTTTCTAAATATTGAATTATGTCATCTGCAGAAAGAAACAGTTTGACTTCCTCTCTCCCTATTTGAATACTATTTATTTCTTTCTCTTACCTGATTTCCCTGTCTAGAATGTCCAATATTATGTTGAATAGTAGTGGTGAGAGAGGGCATCCTTGTCTTTTGCTGGTTTTCAAAGGGAATGCTTCCAGCTTTTGCCCATTAAATACGACATTGGCTATGGGTTTGTCATAAATGACTCTTATTATTTTGAGATATGTTTCATCAATGTCTAGTTTCTTGAAAGTTTTTAGCATGAAAGGATGTTGAATTTTATCGAAGACCTTTTCTCTATCTATTGAGATAATCATGTGGTTTTTGTCATTGGTTCTGTTTATGTGATGTATTACATTTATTGATTTGTGTATGTTGAACCAGCCTTGTATCCCAGGAATGAAGCTGGCTTGCTTGTGTTGGATAAGCTTTTTGATGACTGCTGGATTTGGTTTGCCAGTATTTTATTGAGGATATTCACATTGATGTTCATCAGGGATATTGGCCTGAAGTTTTTCTGTTGTGGTGGTGTCTCTGCCAGGTTTTGGTGTCAGGATGATGCTGGCCTCATAAAAAGAGTTATGGAGGAGACCCTCCTTTTTTGTTGTTTGGAATCATTTCAGAAGGAATGATGCCACCTCCTCTTAGCACATCTGATAGAATTCAGCTGAGAATCCATCTGGTCCTCGCCTTTTGTGTGTGTGTGGTAGGCTATTAATTACTGCCTCAATTTCAGAACTTGTTATTGGTCTATTTAGGGATTTGACTTCTTCCTGGTTTAGTCTTCAGTGGGTGTATGTGGAATTTATCCATTTCTTCTTGATTTTCTAGTTTATTTGAATAGAGTTGTTTATAAAATTCTCTGATGGTAGTTTATATTTCCATGGGATCAGTGGTGATATCCCATTTATCATTTTTTATTGTGTCTATTTGATTATTCTCTATTTTCTTCTTTGTTAGTCTAGCTAGTGGTTTATCTATTTTGGCAATTAAAAAAAAGCAGTTCATGTATTCATTTATATTTTGGAAGGTTGTTCGTGTCTCTATCTCCTTCAGTTCTGCTCTGATCGTTGTTGTTTCTTGTCTTCTTCTGGCTTTTGAATGTGTTTGCTCTTGCTTCTCTAATTCTTTTAATTGTGATGTTAAGGTGTCAGTTTGAGATCTTTCCAGCTTTCTCATGTGACCATTTAGTGCCCTAAATATCCCTCTTAACACTGCTTTAGCTGTGTCCCAGAGATTCTGGTACACTGTCTCTTTGTTCTCATTGGTTTCAAAGAACTTCGTTATTTCTGCCTTAATTTTGTTATTTACCAGGGGGTCATTCAGGCGCAGGTTGTTCAATTCCCATGTAGTTGTGTGGTTCTGAGTGAGTTTCTTAATTCTGAGTTTTAATTTCATTGCACTGTGGTTTGTCAGACTGTTTGTTGTGATTTCTGTTCTTTGTATTTGCTGAGGAGTGTTTTACTTCCAATTATGTGGTCAATTTTACAATAAGTGCCATGTGGCACTAAGAAGAATGTGGATTCTGGTGATTTGGGGTGGAGAGTTCTGTAGATGTCTATTTGGTCCAATTGATCCAGGGCTGAGTTGAAGTCCTGAACACTCTTGTTAATTTTCTGTCTCATCGATCTGTCTAATTTTGACAGTGGGGTGTTAAATTCTGCCAATATTACTGTGTGGAAGTCTAAGGTTCTTTGTAGGTCTCTAAGAACTTGTTTTATCAATCTGGGTGCTCCTATATTGGGTCCATATATATTTAGGATAGGTAGCTCTACTTGTTGAATTTTTCCCTTTACCATTATATAATGCCCTTCTTCATCTTTGTTAATCTTTGTTGTTTTAAAGTCTGTTTAATCAGAGACTAGGCTTGCAACCCCTGCTTTATTTTTGCTCTCCATTTGCTTGGTAAATATTCCTCCATCCCTTTATTATGAACCTATGTGTGTTTTTGCACATGAGATGGGTCTCCTGAATACAGCACACTGATGGGTCTTGGGTCTTTATCCAGTTTGCCAGTCTCTGTCTTTTAATGGGCATTTAGCCCATTTACATGTAAGGTTAATATGGTTATGTGTGAATTTGATCCTGTCATTATGATGCTAACTGTCTATTTTTCACATTAGTTGATGCAGTTTCTTTATAGCATCATTGGTCTTTATATTGCAGTATGATTTTGCAGTGGCTGGTACCAATTTTTCCTTTCTAAATTTAGTGCTTCCTTCAGGAGCTCTTGCAGGACCAGCCTGGTGGTAACAAAATCTCTCAGCATTTGCTTGTCTGGAAAGGATTTTATTTCTCTTCACTTATGAAACTTTGTTTGCCTCAATATTAAATTCTGGGTTGAAAATTATTTTCTTGAAGAATGTTTACTATTGCCCCCCCAACACCCCCACTGCCCCTTTGACTTGTACGGTTTCTGCAGAGATATCCACTGTTAGTCTCATTGGCTTCCCTTTGTAGGCAGCCTGACCTTACTCTTTGGCTGCCCTTAACATTTTTTCCTTGTTAAGGAATCTGATGATTATGTATGTGTCTTGGGGTTGATCTTCTCCTGGAGTAACTTAGTGGTGTTCTCTGTATTTCCTGAATTTGAATGTTGGCCTGTCTTGCCAGGTTGAGGAATTTCTCCAGGGTAATATCCTGAAGTGTGTTTTCCAACTTGGTTCTATTCTCCCTGTCACTTTCAGGTATAACAATCAATCATAGATTTGGTCTTTTCACATAGTCCCATATTTCTTGGATTCTTTGTTCATCCCTTTTTATTCTTATTTCTCTAATATTGTTTATACACCTTATTTCAGCAAAGTGGTCTTCAATCTCTGATATCCTTTCTTCCACTCGATCAATTCAACTACTGATACTTGTGTAGGCTTCACGAAGTTCTTGTGCTGTGTTTTTCAGCTCCATCGGGTCACTTATGTTCCTCTGCAAATTGGTTTTTCTATTTAACCGTTCCTGTAACCTTTTATCAAGGTCCTTAGCTTCCTTGCATGGGGTTAGGAAATGCTCCTTTAGCTGAGAGAAGTTTGTTATTACCCACCTTCAGGATATTATCCAAGATATAATCCCATTTTATAAACCTACTTCTGTCAATTCATCAATCTCATTCTCCATCCAATTTTGCACCCTTGTTGGAGAGGTGTTACTATCATTTGGAGGAGAAGAGACATTCTGGCTTTTGGAATCTTCAGCACTTTTGCACTGGTTTTTCCTCATCTTCGTGGATTTATCCACCTTTGATCTTTGAGGCTGATGACCTTTCGATGGGGTTTTTGTGTGAGGGTCTTTTTTGTGATGTTGTTGTTGTTTTCTGTTTGTTAATTTTTCTTCTATCAGTCAGGTCTCTCTTTTGCAGGTTTACTGCAGTTTGCTGGAAGTCCACCCCAGACCCTGTTTGCCTGGGTATCACCAGTAGAGGCTGGAGAACAGTAGAGATGGGTGCCTATTCCTTCCTCTGGAAGCTGCATCCCAGAGGGGTACTGGCCTAATGCCAACTGGAGCTCTCCTGCATGAGGTGTCTGTTGATCCCTGTTGGGAGGTGTCTCCCAGTCAGGAGGCATGGGGATCAGGGACTCACTTCAGGAGGCAGTCTGTCTCTTGGCAAAGCTAGTGTGCTATGCTGGAAGAATCCTCCTTGTCAGGATCAGCTGCTTTCTTTGCAACCAGCAGGCAGGAAAGATTAAGTCTGCTGAAGCTGTGACCAGAGCCACTTCTCCCCACCAAGTGTGATCTGTCCCAGCGAGATGAGAATTTTATCTGTTAGCCCCTGACTGGGGCTGCTACATTTCCTTCAGAGATGCCCTTCCCAGTGAGGAGGAATCTGGGGAAGCAGTCTGGCCACAGCCACTCTGTCACACTGTGGTGAATTCTGCCTAGTCCAAACCTCCCTGTCTCTTTAGCACTGTTGGGGAAAACCGCCTACTAAAGCCTCAGTAATGGGGGATGCCCCTCATTTCACCAAGCTCGATCATCCCAACTTGACTCTAGATTGCTGCGCTGGCAGTGAGAATTTCAAGCCAGAAGTTCTTAGTTTGCTGGGCTCCATGGAATTGGGACCTGCTGAGTGAGACCACTTGGCTCCATGGCTTCAGCCTCCTTTCCAGGGGAGTGGATGCTTCTCCTGGCTTGTTGGGGTTGCAGGTGCCCCTGGGGTATGAAAAAAGTCCAGCTAGCTCGGTGCCTGCCCAAACAGCCACCCAGTTCTGTGCTGGAAACCCAGAGCCCTGGTGGTGTAGGCTCACGAGGGGATCTCCTGATCATAAGATTGCAAAAATCCATGGGAAAAGCATAGTACCCCTGGGTGGGTAGCACAGTCCCTTACCACTTCCATTGATTGGAGGAGGGAGGCTTCCTGGCTCCTTGCACTTCTTGGTTGAAGCAATGCCCCACCCTGCTTCTACTCTCTCTCCATGGGTTGCACCCACTGTCTGACCAGTCCCAGTGAGATGAACTGGGTACCTCAGTTGGAAATGCAGAAGTCACCCACCTTCTGTGTTGGTCTTGCTGGAAGCTGCAGACCAGAGCTGTTTCTATTTGGCCATCTTAGCCGCTCCATCAAACTCAATCACTCTTAATAAACACAGTGCAATGTTCATATAAATATAAATATTTGAAACAGTTTATGAAAATACACATATTTGATCCTGAATACTCAAATCAATTGTTTTTGGTACTATTGTAATTTGCAATATGAAAAATAAAACAATTAGGAATGCATTAATTTTTCCTAAAGCTCTAAAAACTGTATAATGTATATTGAAAATATAATGGTATAGGACTTTAGGGAATAAAAGAATTTTCTTTATCAACAACATAATGAATTTTTCTTATTTCAAATAAAATTCTGCATACTATATTTTTACTGAAGACACTAAAATATAGAATTTTAGAAGGCAGTAAATTAATCATCATGAATGAATAATAAATTAATTTAGTGCACAGAATAATCAAATTTCAAGTTTCAATAGAGTATTTCTTGTAGTTGAAAAACTTATATAATTATATTTGTTTAATATTTTGCTGTATTTTTATAATTTGCCATATTCCTTTATATTGAGAATATTATTTCACTGAGCATCCTGCTTAAAAGTTCATCATTTTTCCTTTTAAACAACAGTAGAATAAAAAGCAAGCAATATAGTTTCTCATTTTTAATTGAAAAGTTTACAAATAAGTACATTCTTTTTATTATTAAAAAGAAAGCACAGCCCTTGTAAATGCAATGTTTCAGAAGAAAACAGATAATGTAGTAGAAGGTTGCCAGAAACCTTTTTCATCTTTAAGCACAAATGAGTCACATAATTTTACAGGTAACAGTGTCTCCTGAAGAAATAGTCTCCAAAGTGGCTTTAGAGAATGCCAGAGGTATACAACTCAATTCATTCCATTGCAAGTGTTAAAACAACATGCAAATTGTAAACAGCATTTTGTGATTTATCTTAGTGGTAATCGTTATAACTTGTTAATATTATACTAATGTAGTAAAACACAAAATGTGTTAATCAATGAATAAGTATTGAAGTTATATTTTCTGATTAATTTACTGCAGACACATATTATTAAAAATGTTTGGAGTTTTTTCTCTGAGGAGTTTAAGAACAGAGGAGATGTTAGAAATCTTTGATCTCAATAGTTTTTTAGAAGAGAATGTTCAATATTTTAGTCCCTTCATAATTTCATGAAATGCATATTTCATTGAATTTATGTGTTATTCCAGATTCCTAATTCTCCAAGTTAATAGATAGAGCTAAAAGTTATTCCTTTTGAATTATATATGTTAAAATACCAAAAACATTTTACTATCTCATTTACAATATTTGAGCATTTAAGTTTTTAATCTCTTTTCCAATTACTGGTCAAATTTTTCTACTTAAAAAAAAATAGCCATTAGCCTTTAGTTTGAATCTTATTTTCCCCTGAAAAACCCTGCTGCTAAGTGAACATCTGGTAAGTAACTTAAGAAATAGCAATTCTATTAATAATGGGAAAATTATATTTTATTCCTTCCCCAAATATGCAATTATCACAAAAAACACATTAATTGAAAAACAAAAACTATTTTACATGTTATAAATATGTTGAAAGTAAACAAACAGAAGTTGTACATAATGTGTAATGTAATGTAGCGAACAACCTAATAGGAAATGAAGATTTGATTGTGGTGGAGGATGGTGAAGGTGGGATCAATGGAGTCATTCTTAGGAAGATAAATCATTCTTTCTGCACTATTTTCTTAATTCACTTTTCATCCTTTTGGAAGCTCATGGTTAGTGCACACTCAAACTTCATATAGAAATATGGTTATATCACAGTAAAGCAGCAATAGAATTAAATAGAGGCCCCCCAACTCCCCAAAAAAGAATGTTTGTTAACATTTGGAAGACCAAAACTAGTGGAAATATAAGATAAGTTGTAGAAGAGGCTGTATCTTCAATCTTCTCACTTGCTGTATGCAAGAAATGTTAGACAAAACTTGATTATATGAAAGTTTAGCTCAGAATAAATATTAATCCCAGAAAGTAGGAAGGAAAGTTACAAACATTAAGAAAAATAATTTTTTTAAAGTATCTTGGTTTTCTAAGCAGATATCTTATTAAACTTGGATTTGAATTCATTCAAAACTGATAAAACAACCAGTCTTGCTGGTGTTGTCACTGTGTCTAAAATATTTATGAGTAAACACCAGGAAACAATGGAGAGTAAAATTTATGTCTGTCATTTAGTCAGTGTTATAAGTTTTGTCAACTTATAGTTTGTTAGGCCATTCAATCATTCTTTCAGTATAAATTAATCTGATTAAATATCTCTACGTTATCCAAATAAATTATGCAATTGTAAGATGGACATATTTGTCTTTGAACCTAACTGAAATACTGAATCATGCCTCCCACCTAAAACAAGTTACTGAGAAAAAGTATCGACTGGGAATGCATACAATTTTCATTTCTTTTTCAAAAGTTCTGAGTAGAAAACTTATTTTTTCCCCTGAATAAGAAACTTCTTTTTTTGAATTCAAAAATAAAGTCTCTAGAGATAAAAGTATTACCAATTTGTCAAACTGGATAGTAATTTTATTCAATCAAAATGAAAAATTCAAAGAGAAAATGATGAATGATGCCAATAGTAAGTTTGTTTTAAGTCATAGTCTGTAAAAATTGTCCAGGGTTATATCATGGCATTTCAAATTTAAACTTTTTTTCTCATATAGGCTATTTCACTTCTGTGGCATACATTTATATTAAACAAAATCATACTAACATTAATATCTATGTCTTAGGCTACATAAAATTTTAATTTTGGGAAAATAATAGAAAATCATTGAACACTAACACAAAACCTTTAGCCATATTCCTATCTGTGTGCACTATTTAGGTTACACCAAAATAAATAAACGTCTCCCTAATTAATAAATAAATAGAAAATAAAATAATAGGTGACTATTTAATATAAATTTGACATATCAGGCATAAATGACTTAGCAAAGGTTTGAATTATAGAATAAGTTTAATATTCTATAAAATATGTTTAACATTCTGTAATCAGAATATGTTTAAATAAATTAGGTTTTGTTACTTGTAGATGAATATTACAATATAGTGTAGGCTATCAAAATGCAAAAATAAAAAATAGAAACAAAACAAAAAATAAAATGGCTCTGCATATCTTCTCTGTTTTTTGAGAAATTAGACTATGTCCACACATTTCTCATTTTTGTGTTTGCCTTTACACACTCCTATGGAACACCATAAAACATTCAATTTGCTTGTGGCAGGGAAATAACTACTAATTAAAAAATAGGTTTAAGAGAGACCTTTTTGATTGATTAGATTCAGATGCTAAACATATATTCAGAAAGTTGAGTTCTTTCCCAAGATCACTCAGCAAATTATTAGGCAAACCAGATATTTTACTCTAGGGATAGTATGCTTTTCAGGATACTAGGAAAGATGATACCCAGAACCATTTTTTTTAGATGAACTAAATAAAAACTATCTGCATAAGATAAGCTTGCATTTTTGCACTCATAATATACTGGATTATTTTTCCCAGGTTCTCACTCTGTCTTTGTAAAAGTTATACTTCAACATACTTAGTGACTCCTATTAGAATAAGCAACATATATTTTTTTACAATGACTTGAGGATTGAGAATGTGAGTTACTTTGGCTAATGGAATATTGGAGAATACGACACAAGCAGAGGCTTTACTGTGTCTGTATAGTTGCCTTCTTGAGCTTCTGTCATCTACCGTGAATAAACCATGCTCTTCAGGGTGAGGAGGCATGTGCAGTAGACCTAACGAAAACATTGCAAAGGTAATAACACAAATGATTAGGGTGTTAAGCATCAGTGGATTTCATCCTTATTGAAATACAAACCTAGCTTGGCTAGAAGACCTTTTAAAGAAAGAGTATGAACCCCAAGTTTACACAAGAGTGTAAAATTTTCAAAATTCTAATATTGTGTGTGATTATTAATTTTAATAAACTTTTAAATTTCAGAATAGGTCTAACATTACAAAAATGCAAGTTTAGCATAGAATTCTCTTATATCTCATATTCATTTTCCCCAGTTATTTATATCTTACATTAAGATGGTACATTTGCTACAATTAATGAAGCAATCATTATATGTTATTACTGAAAGTCCATGATTTATTAAAATTTCCTGTTTTCCCGTAACATGCTTTTTACAAATGTTTTTAAAGTTTTCATCCTCGATTCCATGTTACATTTAATAGCCATATCCCCTTGCATTTCTTATTGTTTTTGATGACCTTGGGAATTTTGAAGAATATGGGTAAGGCATTTTGTGGAGTGTTCCTTAATTGTCATTTGTCTATTTTTTTCTCATGGTTAGATTGAGATTGTGTGTGTGCATTTACTTTTTTTATAGTTTATTGAGGTAAAATTAATATATTAAGAGCCACACATATTTGCTGTGTACATTATGATTCATTGGGATATCACAATATCATGACATCATCAGCATAATCAAGGTGATAGATGCATCCCACACCTCTTAAAGTTTTCTTGAGTCCTTTTGTGTGTTTGCTTTATTGTGTGTGTGACAGGAAAACTTAACATGAGATCTACCCTCTTAACAAATTTTGAAATGCACAGTATGGCACAGTCAATTATAGCCACAATGCTGTACAACAGATATCTAGCACTAACATTCATCTAGCATAACTAAACTTCATACCCATTGGACGACAACTCCCATTTCTACCATCTCCCAGCCTCTCGAAACTGCTATTGTGTTGTTTGCTTCTATGAGTTTCACTATAATAGACACTTTATGTCAGCAGTATCATGCAGTATTTGTCTCTCTGTGACTAGTTTATTACGCTTTGCATAATGCCTTTGGATAATGTGTTTTCGAAGAAAAAGACTGCAGAGGTAAATTCCCATTCTCATTACATGTTGTTAAGGGAACATAACATCAACATCACTGGTAATGTTAACTTTAAATATCTGGCTTGAAGTAGTGTTTATCAGATTTTTCTACTCTCAAGTTATTCTTTTTTTGTTTTGTTTTGTCCTTTTACTTCCTTATTCTTTCCTCATTGAAAAAACTCAAGGAATGAGGATTTATGTTGAAGTCATTAATGACAAAGTAACTTCATGAATTATTTAGAATTCTTTCTTCTGCCTGGGATATTTGTCTGTACCCCTCCATTTACTTATTTATACCATCATTTGTTTACATTAGCACAGACACATGAATATTTACATTATATTTATGATTATAATCTAATAATCTTTAAATTCAAATTATCCCAATTTACACCATTGGGAGCTTCTCCAGTTAGCTCCTATTTCTCTTTAACATGCTTATATTTGTTTATTGGTCTTCAGGTAAGCTCAATCAATAGTCAACCAGAATATGTTTAAATTTACCTCTAGCTTGGAAGTCCCAGCTTTGATTTGTCCTGCCTTTTTGAACCAAACCAATGTATTTCTTAAATGTAATTGATTGATGTCTCATGCCTCTCTAAAACATATAAAACCAATCTATACCCTGACCACCTTGGGCACATGTTGTCAGGATCTCCCGTGTCCTGTGTCATGGGCCGTGGTCACTCATATTTGGCTTAGAATAAATCTCTTCAAACGTTGTACAGAGTTTGGCTTTTTTTGTTGACAAGAACTATACGTGAATCTTTCTCAGTTCTTTAATGTGAATTGCAAGAGATAAAGCCCATTAAATTATGTCCCACCCTCCCCCAGTACTTTAGCCTTCATGAGTTTTCTCACTATCATGTTAGTCCACACTAAGCTTCCAGCAATTCATCAACATTACCTGTTAATGGTCTTACCAGTCTTTGGTTCCAACTGCTTTTGCTCTAGCTAAGTAGATCTCAGCTGAATTATGTCCCCAAATTTCAAAGTTTTTGCCTCATCTCAGACATTTTTGGTATATTGTGTCTGTATTTTTATTAATTTCAAATACTTTTTTATTTCTACCTTAATTTTACTGTTTACTCAAAAGTCATTCAGGAGTAAATTGTTTACTTTCCATGTCCTGGTGCGGTTTTGACAAATCTTCTTGGTATTCATTTTAACTTTCATTTTACTGTCATTAATAGTATGCTTGATATGGTGTTGCTTTTTTGAATTTATTGAGATTTGCTTTATGACTGAGCAAGTGGTTGATCTTGGTGTATCTTCCATGTGCAGATGAAAAAAAAAGTATATTCTGTGGTTGTGGGTAGAATATTCTGTACAAAATTTCTTTGTTAGTTTTTTACCTTGATAAATTAACACTTTCAGTGGGATATTGAATTCCCACACTGTTATTGTGGAGCTATGTAAGTCTTTGTGGAGGTCTAGAAGTACTTGTTTTATGAATTAGAGCATTCCAATGTTGGATGTGTATACACACACACACACACACACACACACACACATATATATATGATATTTAAGTCTTCTTGTTGAACTAAACTCTTCATTATGTAATGGCTTACTGGATCCTCTTTTACTGTTACTAATTTAAAGTCTGTTTTATCAGTGATGAATTGGATAGAAAAAGTAAGACCCAACTATCTGCTGTCTTTGAGACCAGTCTCATATGTAACAACACCCACAAACACGAAGTAAAGGGATCTGGAAAGATAGTGACCACAGCTCTTTTTTGTTTTCCATGTGAATGGAAATGGAAAACAGATCTTTCCGGATCCCTTTACTTCGTGTTTGTGGGTGTTGTTATATATGAGATTGGTCTCAAAGACAGCAGATAGTTGGGTCTTACTTTTTCTGTCCAATTCATCACTCTGTGACTTTTTAACAGGGCGTTTAGACTATTTATATTTAAGGTTGGTATTATATTCAGGGTTGACAATACTATGTTAAGTTTTGATCCTGTCATCATGTTGTTAGCTACTGGTTTTGTAGATTCTACTGTGTAGTTACTTTATGGGGTCTGTGGAATATGTACTTAAGTGTGCTTCTATTTTGTGGTGGAAATCATTCTTTCATTCTATGTTTAGCACTCTCCTAAAAACCTTTTGTAAGGCTGGTCTAATGGCAACAAATTCTTCTCTCATTTTATCATCCGGAAAAGATTTTATCTCTTCTTTGTTCATGAAATGTAGTTTGGCAGAATCTGATATTCTTGGTTGGAACTGCTTTTCTTTAAGAAAGCTGAAAATAGGCCCGCAATCCCTTATGGCTTGTAAGGTTACTGCTGAAAATTCTGATGGTAGCCTGATGGGGTTTTCTTCATATGTGTCCTGGTCCTTTTCTCTGTCTTTAACACTTTTTTTCTTTTGTATTGGCCTTGGAAAGAGTGGTAGCTATGGTAACTTTCTGTCTTGGAGATGGTCATTTGTAGAATATCTCACAGGGGTTCTATAAATTTCTTGAATCTTCATGTTGACCTCTTTAATGAGACTGGATAATTTTTTGTGGACTATATTCACAATGTTTTTGAAATTGCTATATCTTTTTCCTTCTCTCTCTGGAATGCCAATGAGTTGTAGGTTTGTTCACTTTATATAATCCCACATTTCACAGAGCTTTTGTTCATTTTTTAAAAATTATTTTTTCTCTTTATTTTTTGTCTGATTTAATTCATTTAAAGAACTAGTCTTGGAGCTCTGAGATTCTTCCTTTTGCTTGACTAGTCTATTGTTAAGGCTTCCAAGTGTATTTTGAAATTTCTGTAGCAAAATGTTTAATACAAGAAGTTCAGTAGGGTTCTAAAATTTAAAAAAATTGTTTAACATATGTTCTATGGACATTTCAGCAAGTGACACACATGGAAATATCTTGAGTATCAATACTCACTTTTTTGTTAATTTTTTTTTAATCTTTGGTTTATGGAGCAGCTACTGAAATTGAGGCAGGAGAATAGTGTGTGGTGGCAGGGAATCTAAGGCTGATTTGTGCTGACTTCATAGAACTGAATCAAAAAGAATACACCACCTCTTCACACCCAAGTAAGAAAAAGATCAGAGGCTACTCTCTCTGCACTACATGCCAGATGAAAAATTGAAAGTACCTCTGATTGGTCCCCTCCCACAACCAATCAGACTGGTCGTGGGCCAAGTCTTCATGTGTAACTTTGCAACTTCACTTTAGCCTTTGACTGGTCCCCTTCTACAACCAATCAGATGTTTGCATAGGATGGAACTCTGTTACTTCACTTCAGCCTCAGATGGATCATCTTCTGCAACCAATCAGACTGGTTGTTGGCCACTCCTTCATTTATGTAGAGTGTAAAACAAGGAACCAATGGGAAACCCCTGCAGAGTATTTAAATACCAGAAAAATCTGTAACCAGTGCTCTTGAGCCCCTTGCTTGAGCCTGCCACCACTCTGTGGAGTGAACTTTCATTTCAATAAATCCGTGCTCTTCTTTCATTGCTTTGTTTGTGTCTTGTCCAATTCTTTGTTCAAAATGCTAAGAACCTGGACACCCTCCACTGGAAACAAAACCACGTTAATTTTTATATCTGCTTCTTAAAGACCTACAACAATTTGCTATGTATAAATCACCTGCGAAAATAGGTCTGCATCCTTCTACTGTTGATCTTTTGATTATATACTCATATTTCCACGAGCAGAGTAGTCGCTGCTTTCTTTAATTACCCTTCCTGAAAAAGTTACCCTGAGGCATGGTAGGGATCCTCCACAGTAATGATACAACGTAGAAAGGGACATTTAAACACAGCTGAGTGTCTCTTGTGATAATGAAAATGAGCACCGTGTTATCGCAGTCTTTATTTTCCACACTCCCATGTGTGCAGGAAATTGAGAATGAAAATTTTCAAGTCATACACAGTAAGAGAGAAAACTAAAAACACAATTTTAAGCACTGTGGTGTCAGGTTGAGCCACAGTACATTATGTCAATGATTTTATTTCCTCTGCAAGGCTCTGACAGGAAAGGCATATATCTTTACTAAACAAGAAAGAAAAGGTGGAATATATTTTATCTCATTAGAACATTTTGAACTAAAGGCACAATGGGGCCACTTAGAACATTAGATCCTGCTGCTGATTTCATATTTATTTCATTGAACTGACAACAAAGTAACTGATCTTTAACTCAATGTGCGTACAAAGAGTAGGAAAACAAATAAACCTGCTGGGGAGAACATAAAGTGCATTGAGAGTTACAGAACACTGCATCCTTCTGTCCTTTGAGAAATTGTTAAGTAGTAAAAATAAAAATACATGCTTAATCACAAATTAACTGTTTGTGTTAAAAGCCTACAAAATCAGCTCTATTATATTCTAAGTGATGAGATGTCTTCAGTAAATCTGGGTTCAAAATACAACCATTCTATATTATCTTACATTTATGTAATACTAGTTTTTGTTTATCTTATCACCTTCAAGGAACACAAAATAATACATTAAGAGTAGTATTTATTTGATTTATGGTCTTTCTACCATTTCAAAGACACCTTCAAATATTTTCAGATGTTCCCAGGGTGTGTTTTATATAAGCCTCCACAACATATTACCACCTACATTACTAGGTCTACCAGGTGCCACTATTGGTTCTCCCCCATCTTTTGCCATCCTTAATTCTCATACATACCACTACTTTTCATCAGCAACTCTGAATACCACTAGCAGTGAACTGGAATCTTGAAATCCAAAAACAATATATTTTCCTGAGTTTTTGTCATGTATAATTTACTTGGAGAAATACCAAAACAAGTCCTCATCCTGCTAGCATCTTAGAGAGCCGAAGTAAAACAACTTTTTCTAATTTTATTTGTCATCCTTTCTCTGGGATCTGTTCACTAGTTTAGGGAGCTAGGCTGGAATATTTCTGAGTGGCATGTATCACTTTATGTGAAAATGTTTCTTCTGTGAGGACTATGGCATTGTTACTGGATTAAATTATATGTGCTTAGTTTTTGCTTTAATATAAGCTTTGTCCTAGGGACCTTGTCAGTCAATCTCAGACATGGTGTTTGAGGCAAGCTGCGAAATTTCACCAGACAGGCATATATTAGTATGTGCCATAGTAGTGACCCAATTAAGTTAAGTCTTGTATTTAAAAAATCCATAAATGTCTTATGTTTTTCAGCAAATGGGAGTCCCAGAGTCAGTATAAATTACCTGCATGTAAAATTTGATGATATACTACACTTTATAAGTTACAAGCGAGTATTTTACTCAGAAGGGTTTTTTTTTAATATAAGAAAATAATGGTTACTTTAATTTTTGATTCCATTGCACTAATTTCATGAATATCATCACATGTGTACACTTTCAGTTATTAGGAAGCTGTCAGGTAACAGTGTGAACTTCCGTGAAACAAAATAAATGTTACAATTATTCCTAAGGAAAAGTTCATGTGTGAAATGAGTTATATTTACTCCTTACTCATATTCTTAAGGAGTAGCTTATTTTCACCAATAATATCTTAATCAAGGATGCTGGATTTTCTACAGATTGGATGAATGTTTTCGTTTGTTTTTTTCTAAATTAAAAATTTCTTCTGATTTATACTGATTTAGAAATACACAAATTAAAGCTATAAACTTCTGCATTTTTTATTTCTTTGTTTTTATTATTAGCTTAAGGATTAAAATAATTTTCCTCCAAAAAATATATATTTTCAGAAAGAATGTGAGCTCTAGGTTTCCGTTGTAGCAGGTATATGACATCCAAATTGTATACATTAAAAATAATTCTGGCCATTTGTGTTTGTGTTACAAATAATTCAATATTTTATTTCACGTTAAAATAGAAAACATTTTTCTATAAAAACATAATTAGCACCATTGTAGTCAGAATGAAGATTTTTAGATGAAGATTTGCTGTTCTGTGATAATAAAAATTCCCAGAGGCTAGCTACATAACCTTTGGAAAAGTATAGTATCTTACCAAATTCCTAACAGACCAAAGGGAAGATACTTCATCAGATTTGGGAGTTGTCTATGTATAATATTTGTTTCACGTAAAATGTGTTTTTTAAAACTGTTGAAACAATGATTTCGAAAGAGCAGATATTCCAAAATTCTAAATGAATTTTGTAAATGTGAATGCCTGAAATGTAGAAAAAACAAAGGAAGGTCAGGTATATATCTTCTACTATTTTTATCCCTAGATCTGGAACTTTAAATTTTGATATAGAGGTCAAATTAGTGAAAGGAGGAAAGAAGTAAACTGAAAAATAATCAGCCCTCAGGGCTTTATGTAATGAAGCACACGTTTATATCCGGGCAGCCCATAGAGTAGTCTCAAGCTCTATGTAGATTCTGAACACAGAAACTATGGCTAGTATAATTGAGAAACTGAGATTTTAATAATATTTTAATTTTTAATAAACTTTATTTTAGAATGTTGTAGACTTTCAGAAGGAAAAAGTAAAGATAGTTCAGAGTTCTCATATACCTTACACTCAATTTTCCTTAGTAATAACATCTCACTTTGGTAAGGTAAATTTATTATATTTAATGAGCTAATGCTACTATATTATTGTTAACTAAAGTTCACAATTTATTCATATTTCCTAATTCTTTACCTAATGTCTTTTGCTAGTTCAAGAATTCCATACAAGATACCACATTACACTGTTAGGTTTCCTTACGTTCCACTTGGCTGTGACAGTTTCTGAGACTTTTCTTGTTTCTGACTGATTACCTGAACAGTTTGAGGAGCACTGGTAATCTGGTATTTCATAGCATGTTCCTCCATTAGGATTTGTCTGATGCTTACTCAGATTTGAATGAGGTTATGGATTGTGAAAAGAAAGACCCCTGAGGTAATACACCATTCTCATCACAACACATTAAGGGTACCTACTATCAATATGACTTAGCATTGTTTGTGTTAAACATTATGAGCTGACTGAGGCAGTGTTTGATAAATTTCTCCAATGGAAAATTACTCTTTCTTCCTGTATTTCGATACAGTACTCTTTGGAAGACTGTCACTATGTACAACACTCACTTAAGAAGAATAGATTTGCATTCAACTTCCTTGAGGGGGAAGTAGTTAAACAAATTATCTGTAATTTTTCTGCACGGTAGATTTGTGTATTGTCTCCCACTCATTTATTTAATTGTTTATTTATATCAATATATACCTATGGATATTTATTTTATACTGTGGGTTATAATCCAAAAGTATTGTATGTATTTTGTTGCTAATATTTTTCTAATTTCGGACTTGGGAGAATTTTCAGTTGAATTATGTATCCCTTTGACATAGCCCAGTCGTTTTCTTTCTACACTTCGTGTACCAGTCTTAGCCTCAGCCATTTATTCAAGAAGCCCTGGTTTCTCTTATTGGAGAACAGTGTTAATGCTTAAAATGCAGAAAATAGGTATGCTCATTGTCACTGAGGTGTTCTTGCTTCTAAGCAAAATTGTTTTTAATTTCAATTAATTCAATTTTAAATTCATATACTTCCATGTGGCTTGTCACTCTATTGTAATAAACAAATTCAATTGACAGATAAAAACACATTTTTGTGGCTCTTGAGTTAGAATATAAGGCTTAAAATTTAAGATCTGCCACTTACTAACTATAAAATTTGCCCAAGTTAATTCAAACTCTGCTTTATTCAAACACAAAGGAGTTCATTATTTTATTCTCTTTAAAATATTTTTATGGTCTTCATAAGAATATTTATTAAAGAAGAGATTATCATATTCTAATTCTGGGAAACACAGCTCAGCTTCAGTGTTCTAAGGAACTGGCCTTGCACTCAAAGCTAGCCTGAGACTTTCTTGTGTTGAACATAATTAATCTTAAAGAACAACATCAGATAAATTGATACCAAGGCAAATGTTTTTTAAAAAATTCAGTCTTCAATCTTGTTTGAGAAGAAAGAAGGACAAGTTCTATATGTACACCATACAAATGATCAACTATTCATTTGTCTTTGACTAATACGTACAACTCTTGCTTTCTTATCAATTATAGATTAAGCCTTTCTTCTAGATAAGATTCATATAGACACCAACGGAGGAATTACCTGTTTCTTGACAGCAACCCATTCGGAACAAAGCTCTACTCCCTGAACCTTCTGTAAAACCACCTAACACAAGCCTAATCACCTAACTCATGTCTCACATGAGTGATACCCTTCTCTGAGATGACAAAAATCCAACTTTGTCTCCTGACTACTGTTACATACCCAGTAGTCTAGCTGGAGGTCATCAACACAGTGGTAGTATTATTTCTATAAAGGGCAGCCAAAGCTGTTGCTAGTTACTGTGGCTCTCATTCACGGATTCCATTGACTAACTGTTCGTCAGACTCAGAAAATATATTATCTGCTATTTCATGTAGATTAACTAATACCTACTGACACAGGATCCTTTCGGTGCTGCTTTACCAGCAGGGTCTCTGCTCGAGTTTTGCTCTAAGACCACTGGGCTGGCTCCACATACTTGGCCTGGAAGGCTGTGCTCGGCTTGCACCACCAGCCCAGATCTCACGCCCATCACATGCGAGCTGGGCAGGAGCGTCAAGTAGGGTGTGAGTGAGCACACATGAGGTTCAGCCACAGCACACAGCCAGGCACGCCGGCTGCTCAGAGGGTAGGGCAACTCCAGGTGCCAGCACAGACACAAGCTCCATGTGAGGCTGTGACTGGACCATGCATACCTTAAGCGGATTCCACCTTGAGAGATGGCATATGGACAAGGGGAACACCATGGCACTTGAAAATTCAGAGATGCCACAAACCGTGGAGTCCCAAAGGGGATGCTGCAGCTCTGACTCGGGGACCCCCAAGGTCTGGGACCCCAGGAAGTGTTATGGTTCATTTGTGTTTCATTTCATTTATTCCCTCCTGCCCACACGCTTTGGAGAAAGGGAGCATGTTCCAGCTTGCTTGTTCCTGTTGCCTCACTCTGGCCTGTGGCTCCTGGGCTAGCCCGACCCTGCTGTCATTTCCCATTATGGGAGGAGGCCACAGAGTGTGGGTGGAAGACAAGAGGGCTGCAGTATTACAGCTCCTCTCACACCCACTGTTCAACGGGTCCCATGTTCTTGTTTTGCATCTAAGAAGAATGAGGTTAGGCAGACAACCCGAGAGGAAGCAAGGTGGAGAGGAGTTTTATTGAGTGATAGGAAAGCTGTCAGTGGAGAGGGGATCCGAAGTGGGTAACCTGAAGGCCGTTAGTCCCCAGATGTGGCTGACTCCAGGGTTTTCATGTGCTCAGAATGGGAAAGTGCATGCTGATTGGTCCATCGGCAGGCCTGGAAAAAGCATCATTTGATTGGCTAAAAGGCCTCAAGAAAGTATGTGAACTGGCTGTTTGGTTTTCAGGTTTTAGAACTGCCTTTGGCTTGAAGGTTTCACTGGGGACCCACCACTTCCCTCCTAGGAATTTGTCTGCCTCGTGCTGCTATCATTACTAAGGTTGAAGTGATATCGTCATCAATTGTAATAAAATATTGAACATGACTTTTTTTCTTTCTATCAGGGGCTAAGGAATTAGTAAAAATGACTGACACCAAAACGTATCAATTTAATGAATATAAAAGTGCTATGCAGCACTATGACGTTTGGAGGTGATTCAGTACAGGATAAGAAATTTAGTCTGGAGATGGGCTGGGGAGGAGTGGTGAAAGCGGCCTAGATTCCTTATAAAAACAAAATTAATTCTTTTTGCATGTTCTGGTTGAACTTTATTTGTTATCTCAGCTTTTAAAACGGATTGTAAAATATAAACCTCTGGTGCATTGTAAAAGGGTTTTTTCCTCCTTTGGTCAGAGATAGGCCATAGATCAGCCTTAAATCCTTTGATATTTGTTTTTCAAATCTAGTTTCAATTGACACTTTTCAGTTTGTATTTTATATTACAATAAATTATTAATGATATAAAACATTTATATACTCCTATGATTTCAGAAAAACAAAATGTGCATATTATTTATCTTTTCATAAAAATCCTGCCTTTATAAATGTTATTTATGGTAATTTGTAATTCAGAAAGAAAAGTATAAAATAAGAACTACATATTGCAGTAACATACTCTACATGCTCTGAAATAAAGTAGGTCAATACATCAATCAAGGAACATAACATAAATCTAAACATCAGTGATATTCCCCAAATGAAAGATGAATGCAGGAGGGCAATAGCTAAGGTTATCTACCTTCCCAGGAGGAGTTCTGCAGTGCCCAGTTAACCCTTTTCTTTCTTCCCTCTTTTCTCTAACATCTCTGCAGCATTCCCTCACTTCCCACCTTTGCCTTACGTGCTGAGCAGTTATTCTGTGGAATGACCAAAGCAGAGGCAGAAGCTGGAGGCATGGAGGTGGATGAAAGACATCCATGCCAGCTAAATGTTAAAGCACCTGATTCTGAAGCATGAACATTTTAAACTGCACGCAGCCATTTATTTTATAACTTCAAGCAAGGTTAACAATATATTTGAAGAAGTAACACACTGATTTCCAGTCATGCTCATTTGTTAACAATCACTTCATGTCTTTTCTCCCAAGAAGAATTTGATAGGTGACGAGGTGAGAACTGGTAAGACAGACTTTTAATTCACATCTTTGCCTGGAACCATCCTGAAGAACATGAGAAATGTAATTCAGACAGTTATTTACTTACCTGTTAGTGAAAATCTTAGATTGTCTGAATTGCCAAAACAATCTTTGTCATACTAAAGCTTAATGTTAGCACATAACATTTGTCCAATTAAGTGAAGTGCTCCACAGCCACCTGTATTTCTGTTGGTGTATGTGTCCCTGGGGTACAGTTAGTAGCATATAATAATTCAGAGATGATTGCCTGAAAAATTTTATTGGACTCACTCAGTTAACTCAGATAAAATACAAAGAAAAAGAAAATCTTCCAACAGACTTGCTGACTTTCAGTCTCAGGTGTTTGTTTTCTGCCTAGATATGCCTTGTGCAGTTAACAGGAAGAAGTATAGGTAGAATTAGCTAAATAACTTGTCTAATATAAAAGTTCAGTAAGTTAATTTTTTCAGGAAGTAAAAGCAGCCCGGCCCTTCAAATAAGGGCTCTTTTAAATATCGTACTTTGACTAGATGCTCTTTGTGAAAAAAAAAAAAAAAGTAACCTGTGTATTCAGCTGGGGGAAAGAGAGCACACTCAAACTCATATTGAGCACTAATTAGACAAAAAATAAAAATAAGTAACTAGGTATTTTTTGTTAATTAAGATTTCACCTCATTGAGATCATATTGCTTGATGGAGGCACAGAAATACTAAAAGAATTTTTCCATATAACCAGCTGGATGACATGACAAGCAGATAGCAGTAGTAGTAGTAATAGTGGATTACTTAGGCCACTAAAAGTGAAGCTGGCAACCACTGATATAATAGCAGTTTCCAAAGGATCTGTATCATTTGAATTAGTCCATTCCTCAAGGGATGAAGATTCTGATCAGTTCCCTAAGAGATGTGCTTCTCCAGACTCCTAGAACTAATTTCTCATAAAGATGCCAAGATGTAGGCTATAGAGATTTACATCAGAAATCAACCTATTGCTATTCTCTCTTGTTCTCTTTCAATCTTTCTATCTTTTTATCCTTATGTGTCTCTCTCTCCCCTCTCTCCATCTCTTTCTTTCCCTATACTCCCTCAGTCCCCAGATAATTACTATTTTTTCTCTCCAAAATGCTGCCTTAAATATAATATTTAGGCAATAATTTAGACTTCTATCAATAACTAGTTATGTTTATCTTTGTATTTATTTTCTAATCCTCCCATTCTACCTAACTCCTACACGGGTTTGGTGTCAAATTTAGTAAAAGAGCGATCACAGAAAAAAGAGTTGAAGAAAGAGATGCTGAAAATTGTTATATTGCTAAGATATATATACCCTGCCAAAAAGTTTCAAAAAAGGACGAAATATTCAAGTCATTTGTTGGGATTTATCAGACATTTTTTAGAAGGGAATCTCAAGGCACATTTACATACAGCTAGAGATTTCCTCTCTGATAATGAATGTTTAGTTCCATTTAGAAGTAGGTGGAATTGAAATAGGTGTTTTGTTTTACTGCCCTGAATTTGAAAATTGAGAATAGTTATTTTTTTTTTTTGCATACTGAATATGGAAAACTTGAACTCAGATTCTTAGAATGGGGAATATTTTGTCTATTAACATTAGGAAATTTGAAAATAATAATACTCTGCACATTAGCACTTCATTAATGAGGATGATGAAAGGCTTAAGAATATGAACTCTGAAGTCATGGAATTCTCTGTTTGAATCCTCTCTGCCATTTAGTTCAAGAAATGAAATGAGACATACTAAAGCTCCTCGAGATATGTTTTCATCTGTGATCTGATGCTTGATAATAATAAATGACTCACAGAGTTTTTTGGGGAATAACATGAGTTCATTTGTAGTGTCTGGTAAAGTGTAAGAGCTCAATAATTGTGACTGGCTAAGAGAATGTCACCATAAGGCAGGTGAATTGACCTTATAAATACCCTTAGTTATGTCATTTTAGATGGCCTATAAAACTTAAAATCTGCACTACATATTTTAACACTTCTGTTTGAATCATAGTCAAGTGTTTCATATATAATTTTTGTCTCCTTGAATACGGGGATTACATCTTTCTATGTTACACAATGTAGGCCATGATGAATATTTGCTGAACTGATGCTAACAAAAAAAATATTGTCACTTATAAGATTGAAAGTGGCTGTTATGCCTCAAATAATCCATATTTGCCTGTCTTAACCTATTACTGCTACAAGTAGTTTCTTTCTATTGGTATTAAGTGCATATCAGTATTAAGTGAATATAAAATATAAGTTTATAGTGCTAGAGCATGCTGCTACAATACCATGATGTAATGCAATGAAAGATAAAATTTGGGACATAGATGCCTGTAGGAGGTCCACAAGTTATGAAAAATAATTCAAATTGTACAGAACACAATCACAGGATAAAGGAAAGCAATTGTCACTTGCCCTGTGTGGTTGTAACAAGAGCCAGAATGTGCCAGATGCACAGCTTGTCTGCAGCTGTTGTTATTTGAATCTTTTTTGCAGCATCCATTTTCTCCTATAACTGTGTGAGATTTATTAGGTGCAGAGAGTTCATCAGAATTGCTTTTGTGTAGAGAACACTGGTATGATGGTTCTTAGATTTAAACCAGGCATGGGAAAATATAATCCAGTAATAATTTTGTACATACTGATTAAGCCAGCCCAGATGCCTGTGTTAGATTAAGTTAGATATAAATTTAAAGTACTAATTAGGTCATGTTATGGACATTGCCAACTTGAGCAGGAACCTTATGAATTGCTAAAAAGCCACTTGGTATAAGCATATGTTTTAAATGCAGTCTTCACCTGTATATTAGTCTATCAACCTTGACCTAACAAATGTGTATTTTCCTGTATACATTAGATTTTCTGCTTTTAGTAGAAGATATTAGCTGAATAATACAATGGAAAAGTATACAAATGCACTATCTACATAACACATTTCAGAACCAGAGGCTGTAAAAGTGACTATAATTTCATGTGTGTATTCCTTGCTCTCATGTTTAAAGATGCATCAACTATGTTGACTAAAAAATTGACTTTAAATTTCTGACTAAAAAGATCACTTCCATAGAGAAGCACCTCATCTAGTTCACTATTTTGCTCCCTGTCTAGGAAAGTAGCTTGAGAGAATATTATAAGCAATAATTTTTGATTTGGTCAACTTTGATAGACTCTTTCTCAAACTAAAGCAACTCCAAATCTTTTGTTTAGATTAAGTTTACCTTTAAAGATACTTAGGGTCTTCCTTATTTACTGTTAGGATCCCAGGGTTGTTTCATTACTATTATTATTACCTGTCACTGATAGATCCCAGAATACTGACTCCTGCTATTTGATTCTTATTGCCAGAATTGCTCAATTTATGAGCATGAACTAATAGTTCACCTTTTCTGCTCTCATAGACTCAGTGATAAAGCTACATTATACCTTCTGATTCATAGACCTCCTCTAATAATACTGGCAATTATATACAATGAAAAGCTATAAATCCATTTGTATCCATGTAGCCCCTCTTTTATGGGCTGAGTTAGTATATGAGGGTGTGAGTGTTGGTAGGAGAACAGGGGAAAGAATCTTGGTGGAAGTACGGATTAAAAAAAAATCTTTGTTCTCGAATGCATAAGAGTTTGTAATTTGACACGTGATGGACAATACACATTATATATTTTCAATTCTAATAACTTTCCTAATTTACCCCAGTGAGTTGACTTTTAAAAATCATTCTCCCACTATATACTGGTCCAACAAAAATCCAGTAGTTCTCTGAATTCCTAAAACTACCTATGACAAATAGATTATTTGAAATCTTCAAATTAGATTTTAATCTACTCTATTAGTCTGTTTTCACACTGCTGATAAAGACATACTTGAGACACTGGGCATTTTACAAAAGAAAGAGCTTTAATTGGGCTCACAGTTCCACAGGGCTGGGGAGGACTCACAAACATGGCAGAAGGCAAGGATGAGCACGTCATATTTCACATGAATGGCAAAGAGAGAGTTTGTACAGAGAAACTCCAGTTTGTAAAACCATCAGATCTCATGAGGCCCATTCACTAACACGAGAACACCATGAGAAAGAACCGCCCCCAGGTTCAATCATCTCCTACCGAGTCCCTCCCACAACACATGAGAATTGTGGGCTCTACAAGATGAGATTTGGGTGGGGATACAGAGACAAACCATGTCATCATAAAATTTAAAAACACAATTTCTATCGTGCATCACATCATATCTGCTTCTTGATACACATAGTTAGCTGAAAGGACTGATACATAACTTCAGAATCTTTGCTTTTGCCATGCAAGATAACAGTAGAGATAAGAGTTTGCTCCATCTCAGTTTTTATTCAAGTTACAAGTGTCCTATGGCTTCAGATGTGGTCATATGTCCATCTGTTCTGATTCACTGTGCCTAGATGAATTAGGATATGTCATATAATCATGATTGGCATGGGTATCTCTGGATGGTAGCACATTTTTCAGTGAAGAGGAAACATTGAGAACTATCTTGATAACTCAAAAAACATATATTGAAAAGATGAATGCATGTTTCATTGAAGATCACTAGTATATATTACCTTTATTGTCAGAACATAGAACATATCAAGCACATATATGTGCTTGATAACTGTAGGTTATCTTATAATCAAAGAAATTATACTGTATAAAATTTGGCACCTCTTTTGAGAAGTATGAACATTGATTATGTTGGTAGTTGGCTGCAGTAACGGATGTCAAAAATGTGGGACCTGAAATTTAGAGACAAGGACGATGGTGCTCCCAAGAAATAAAGAATTTTTGTGTGTATGTGTGACTTTCTAATCAGTGTGATTCCAAGAAGAGTGAATCTGTTGGTCACATTTATAAATTACTATGTTTTGTGTGTACACAGCTATTTTTAATAATGCCTTGTTATATGAAATTCAACTAAAGTATTCCTCCCTGGAATATCACCAAATTTCAAAGTCACTCTCATTAGTTTCCAGATGTATCTTTGATTTATTCACATCCAACTGAAAAGGAAGTAAAAAGTAGGAAAATTTAATTTGTGACAACTATGTTTTTAATTAATTGTTTTTTATTCATCAATTTCTCTGATAATTTTTAAATAATTCCATAATAATGATTCCTTTCACATTTTGTTAAGGGTCTTGTAGATTAATATTGCTTTTTATTGTAAGTTCTTTGGTAGAACATTTAGATACATTAGGCTCATGCCGGTAATCCCAGCACTTTGGGAGACCGAGACGGGTGGATCACAGGGTCAGGAATTCGAGACCAGCCTGGCCAAAATAGTGAAACGCCATCTCTACTAAAAATACAAAAAATTATCCGGACATGGTGGCGGGAACCTGTAATCCCAGCTACACAGGAGGCTGAGACAGGTGAAATCACTTGAACCCGGGAGACGGAGGTTGCAGTGAGCCGAGATGGCGCCACTGCACTCCAGCCTGGGTGACAGTGCGAGACTCCATCTCAAAAAAAAGAAAAAAAAAAAAAAGGAAAGAGAGAAAATAAACTTTAGATACATTATCTCAACAGAAAAAGCAAAAACAACAGGTCCTTCCTGTCATATTTATTTAAGTGACTGTCAGGTTTACCACACTAAGCTTTCTCCAATGTTTCAGAACCTCCCTTGAAGAATAATAGCATGGTTTTATAAGAGTGGCAATTTGCATGTATAAATTGCCAATGATTTGGTTATTTTGTAACTCACTTTTTGAACTATAACTCTTTGCCCTAAGACTACAAAAATATTGACCAAGAATTAAGCTAAGGAATCAAGATTAATAAATGATTAATAAATGTTGCCTTTAATTTTGGAACACAGACTAATGGTAATACTCAAAGTGCCTTTATAAGGGGTATAGTGGTCTCTTTTATATCAGGAGAATAACAATAATAATGACTGATCCAGTTATTTTCTCAAGAAATATTTTAAGCATTCACTGTATGAATTTGGCTAGATACAAGGAAAGAATCACAACTAAGACAGAGAAAAGTATTGGTTTTAAGAAACATCAGATATTAATAATTTTTAAAATAAGCATTAACTAAACTCTGAAACTAATCAAAATGAGCTATTTAGTAATTGTTTTCATTTTGTATGCATAAAATGTCAATAGTCTTTTAGAACTAGAGTACAAAGGTTTTATAAAACATTTGCTTAAATTAGATCTATTCAGGGATAAATATTTAGTTATACATCAAAGAAATGTTCTGTTTTACAGGGAAATTATACCACCACTAGACATATTTTAATTAGTTAACATTAAAATTTTTAAATATAAAATATCTTTTAAAATGTTGATGCTAATTTACATTTAAGCATACTGACCTTGTCTTCATAAAGTATTTCAAAATATTTGTTCAAATAAATATTTAGATTTAGAGTGTTTTCATATGTACCATACACAGAATCATAATGTGTTCATTCAAAAAATATCTTAAACATTATTTGATCCAATCTTTTTGTTTAATAGATGAAGACAATAATATCCAGAAAGTTCATAAAATATTTATAGATAGAAACCAGATGTTTCTACTTCCTGTCACATATATCTTTTGTTATACATTTTGCAGCTTCGTGAGTTATCAATTGCCATCAAAACAAAATGCTGTAAAGTCTCAATATTAAAAATACTTAATCATTCCATTACATTTGATTAATGATTTAGGTGACACATAAATATAACGTTTAAATGTAACATGTAATTTTTTTTCTCCTGTCTTTACAATTTTCTGTGGTTTTATGTTGTTTAGTACTTAAAATTGAAACTACATATTTCTTCCTAAACCTTTAACTACTTTTAGATGGTGTTTAGAATTCTTGCAGTAGCATTACACAATTGCTCTTAAAAGTGGTAAAAGCGGTGACCTACCTACCTAGCTTGAAAGATTTGTCTATATGATAATCGGCCCATAGTTCCCATTCTCGTACAAATAATAGGGTTATAATAGTTATTCTCTCTATATTGTAGTATGTATTCCTCCTAAGGGATGCCTTTCTTATGAACAATGAAGATAAACAGTAACTTTTCTCATGGAATTATTAAGAAAACTGTATGAAATCATATAAAGAGTAATGTATTACTTATCTTGAGAAGGTAAAAACATTCAGTGTCTCTCTGTCACTGGACGTAGTAGAGACAAACCAGAGTAGCACGAGGAAATTTGTAATATTTTGTTGGCCCAAAATGTGGACAGTGATGAATTCCCTAAATATATTTCAAATATTTCTCATCTAGATCACAATACATCCAGTGTTCTCAATTAGTAATACAATATTGCATCCCAAATTAACATGCCCTCTAAACCCTGAAGCAGTCATCCTGAGATGAAAGGGAATTCTGATAACTTCAGTATAAGTGAAGTATGCTTTCAATGATTTTGAGGAACTTTCTACTATAGAGTGTTTGGCAACTTGTGATCTTCAGCATTCTGAATGTCACCAAAGGACTCTTTCCCATAACAAGCACAATTAAAGTTGGGATGTACCAACATTTTAAATTTATGTGTCAACATGTACTCCAGTATAAGAAGAAACAACAGTACTTTAATATTGATAAAGCATCAGTGAATTATTAAAAAATAACTTACGCTGAAACATAATTTTTGTACTTAAAGAAAATGTTGGTACTACTTCTTAATTTTCATTCCTATTTCCCTAATAAAGGCTTATCAACACCTGGCTGGGGGTCTGAGTCGAAAGGAAAGTTCAAAAGGGAGACATCTTTATGATTACTATTATTAGCTATTTTGTTGCTCACGTGGAAGAAAAAAACTTCAAGGATATATGAGCACCAATGAAAGAGACTGCTAAAACCCCCACAACTAAAATACTTACTATAAAATTTAAATATGCATATGCTACAAGATCATTGTGAATAACAATTTTCACAACCTTGAGTGCCTGCTAATGTATCTGAAATTGTTTTTACTGCCTGAACATGCTATAGGGAATCTGTGAATGAAAAAAATTTTAGGCATTAACTGAAGAATTCCTAGGTGAATAAAGATAATAAATCACTCTTTTAATTCCATACGCTTCACAAATTATGAAATATAAAAACAAATGTATATCAATTAGATATATATATCATCGTTTCGTATTTTATATATATTATAGTCGAACTGCATATACGTGTGTGTGTATGTGTGTGTTTATGGGTGAATTTTTCACATGTATGTTTGCTCAGACTACTTACATCATAGATTTCTAAGGCAAATTTATGACTTTATTTGCAGCCTAATTATGTTATTTAAAACTATTATGCTTTGTGTTAAATATTGTGTGTGCCTTGTCCATATCTCGTTTACAGCCTAGTGTACCCAGCCTTCAGTTACTGTGGGTGTTAGCTGTGAACAGCTCAAGAGTGCACTCTTATACTGAAAAATACTCCTGGCTAAATTTAGTCATTTGAACCAACCAGAAATATCTCACAGTTTTGCTTTTCCCCTAGGCAAAGTGTGAAGTCCACAATGGACAGATATGGGGATATAGAAAAGTGGCCACCTTCCCTCAAGTTAGGGCAACTCTGTATTGCCATTCATACACTTGGGCTCTCTATTGGGACAGTCTGAAGCCAAAGGTCAATTGAAATCACATTTTTATCTGTATTTTTTTGTACTCAGTCTTGCATTCTTCACTCCCTCATGGTTTCCACTTGGCAGATTTCCCTCAATCTGTCATTTGCACAATGACTTGTTTTAGTCTCTTCTTCTAGGGAGCCTGAGCCTGGAAACAACAATCTAGCTATCAACTTCTGATAGGCAATTACAGTCAAAATTGGCTATTTCAAGAATCAACGCATATGCAATTTTGTTTAGTTTTTACTTAACATCCAAGGAGGTCCTAACGAAGCTCAAGATTATAAGAGAGTTGGGAGAATGTTCCCCATAAGTCTCATGTTTTTGCACATATTTTATCCATTTTTGTGCTAAAGTATTGTTTCAAGGAAATTAATATAGTGAACAACTTGGAAAGTTAGTGTGAGTGACTACCTCCACGACAGAGTGCAGATTGTTTACTGTTCAAAGTGAGCACAAAGTACCATCATCTGGGGCAAAGTTTAGTCAGGTTTGGTAGCAGCTTCCTTGTATGATGAGGAATACCTTACACTTAGGGTTTCCTTAACTCTGACATAAACTTACTGTGCATGCAGCATCCAGAGCTGCTCTCCGTTGTTCTATGGGACTTGGGAGTGGGGAGAAGGAGAACCAATGCAAACATAAGGGCCATGCTGCTGCTTTGCTGTGAGTAACACAATTCTATGTCTCTGCCCAGGGAGTCTCTTGTATTTTTCCAGCACCTCTGAAATAAGACTAATAGGGAACATTCTCCCAAATTTCCTAAAATCTTACCTTCTTTAAGAACTCTGGAAACCGTTAGGTAATAACAATAAAGTAAGGTAAAATATCAGATCTTTATTCTATTTTAAACTTTTTCAAAAGGACCCTCCTTAGGCATATAACTTATCTAATAAAGAAAAGTGGATAGAAATTCTAGAGGTTATGCTAACATCATATCTACAGAAACAGATTTATAAAAAGGAAACAAAGAATGAACATAACATCTTAAGCTACCTTTAATAATTTGATCAGCGTCATATTTCATTGTTTAATGAGAGCTTCCAATATGAATGTGATCTATCACAGAGTTAATTAGCAAATGATAAGAAAATAAATGTCCAACTTACTAGTAATGTATACACAGAAATACTCAATTCAGGGTGAAAGGCTCTCATTTGACATCCTGGACTCTGACGAGTTCTCATACCCATACCTAGCAGGGAAGGAAATAATCAGCTACATGAATTTAGACATTGCTTTTTATACATTTTTACAAACATAGTGGCCAAGCTGATAATCATACAATACATACAATGGTAACATTAGATAGTATATAAATTTCTCCCTAACTTGTATTATCCATTTGCATTCTCCACTGAAGATTTTGGGGAGATAAGAGACATAACTAGGTTTTTCACATTCAATTTGTACCAGCAAAAGGTGGTAGAGGAAGAAAAGAAAAAAAGTAAGAGAAGTAGAAAAGAGGAATGGTTCACTAGTGGTGAGAATAATTCCAGCCAAGTGAAACTTGAAGATGAGGATAAGGTTTATGTATCCTGTATTCCCCTATTAGACTCTTGCTAGAGTGGAAATTTGGACACCATCTCACAGCATGTGTTCAGCACAAGCTGTCATTTTCTGTTAATGGTTTATACCTCATGTATGTGCACAACATGTTATCTGTTTTTCCTCTACTTCTTAAGCTTAATAAGAACTACATTTTCAGATTAAAAGTGAAAGAACCAAATTAATGAATTGTCTAATGTGAAGTTCAAGATTCTCTAGAAACAAAGATGCTACCAGGAAGTACCCTACCCAGAATTGAGAGTTTCTCTGTGTACACTGTATTAGTAACATTGAAATAGCCTTTCTCATTTGCCAAAAATATCTATGCTAGATAACATCTAGGACTGAACTTTCCTTTTATAGGCAAATCTGACCAACTCTGATCTTTTGAATGATATGTTAAGAGTTTTGATGATGATATAGTGCTCATATGTAATCATTCTGTAAAGGTTCGGTTTTACTCATCATACCTCAGATGGAGATTATGTTGTAAATAGAATTTTAACTACCTCAGTGAAAGAAACCATTAATGAATCAAATGCTAATCATGTATTCTATCTCTACTTGCATCCTGATTTAGAAACTTGATGGGCATTTTAGAGTACATTACTTAAATCAGTGTTTCCCAAACATGCCTAGTTGCAGAGTACTAGTTGGAAGCATGGAATCCCGGGTCACAACTTAGAAGCATGGAATCAGTTTCTCCTGGGGAGGAGTCTGAAAAAACTGAGTTGTAAATAAGAACCCATATAGGTCTTAAGAACAGACATTTTTGAAAATTAATTGCTTTATCTTTTCTATTATTTTGCAAGCTGTACGATGTGGCATTGTAGTGCTTCAAATATTGTTAGTGAATAACAATATTTCCTCATGTTCTTTAAGTTTTAAAAGAGGATAAGTAAGGAAATGAGAATGGCCATAAAAGGAAAAAGAATGACAGATGATGTGGTTTGAATGAGGTATGAGAGACAAAGATAAAAAATGGCATATTGGACAATAACTGTCCCCAGATTCCCAAGTGAGTAACAAGGACACTTTTTTTTTTCTAAAAGAAAGTATCGATCTAGGTTATGGATGGCAGTAATAAATATCGCTGAGTCGAGAAGGAATCACTAAAGACATCTTTTATTTCTCCTCTTCAGTTGACATAATCCACTAAAAACCAACAACCAGTTGTTCGGCCTTCTCAATAATTTTGGAGTCAAGGTCATATATTTGCAGGGTGTTTAATGTTATGGTTGGCAAGACAACATCAGGAGGCTTTCTAAAGTTGATATGGATTATGTGTATTGCATTGCTTTGATCACTCATCTCTGTCACTCTGTCTTAGGGAAAAGATAGGTTATTTTGACAGGGTTTCTTCTTTTAAATTTTATCTAAATACGGCCAAGTAACATGTTTCGGGCAATTTGTGGTAAATAATTCACTGCATATTTCTAAATAGATTCTGATAAGCTTACTGATTCATGCTTACCAGGCCATCTTTTGTGAAGCTATACTTTTACTTCCTAATATTAAAAATAGAGGCCATGAGTTCCTACCTCTAGTAGCTTGAAATAATCATTTTCAGAGTTGTTGCTTTTTGTAAATAAATGTGTTTCAGTCTTGAAATCAACATTTTATTACATTCATATTTTGAAGAATAAAGAGGTTCTTAATTTTGCTTGGTTTTGGGTTGTTTATCATAGAAAACAAGGTAAAAGCATGGATTTGTGAAAGACGTCTCATTTAAATCGCATTTTGGTATGAGAAAGGAGAAAAAGAGTTGAATCTGTATTTGCAGGAGAATGTCATGTATTTGGAAAAGAATGTCATGATAATAGATTATATACAAAAAGATCCCTCACTGTATGAGAGAATTAAGAATTTCGATAATTTGACAATTGGTAGAAGTATTGTAGCAGGGTGTTTTTCATCTATCATGTATCCAGCAGACAGATGATAAATCAAAGCAGATGGAGAACCAGGATCTGTGAAAAATGCCTGGAGTAGTTTCTAGGTGATAATTAATAAAAGTAATATTTAGAGAAAGAAAACTAAAGGGTTTAAATTGACAGTGATATTCATTATGGGCCATAAATTTTCTTTGTTTGAAAATTTGCTTTTTAGACTATAAATTTTTAGTTTTTTCTTATTTTACAAAGAACAAATAAAGCTACTCTTCTATGTTTTGACTTCTAAACAGTTGATTCATTTTATATAAACCATTAGTACTGCAAGTCTTCTTGAATCAAGCCACCTTTATCACCAACCAGGCAGGAACCCCCTAGAGGTAGAGGGACGTGTTTGGGAAGAATATTAAAGCATCCCTAGTGCTATCTCTGAAACAGAAGCTTTACAAGAATTGAAAATACCATGCCTTTCTGTTCAGCCTTAACGTTATTGGTTTCTGTGTTAATGTGTTGTTCATTGTTGTTACAATTATCACCTTTGCACTTAATAAAATGCAATCTTGTTTTCAGCTAAATCCTATCAATTTTGTCTCTTCTTCAAACTGAGGCAAACTGTTTCAGTTTGATCAAATCCTGGGATGTTAGAAGGAGCTAAATTTAACAAAATACAAATAAATGTTAGCAATACTTTTAAAGGTAAGCATGCTAAGCCAGTCTTTACCCTGTCACACATATTAAAAATTATGAGCCCGGCGTGGTGGCTCACGCCTGTAATCCCAGCACTTTGGGAGGCCGAGGCAGGCAGATCACGAGGTCAGGAGATCGAGACCATCCTGGCTAACACGGTGAAACCCCGACTCTACTAAAAAAAAAAAAGAAAAGAAAAAGGTAACTAAATGGAATATTTGAAACTGTTTTTTTTTTTCTTTTTTTTTTTTGGAGGGGAGAGGGAATGGAATTGTTTTAATTCTGTATAGTAACAAGGGTGGGGGAAAGACTGGCTTCTGCACATAGGTATATACTGTCAAATATCCCCTTTTGCTCTCTGTGAGAGAATGAGACCATGTTTCTGCCTTTACTTCAACTTGTAGTTGATGCTTATGATCATCTGCAAATACATAACTACACAATCACCATGGTCTGGTGAATTTCCCTTGCTAGTAGTGATATCGGAACCTTTGACAGCAATCGTAGGTGGGTTAGCTCAACATGCTCTTTCAAGCTCTTTGAATCATATTCAAGAAAAAGGGAATGGTACACTTTAACTAGGAAGCTTGGGACACTTTTATGGGCCCCAGAGAGATAACAGGGAAATCTGGAAATTAAAGATTTTGTGTGTATGGATCATTCAAGAGTACCTGATCCCAAGTCTCTGTGCTTTACTCCTTCCAAATGAAAACTCTGATTTTGAAAAAGTAGATTTGCTAGGGTTGAAAATTCCACCATCTAACTAGCCCTGTTACCATTATAATTTCATTCTAGCTCTAATTTTCAACTTTTGCTGTCCTCCAGAATAGGGAATTAGAGTCTTTATATATGCTCCAAATACTCACTGACTTTCATATTTGGCTTTGTATTTCGGATAGCTCTGAAGAATCTCCATGAAGTATGCAGGACACATAAGTGCTTTTTTTTCTCTCTCTCTCTCTAAAGTAGATGAACTAAATTAAATAGAGGAGGCAAGTTGGTAATTTGATTCATTGCATTTCACCACCAGCCTTTGTCCCTCTTTTGTGATAATCTGATATCTCTCATTGCTGCTGTCATGTTTGTCTTCAACTGTGAGTTTTGTGATTATTATTTTTATTGCACTTTTTAATGTTATTTTTATGTTAAATTGCAACCAAAAGAAAATAAAGTGTATATCGCAAGTCATGATCAGCTGCAAGTACATAACCATGGGATCTCCATGGACTGGTGAACTTCCCTTGCTAGTGATATTGGAACCGTTAACAGCAATCAGAGGTAGGTTAGCTCAACATATGCTTCATCAGGTCCCCAGAGATCCTGAATCAATGCCACCTAATTATGAGCTAGAAGTAGAAGTTACTGGCACGTTCAGGAATTTGTAGGATGGGTTTAGCGTGAAAGGTCTTAAGGAAATCACTGCTTGTCTCAGAGCTGAGGGTATTTATTCTTTCTTTACTTGGTGATTGACACAACATTGAGGAAGCTTAGTGGCTTGACTGCTCTTCATGATGACCAAATTCTGCAACATGGGCCATGTCTTTCCACCCTCCTGCTTGTTCCCATGTAATTCTGAACTAAATTAGATTGCCCCAACCATGAATCCACTGCTTAATTTTTAAATTCTCATCCTCATTATATTTTCCAATCTCATTCTGTCAATAGTCTCTTTCCTTTAAAACCCTTACTCATAGAAAGTTTTGGAACACACAAGAAAACCCACAAAACAAACAGAACAACAACAACAAAACACATTTTCTTCTTAGACTAATTATTTCTAAACACATAATTGCAATAGAATACAAGCAATTATATTTTTTATAATAAACTTTAGCCATAGATTGTGATTCCTTCAATCTTTATAATTGGTTATTTTAATAGTTGTGCATATTATCTCTTCATTATTGAGTTCTACCACATTTCAATATTGTGCATACTCTACAATAAAAATTCTTCTGGAATATAACTTTTGTATTATACTGAATAATTTCCTTAAGGCAAATTTTCAATTGTGTATTAAAGTTTGTGGCAATTTTTATAATTTTGATAGGTATTGCAATCCTTTATCTTTTATTTAATAATGCATACACATAATAAAAATCACTACAGATATTTTGTTACAAAAAAAAGCATTGCAGATCTCCAGTATTACTTCTAAGGGACAATAATTTTTTAAAATTGTGTTTTAAATATAGTTGTTTCCTCTATTTAGCTTATTATTATTATTATTATTATTTTTTGAGATAGAGCCTTGCTCTGTCGCCCAGGCTGGAGTGCAGTAGCACCATCTCAGCTCACTGCAACCTCTGCCTTCCGGATTCAAGAGATTCTCCTGCCTCAGCCTCCTGGGTAGCTGGGACTACAGGCGCTGGTCATCACGCCTGGCTAATTTTTTGTATTTTTAGTAGAGATGGGGTTTCGCTGTATTAGCCAGGATGGTCTCGATCTCCTGACCTCGTGATTCACCCACGTAGGCCTATCAAAGTGCAGGAATTACAGGCGTGAACCTCTGCTCCCGGTCCTATTTAACTATTTAATATGTTTGAGTTGTTTGAGCTTCTTATATATTCTGGATGTTAACACTTTGTCAGGTGCATTGTTTGCAAATATTTTCTCTTATTCTGTAGGTTGTCTCTTCACTTTATTGATTATTTCTTTTGCCGTGCAGAAGCTTTTTAGTTTGATGTCATTTCATTTGTCTATTTTTGCTTTTCTTGCCTATGCTTTTGAGGTCTTATCCAAAAAACCTTTGCCTAGTCCAATGTCGTGAATCATTTCCCCTATGTTTTCTTCTAGATGTTTTATAATTTCTGGTCTTACATTTAAGTCTTTAATCCATTCTGAGTTGATCTTTTTATATGGTGAAAGATAAGGGTCTAGTTTCATTCTTTTGCATTTCAATATCCAATTTTTCCAGCACCATTTACTAAAGAGACTGTTCTTTTCTCAATGTATGTTTCCTGAACCTTGATAAAAAATCAGTGGGCTGTAAGTGGGTGAATTTATTTCTTAACTCTCTATTCTGTTTAATTGGTGCATGTGTCTGTTTCTATGCTAATATCATGCCATTTTTTTAATGGTAGCTTTGTCATATATTTTGAAGTCAGGTAGTGTAACGGTTCCAGCTTTTTTTTTTTTTTTTTTTTTTCAAGATTGTGTTGGCTATTTGGGTTCTTGTGGTTTCAAATACATTTTTTGGATTTTGTTTTCTCTTTCTGTAAAGAATGTTACTACTATTTTGATAGGGATTGCATTGAATCTGTAGATCACTTTGAGTAGTTTACCCATTTTAGTAATATTAATTCTTCCAGCTAATGAACATGAGATATCTTTCCACTTATTTGTGCTCTCCTCATATTTTTTTATCAGTGTTTTACAGTTTCAGTGCAGAGAACTTTTACCTTTTGGGTTATATTTATTTCCAGGTATCCTATTTTGTTTTGGAGCTATTCTAAATGGGATGGTTTTATTGATTTCTTTTTCAGACAGTTTACTATTAGCATATGGAAAATCTATTGACTTCAATATGTTAATGTTTTATTCTGCAACTTTATTAAATTCATTTATTATTTCTAATAGTTTTTTGGTAGTCTTTAGGGTTTTCTAAATATAAAATTATTTCATCTGCAACCAAGGACAATTTGGCTTCCCCCTTTCCTATTTAGGTGCCATTTATTTCTTTCTCTTGCCTGATTGCTCTGGCTGAGACTGACATCCAGTACTGTGAAGGATAGAAGTGGTGAAAGTAGCATTCTTGTCTTGTTTCTGATTTTAGAGAAAGGCTTTCAAATTTTTTTCATTTGTTATCATGTTAGCTGTTGAAATGTCTTATATGGCTTTTATTATGTTGAGGTATGCACCTTTTATACCTAATTTGTTCAGAGTTTTTGTCGTGAAAGAATGTTTGAAGTTTGTCAAATGCTTTTTCTGCATTACAGAGATAATCATATAGTTTTTGTCCTTTCTGTGAATTTGGTATGTTACATTTATTAATTTGCATTACAGAGATAATCATATAGTTTTTGCCCTTTCTGTGAATTTGGTATGTTACATTTATTAATTTCCATATGTTATACCATCATTGCATCCCTGGGATGAATCGCTCTTGGCAAGAATGATTTTTTGATTTTGGAGGCAAGAAAATTAGTCACCAATCTGCCAGGAGCTTTACATCCTTCACATTAGGAAGTTTGTAACATTTTGTTGTTGTTGTTTATTTCAAAAATGGGGGAGTTAAGAATATATTTGTCATGTTGGCAATCCTTTAGTACACCTCTTAAAAGAATATTGCCTAATTTTGATGGAAAAAATATAAATGTGTCATTTATGTCCTATGAAGTGCATGGTGACCAGAGAAACAGACAAATCAGTGATTAGTGGCAGAGTCACCCCACCGGATAAGCTGTCAAAGCCTGTAAAAGTGCTACTTATTAAAAGAGGTAATCTAGACTTTATAGTATAAGGATGAAAACTTGAGCTTAGTTTTGACCTCATAGCCAAATTCTGAGGCAGGGATTATATCTTCTCTTACTAATATATTTTAGTATTTCGTAAGAAAGGAGCCCTGCCAGAATGCTGGAGAAAATTTTCGTAAGTTATAAACTTATGAAATCAGTAAACTTTCATATACATTTACATTAAATTAGTGTATCTGAGCAGGATGAGGAGTATAGTATAGTACAGGTTATAGTTTGCCTCACTGATTTTCCTCTTCAAGACTGAGCCACCTCAGATGAAAAACATTGTTTGCTGATGGTGCAATGCTGATTGTCTTCCCTCAAATCATCTCCAGAATAAAGGTTCTATACCACCCAAACTTGAGCTACACTCTGTGATGAATGTTGTAGATGTATGAGTAGAAAGGCCTGACCCCCTTTTTTTCTTTTTCTTTTCTTAATTTTATTTTAAGTTCCAGCATACATGTGCAGAACATGCGGTTTGTTACATAGGTATGCATGTGACATGGTGGTTTGCTGCACCTATCAACCCATCATCTAGGTTTTAAGCCCTGCGTGCATTAAGTATTTGAGTATTTGTCCTAATGCTCTCTCTCCCTTTGCCCCCGACCCCTGACAGGCTCTGGTGTGTGATGTTCCCCTCCCTATGTCTATGTGTTCTCATTGTTCAGCTCCCACTTGTGAGTGGGAATGTGCGGTATTTGGTTTTCTGTCCCTATAAACCCCTTGTTTTCACTTGCAACATCTTTGAAGGGAGATTTCTGCTTTAGAACACCTCATGGGATCCTCGGACCACTCTCTTGTATCTGCATTAATGTTCATACCTCTCACTTTTACTGAGGTATGACTGAAATATTGTTGAGGTATTCTGAGAACACTGTCCAATTGATATCCTGATTTCAAATTCTCATCTCAATGTCTATTTTCAGGAAACTTAACTTGACACACCAGTCTTGGCCACATTCATACAGCACAACCCAGCATAAAGACTCTGAGGACAGTGTCATGAAACTTGCCCATAGTGTGTGGGTTGTAAACATATAAAAACATGTTTGTCATTTCAGCACGATCAGTTAGAAGAGGCAGCAAGACTGCTCTCCCCGTGCATTTCTCCATTATTCAATAACTTTTTATAATATTTATCCATCCAGCTACATTTGTTGATAAACTGTAATATGATTGGAATTTTACAAGTATTAAGTTTGTTGTAAATAAATAGTTACAAAGATCAGTCATAATATTAAGAAACATTTTGGAAAATGGAGTCAGAAAAATTTGAACTTTTTCTAATAAATATAAATATGTATTTGTGCATATTTAATTACCATTATTCTGTATTTACTACAACAAAAGAGAAAGTAATTTTCTTAATAGCTAAGGTATATATGTTATGTTAGTTTATATTAAGGAGGAGCATACTATCAATGCTTTAAATGTACACGTACCACTACCAATTTTGTAGATATTATAGAATGACATTTTTTATAAAATTAAACTTTATCATTCTTGTTAAGTTAGAATGCATATTATCATATCTTTTTTATTATTAAAAATAACATGTTTCTAAAACCATACGAATGATCTGAAATCCATTGAGGTTAGTCGGAAACATTTCTGCTATTTATATGAAAAGTTTTCTTAAATTAAAATTCCCACAGCCAAAAAGTCATTGAAATGAGCTGAAGCATGTCTTAATAACTCACAAATCCACAAACAAAAGAACAATAACTTAAATAAATCAAGCTATTACAGCTCTTTAAATATTTAAAATCCATTAGAATTGAGTTGTTTTATTTAATTTTATATTTCCTGCCCTTTTAATTGATGATTAAAGAAATAAGATAACTACAATAATATAATTGAAAGGATAATAGGATAATTTGGCAGAATGGCTTAATAGAAGTCTCAAGATAGCTATATTTTGAGGGGTCAACATTGGCTTGATTTAGAGTTTGTGATATCCAGATGGTTAACTTATTTAGCTATTTGCAACTAAATCAGCTGAAAAAAAAAATTTACTTGCATTACTAAAACTCAGATCAAATACATGTATTAAGTCTAGTTTGTCAGCTGAGAGTAGAATATGTATCTAATGCAACATCTGGGAGCTGACATGTGCAAAAGTGCTTCCTTCCGGCATATGTATGACTGATAAATAAATATACAGCCTGAGTACAATTTATTAATATAGAGTCAGATTATAATACATGGATGTGTGTAAAAATATGAAATTTCATCAAATTATCTCAGCCTAATAAATTTCTCTACGATTAAAGTTATATTTCAGTGTGAAAATCAGAAACCTCTATTGGGAAATAAAATATCTTTTTCTATGATTTTATGCCATATAAATTGCATAGAAATTGAGATGTGTTTCAACAACTTATAACATATTGTCAGTATCTATTAGCTGCCTAGCGAAGAAAGTAAATTTTAAAATCAAATACAAATGCCCTCTTATTAGTAAAGACAGTATATCCCGCATTAAATTAAAAAATATTGCATATGAAGAAATTCCAGCTTTATTAGGATTATTGATTTTTTTCCAGGGAGTTATAGTGCTTGAATTAATTTCAATATTATAGTTTGTATTAATATTATTGTTGACTCTCATTCAAAGTAGGGAAATTTTGAAATTTGTCTAGTTTTTAATTTTTAATTTCTATAAGTTTTTCATTTATATGTGAAAGTCTTAAGCTCTAAGAAGTTATTCAACTTCTCACAAGGAAAATTAGTACGGGGAAAGTGGAGATGCGTTTGGCACAGGTAACTATAGCTTCGGACATGTCTGTTTTTCAGATAGATTTTCTAGCCATTATACCAAACAATGGTGACTAGCAAGACATCAATACACACAATAATTAAAATTATAGCCTTCCAGTTAATTATTAAAGTGTGGTGTTTTCCCTGTGAAACTCTAGGTTTAAAAAAATATTTTCATTAATCTGTTTATCATTTTTGTCTGTGAATATTTCCTTTATCAATCACTCAATTTTGTATTCTGTAATAGAATATGTAAACATAAAATCACAAAATCAGAGAATTTGCAGATTTACCTTACTGGTTTTTTTTAAATATTTTAGTCCTGGGTTCTTCATTTACTAAACAGGAAATGCACAAATCACTACACTATTTTGTAGCAAGTCCTGTGGTTTGGCTTGCTCAGTATTCTTTTTAGTATCTTTCTGGTATGCTTTTCTTTTCACCGGTACTGAGAAGCAAAACACTACATGTATGAGACTCCTTAGCCCTAAAGTTGTAGGTATAGTTGAGTTCTGCAAATCAAGCACAAAACAGGAGATCTGAATTTTCTATTTGGTTAGCCCAATGGCAACTGATTCCTGAGCCCACCATCAGAATAGAGGTGTCTATATTTAATAGGCACTTTCTTGTCTGTAACATAGCAGTGACTTCCTTCACAGTCCAGTTCTGTGAAATGAATTTGGATGTCACAATTTCTTATGGGTGGCCTTGATTCCCCCTCAAAATGTAAATGTTGAAGTCCTAACTTCCAATACCTCAGAATGTGACCATGTTTGGAGCTTTTTACTTAATGACTCTTGTAAAACCTCTATCTCCATAACAAGTTGTGACACCTAAATTCATTTCACAGAACTGAACTGTGAAGGAAGTCACTTTATAATTTGATACCAAGTGATGTTGATGATGATGAGGAGGAGGAGGCGGGTACTAACTAGTCTTATGTAAACTATCTAAAACTAGAACAAAACTGTATAAATTTCTCCTGGTATATTGGCTTCCATCCCCAAGTGGTTAAGGGGTCTTGATCTTCCTAATTGTCTGCACTGAGCCAGCATAATGAAGAAATAAAGTATGAGTCAGTCACACCTAATTCATTCAGAAACCTTCACCTGCTCAAATGCTTTCAGTGAGAAAGTGCCAATAATAGATGGAAAGTGGATGATCAAAATGTATTTTCATACATTTAGTAAAGTAAGGGAACCAATCTGTTGCTCCAGATTTACTGAAACAAATTAAAACAAACAAACAAAAATGGTTCATGATACGTAGCCACTAATTTGAACTTGTTAGCAAAAACCACTGAAAGCAGTTTAACTGGCAGGGCCAAGTATAAATCTCACTGTCCTATCTCAGGCTTATATTTACTTTCTAGTCTGCATTCATAGAATATTCTGTAGGAGTCTGATATCCTCTCAATCACACAGAGCATGGCGCTAGTCCATAAAATTCATCTGATGCTAATTGGAGTGGGTGTACAAGAAGTAGAAAGCTATTTTACTTATTTGTAATGAGGCAGGGTAGGGACAGGACTAGGCCTCTGTTCCCCACCGCGGACCTTTACTACAAGCTGCTGGAGGGGGAAGAACCTGTGGCCAGCAAGGACCCCATCCAGACCATCCAGGCCTTGCACCATGAATCTTACTCAAAGTGCCATACCCACTGATTGCAGGACCTTGGAAACTAAAATAAGCAACATCCCAACACATATATAACTCAGAGGATTTAACCCTTTTGCCCCTGTTTGCACAAGTCCAGAAGAATGGCTTATCTTTAACCCCAGCCTCATTATGACAGTAAAACCTTTCACAGAGAGGGGCTTATCTATCATTTTCTGACCATGTGGTATATGTGCTAGCATGATTTCTCTACCTGTGCACTCTGTACTCCACCCAGCACATATAATGATGCTCATCCACTTCATGAATTATGTATGTTGCCCTCCTTAGGATACTGCAATGCACTCCCCCATGGAGTGCATAAGCTGGAGAATGTTTTGTTGTTGTTGTTGTTGTTGTTTGTTTGTTTGGTTGGTTGGTTTTTTCTTTTCCTGTGCTCTCTCTTTAATATTCAACCTTTCTGGGTATAAGTCTTAATAAACCTGTCTGGAAAAGTTTGCCTTGTTTCAAGTTAACTTTTATTACATTGAGAGACAAGAACCTCTCATCAGTAACAATAAAACACATATGTGTCATACAGTGAAAAATAAATCTCAAAAAATGTGGGAACTTCCCACCCCCATACAATTTCCATGTATGAGTAGTCTGTGGCATATTAAAACATTGCATCAGAAGAGGACAAATTCACACGGCTGGCTCCGGCACCACCCACCACTAAGACAGAGGAAAACTATCTAGTAAACAGTTTTGTTTTTGAAGGCCCATACCTACCTCACTGAAAGGCTTCCAGTTTTGAGTGGACTGCGAGAGCAAGAGAACAATATGCATTATGCCTGTGATGTCATATAAGCTCTTCTGCCAATTGGACTAGATGACTGAGGAAACACAATAGTGCTTGAAATGTAAGAGTCAGATAAGTTTTATATATGGAGGCTTTACTTTAGCAGGTCACGATGGGTGGATCCAGTATAGACCTTAAGGTTTTAAAGTAAACATATGCCATCCTTAGCCAATAAAAGATAGCTCTTCGAGAAACATCTTTTGAGCCATAACAGAAACATAATATGAGACCATGGGCCACAATATGTGCTAGGAGTTTTTCTAATCTTCTACACCTTCAGGTTGGATATATAGAGCACTATTCTACCAACAAGTGAAAATGATATGTACATACTAAATATGGCTTACAAATGTTCTGAAGGGACAAGTGATTTGCATAAACAAGTGGTTAAGAATGCACGTTGCCTGCTTCTCACTCCACACTGGTAACCATTTGAGGTGATTATGACAACCAGAGGAATAAAACAAGTCAATGCTGTTTTAAATATAAATAGAGTTCTACATAATTTACCAACAACAGAAAATGGACAGCTGTAATATTACATCCCCCACTCATGGGAAACCCTATGAATAGGAGTGAATGGAAATCCCCTCAGTGACTGAAGATCTGTCTGTCATTTGGCCTGGAAAATAGAAGACTGAGATATGGATCTACACTGATTTATAGACAATGGCTAATGATTTGGATGGATGCCCAAGACCTTAGAATAATTTGATTAGAAAAGTGCTGGCAAGAAGGCTGTGGAAAGAATTGTGTGGATTAACATCTTTGAATGGTCTCAAAGAGATACATATTTTGTTTACCCTGAAAATGCTTACTAAACAGCATCTTCAGAAGAAAAACATGTTAGTAATCAGTTGGGCAAGATAATCCTTTCTGTGGATATCAGCCAGCCTCTCTCGCCAATAACCCCTGTTTTTCTCAGTAAAAATGTGGCAATGGAAACAAGGATATGGTTATAAAAGTTAGTCATGCTATCAGAAACATCTAGACTGAAACATACAGGGTGATTTTAGCTATTGCTGTTTCCCCAACTTGCCTATAGTAAAATCAAAGATTTAATATAGCGCTGTACATCAGTAGCACAGAGCCTGTTATATAGAAATGGATTAAATATATTTGAAAACTTCCATTATCGATAGAGCCATGGGTTATTCTGTCTGGATAGATGCTTAATCTGCATCTGCTTAAATTTCCTGCATGAAATAATTCTTCTAATATCACCACCTGTGACCTTAAGTGTGTTCACCATCATGATCTACCACATAACACTTCTTCTGATCAGGAAAATAATTTTAAATTAATGAAGAGTGGAATTTGGCTTATTCCTATGGATTTTGCAGTTGAACCATCTGTCCTATCATTCTGAAATAGCTACCCTGATAGAATATTAAAATGTTATTTTAAATGGTAAATTACACTGCAGACTAAGTGGCACTTTGTAATGTTGGGATCTCCAGGAGGCAAAATAAGTTCTGAATTAGTGACTAGTATAAAGTATTGTTTCTCCCATATTGTGCCAAGATAACAATATTTGGATTGTGCTGATATGTACTGTGTCACTGTGTTTGCAGCTAGATGTGGTTGGATTATTGGTTTCCTTGCAAAGTTTTACTTTCAACTTGATGAAACATTAGACAGATTTTTATCTAGATTCTTAGCCCCTGACCTCCCTTTTCTTATAGCACTATTTAGAAACTGTATTATTGCAAATTCTATCTCTGTTGCTTAGAGTTATAAATCTTTATAAAAAGTCTGTTGCCAGTCTTACAATCCAAAATTGTTTTTTCTCAAAGACCAGGGACATCCTTTTCAAGGGCAATGATCAAGGAATATAATAATGCCTCTATTTCCCAGTCTCTGTGGGAGGTTAGTAGCCTAACTTGATGGGCGCCAATTAGAAAATGAAATGACCTAATCATATTTGCAAACTCAGGCATAACTCAATGTGTGTATTAGTCTGTTCTCATGCTGCTAATAAAGACATACCAGAGACAGGGTAATTTATAAACAAGAGTTTTAATTTACTCACAGTTCCACATGTCTGGGGGAAGGTCTAACAATTATGGTGGAAGGGAATGAGGAGCAAAGTCACATCTTACATGGCAGCAAGCAAGAGGGCATGTGCAGGGGAACTCTCCTTTATAAAACCATTAGATCTCATGAGACTTACTCACTATCACAAGAACAGTATGGGAAAAACCCACCTCCAGGATTTAATTACCTCCCACCAGTCCCTCCCAAACACATGGGAATTATTACAATCAGAGGTGAGATTTGGGAGGGAACACACAGCCAAGCCATATCAATGTTCTTGACATATCCTGTGGGTCAACCTTCTCCTAACATCCTCTAGTACTTTTCCAGTGGCTTATCCAAGTACTCAAAAACATTTTTGCCTTTGTTTCAGTGGAGTTGAGTTCAGAATGAGTTATGGTCTTTTTGCCATGCTACCATAGGCTTGAATAAATCTTCCTTTCCTGTTTAATTTTTTCAGGTACAATTTTTGCTTTTACACCATAAATTGAGCTGACATAGTAGAAGTAATCATAAGCAGGGGATGGACATCCTACGCAAGAACCTTTGTCACGCATTGTTCATGCTCAGTGCAGAGGTCATCAATTTTATCACCTGCAGCCCCCACAGCATTGCAGTCATCAAGAATAGTGGCTAAAGTTCTGAGTTGAGTAAATTAAACATCTCAACATGAGGGCAGCACACTTTCCAGAAACCCATCACAGTGGCACAGAGTGACAGCTATCCCTGTGAACTTGGAGAGAATGAAGGGATGGGAAAAAACTGAAATAAAACCGAAATTGAAAGCCTAAATATCTATTTAAAATGCGAAGCTTACTTAAAGGTGAGGTAACATTTACTCTTGGGTTTCTTGGGATAGCTTCTGTTTATGTATAATTTATTGTAATTGTGAATATTGCACACTTTCATCTAAAAAAATCTCAGTTTGGAAAATAAAGTATATGGTTATACAACAAAAAGTTATTGTTTAAGTGAAAACAGCATAATAACCTGATTTAATAATGGCATGCTCTCCTGAGTGCATATGCTGTTATTACTTGGGGGATAAGGGAATTAAGGAAAGTGTATTTGCCAAGGTTCTCCAGAGAAATGGAACTAATAGAAGTGTGTGTGTGTGTGTGTGTGTGTGTGTGTGTATGTGCGTTGTGAAAACTCCAGCAAGAGTTAATGTTGCAGTCTTGGATCCGAACTCACTCTGGAAGCAGAATTAGTTATATTTTAGGCAACCTCAAGCTTTTCTCCTAATTAAGGCCTTCAACTGATTAAATGAGACCCACCCAATTATACAGAGTATTTTGCTTTCCTCAAAGCCTACTGATTTAAAAATACCTTCATGGCAACATCTAAACCGGTGTTTGATCACCAATTGGGCACCATAGCCCAGCTGAGTTGACACATGAAATTAACTATTACATCAGGTAAAGGTCACATAAAATGTCATAGAAGTTTTATTTCTTCTGTGTATGAATTACAGTATGTAAATTGGAGCTTATCAGCAAGAATAATTATAACATTAGCTAACATTTTTAGTGCATTTTGTATAGATTATAATTTATCTTCATATACACTAAGTGAGGTAGTTACTATCTTTATGCTAAGTTTAGAGAAAAGAATGTCAGTCTTTGACATACACATAGATGTGCAAGTTTCTCAAGTTAATCTACCTGATAGATGTGCAGTAGGGCTTTAACCCTGTGTTAAGGCATTAGTCAGTAACCACGTGTGAATATTTAGCACATGCAATGTAGCTAGTACAAATATTCATGGTAAACAGAACATACATTTAAAAAATGTATTTTATTTGCCCCAATACATTCAAAATGTTATTTCAACATATAATCAATATATGATTAATGAGATATTTTTACTATTTTTTCATGCCAACTCTTCAAAATCCAGGGTGGACTTAGAATGAAAAGAAAAAGGATATCTCATTAATGATTTTATTTTGATTATATTCTGTTTTTTCTTTTTTTCTACTAATTTTTAAATGTGGCTTCTGGAAAACTTCAGCTTACTTTTGTGGCTTTCATTATATTTTTGGAGGAAAGCACTACTTTGAGTACTTAATCTTCCTCTGAAGAATTTCCCTCTTACAATGATGTCTTAACAATGATTTGCAAGGTGTGGCTCATTATCACTCCAGAATAATTAGCATGTAATAGTGAATTAGAGTACTTTATTATCACCTAAAGTAAGACACTTTGCACTACAGAATGGAGTAAAGGTGTTCTTCGTTCTGGACTAGATGGAAACAGAAATTGAAACATATAATTTGTTTTGGTTTTATCTGTTAAAAGGCTATTATCTGGTATAAAAATTTATTTGATTCATCATGACACGTTCATTGAACATTATGGTAATTTGCTCATAAACTGAGACATACTGATTAAATCTTTATCAGATATTGCCTAACTACAACAGTAAGTTTAATTTTGTGCATGGGTCAATAATTGCCTTGAAAACTAGTTTTAAAAAAATCTAGAAACTTCTAGAATCTAGAATCTTTTTAAAAATCCAGAAACTTTTATTTTAATAAAACCAATTGCCATACTTGAACTCCAGGTATTTTTAAATTTGAAATGTCCAAGAGACTTATGAATACCATAGATTACTATGTGTAACTCAACCTCTAAAATTCTGAATCAGAATTTTTATACTTTCAATAATTATTAATTTCATGGTATATCTCTGATAATACCTGTTTGACGGGAAGATTTGAAGCTCACTGAGCTAGGAGAAAAAGGCTAATAAAAATAACAGCAAAAAAAGCAGTAAGATTTTACTAGGTACAAGTCCAAATTATTTATTCATTGAATTGAAACAATTGACAATATCAGGAAAGCTAAATGTAAAAGTTATGCGTTTCTAAATATAAATGCACAGACTCTTATAATTCTGTTAAACTCTATTTTTACTGACATTTTCATTAGATAACTGACACCAAATTAACAGTGGTCTTTCTGAAATTCAATCTAATTATTTTCTTTCGTACTTAAATTTAAATGTCTTCATTAACTTTTAACATATTTACATGTGAGCCAAGTTTAAACTATTTAGCATATCATTTTTGTAACTGTAATTGTCTATCACATATTCAGTTTACCCTTAAAGTAGCTTTCCCTAGAGCAGGGTCTGAACAAATATGGCACTGAGGACAAATCAGCCTTTTTTTTTTTTTAATAACAATGTATTATTAGAATGCTCTTATATTTTTAAAAAAAGCATTCTGTCTATGGTTATGTTATCTCTATAATGGGGTTCAGAACATGTTACCCCAAAATGTAGCACAGTGGCATATTTAATATTTTATGCTGAGGAAATTTCAGCAAAATCACGGAGGCAGAAAGGTAACTCTCACCTTCCTTTTCTACCTAGCCCCGAATCAGGCCGTAGAACAAATGAAGAATGTTCTGACATTCCCAAAAGCAGGTCAGGAGACTCTTAACGTAAAAAAATACCTTCTCAATTGCCAGATAAAAGGAGCATCCTTATGCCCAAAGACAAAAGGTCACAGAAAAGAATCTGAACAGACCTTGCTAAGTTTTCCAGTTTATTATCAGATCATACCCCTTTGGCCTATCCTATTTCTCTGCATCTATCCAGTCTTCATCAAACCTAGCAAAAAAACACTCAGGTTTAACTATTTCTGTGGGTCTTTTTTTCCATATGAAGGCTTCCATGTCCCATACAACTTATATTAAGTACCTTTGTGTGTCTTTTCTTTGGTAAGCGGTTCCTTGTTATAGGGGCTTCAGCCATAATCCCAGAATGGGTAAGGAAAATATATCTTTCCTCCCCTACAGCTACAAAAGCAAAGTTGGGTAGTTCTGCCAGATACTCTCCAGCCTGTAAAGCTTGAATTATTTCCTAACTGGCCTTTATCAGAGAAAGAGACTTGACAACCCCCATCATGGAGGGAGGTTTGGCTTATCCACTTAAGGTTATTTTGTACTCCCTCTCTACTCCCATCTTGCTTCCTATACACTTCTTTTTCAAAGAAAACTTCATATTTTCTACCAAGTCATTTACATATTCATTTGTATACCTTATGCCTGATGCCTAATGACTCTGAAAGATTAAACAGTTGCTTAATGAATAACTTTGATTAATAAGATAGGAAGAATCAATTCTAAAGGTATATTTAGACATTCTTTTCTCTACTGAAGGGGTTTATTATTCTATTATTAGCTGTATTCATTAATTTGATAATTCTGTGTTATTTCATGTATCTTACTATTTTAAACAGAAGAAAATTATGAAATACCTGGTCTTACAGAATAACATATTCAATTATGCAGGCTGCAATGATCAGTCATATTGACCAAGCATTCAATTGCTAAGCCTCTCTCACCAAATTGAATAGTTTCTTGAATGAATGATATTAATTGCTTTTCTATCATAATATCAACCTTCAGTATATATGGTATACTCCTACATCCTTGTAAATGGCCTTCTTAAATATTAATGAGGACTACCATATACATAAAATTATCTTTATTCTACTATTGTTGACTGAGAAAATAGAATGCACTGGGTACTGTGTAAGTGTTTTACAAGTGTGACTTCATTAAGTCTATACATAAATAGGAATTGGACCTAAAGCAGGGAAAGGTGGCAAAGATCAGAACTCATGCAGCTTCATTTAAATCAAAATTGTCTGACTCCCTATCTTCTGCACTTACACACAACTCATATTGTTTTAAATCACAGCTATTTTAGAGTATCTGGCAAGACCACCAGGAAATTTTAGCAAACAGAGCTGTTAAGATAATTGTCTAAGTGGGTGGAATCAATCAATCAACTCTTAGTTATTTAAAGGTTGCTTATTTGGCTCTTTATTCTCTCCCTTTTCTCTCTGGCTTCCTGCCTTTGGCCATTTCATTGCTCTTTAGCACTGCCATTAGAAATTTGGCATAAAAAGAGAACAAAAAAAGATGAAAACTATATGAGGCTATTTAATTTCCCAACAGGCTTAGCAATTCTTATATATTCCTTCAGGGGAGTAGGATGTACTTTGGATTATCTCTGCTACTCATTCAGAAGGTCACATACTTTCTAGCATTACACATTTTGCTAATCAGAAAATAGACATAGATAAGTCCAAACAAACCTACTTCTAAGGGAGGAGACTACCCCTCAGATTGTCTTATGCCAAATTTCTGCCTCCAAAGAAGGAAGAAGTAAAAACTAAAAGGCAGAAGTGAAATCCACAAGCAGATAGCCTGGCACCACACCTTGGGCCTAGTAGTTAAAGATCGACCCCTGACCTAATCAGTTATTTGCGTAAGAAAAGTACTGTGAAGATCCCTGTCGTGTTCAGTTCAGTTCTGATTCTGGATGCATGCAAACCCCAGTCATGTACCTCCTGCTTGGTCAATTGATCATGACCCTTTCATGTGGACCCCCTTGGAGTTGTGAGCCCTTAAAAGGGACAGAAATTGCTCACTCGGGGAGTTCCGCTGTTGGAGACGTGAGTCTTGCCAAAGCTCCTGGCCGAATAAAGCCCTTCCTTCTTTAACTCGGTGTCTGATGGGTTTTGTCTGTAGCTTGTCCTGCTACACTTCAAAGGACAAAGTTTTCCTTTTCAGAAGTTTTCAATCTTCAATATTCTATTAAGATCTTTGATTAACCAATTAATTTTGATTACTATATTTATTGATTTTATATTCCACTTACTTTTTCATTAAAGTTTTATTCAGAAATATTTCACATATGATAAAATTCACCCATTTCAATGAACTCATTTCAAGTGAATTTTAGTAACTACAATGAGTGGTGGGACCATTAACATAAATTGATTTTTAAGCAATGTCATTCCCCCATTAAGATCTCACGTACCAATAAATCACCAATCTCACCCCCAGCCCTAGTCACCTCCTAACCTATTTTCTGTTTATATAAATTTTCCTTTTCTGAATGTCTTATGTAAATGAATCATACAGTACTTTGTCTAGGCATCTGGCTTCTTTAATTTAACATAATGTTTATGATATTTATCCATGAAGTGGTATATGCAGCAGTTTGTCCCTTTTTATTTTCAAATAATATGCCTTTCTATCAGCATCCCATGTTGCATCCATCCATTGACCAGTTGATGGGCATTTAGATCCATTCTAGTTTTTGGCTATTATGAACAGTGCTGCTATGAATATGTATGTCCTTGTGTGGACATGTTTTCATTTCTCTTAGATACATACTAATGAGTGAAATTGCTGGGTCACATATTAGTTTGGCTTTTGCCTTTTTGACAAGCTACCAAACTGTTTTCTAAAGTTGGCTGTAATTGACTTTTGTTTTGAGGAGAGAGGACGTTTCTCCTACTATCCCCTGTCTCCAAAGAAAAGGAGGAAGTAAAAACCGAAAAATAACAGACTGATTGGCGCCACTGGCCAGACATGTAGGTTAAAGACTAACCCCCATTCTAACCGCTTATGCTATCTATAGATCACAGACAATGGTATGGAGAAATACTTGCCTTGCTAACCACCCCAACCTAGTCACTTGCCCCATGCTTGCTTAATCTATCATGACCCTTTCACATGAACCCCTTAGAGTTGTAAGCCCTTAAAAGGGCCAGGAACTCTTTCTTTGGAGAACTGTGTTCTTGAGATGCTAGTCTGCCAACACTCCTGGCTGAATAAAGCCTCTTCCTTCTTTAACCCGTTGTCTGAGGGGTTTTGTCTGAGGCTTGCCCTGCTACAATATATTAGTATAGTTAACAGTAGAATATTTTTCTGAGCTACAGCAACATTTATCTGAGTGATAATATTGATCTAATATTATTTGCAAATTTTGGCACTATTTCTTGAGAAAATTGTGTGTGATATATTGTTAATTATTTGAGAATATATCATTAAATCCAATTTTTTAGGACTAGCAGATACATTTGTAGGATATTGGGTATGTATGGAGAACTTGATCTGAAAATGTCATGCTGCTTGCTAGAATTTTTATAATTAATGCTACTTGATAATTTTAGTAATTAAATGCAAATAATTATTTTTAAAAATTATAATTAAAAGTGAAAAGTTTGCATATATACTCACCACACACCTTAATAACCTTAATGCATTCTCTGTATTCTACATGAGTTCCTTTGGAAAAAGTAATAACCAATACACCAAATAAAGTACATCAATACCCAAAATCAGAAACCTAAAAAGTTTCTGATCCGCTGATGGCAAAGCAACTTACATTAGACATAACAATCCTGCATATAAAAGTTATAAACTCTACAGGGGAAATCATGTTTGAAGGCACTGGAGATTAACCCACAGCTTCTGTTAACTGAAGAGTGTATAACATTAAAAAAAAAAAAAAAAAAAAGCACTGGTTAACACTTTTGTTTACATGAGAGCTTTCCCCAGTCTACTCTTGGAGGAACAGCTATAGTTTGTTTATAATAGGTGCCCTGTAAACATAAAAACAGTTTGAAAGTTAAAGAATGGAAAAACAGATATGCTAACTCAAAAAAAAGCAAACTAATACAGAAATAGTAAAACAGACATTCTAAGCAAAACTTAGAATACATAGTATTTAATACATAGTATTAAATCACAGAAAAAGAGAATATTCTTAAATTTAAAAGAGATTTTTGTCAAAACAGCGTAACAAACATTCATGCCCCAAATTGGAGTTTGAAGCCACATAAAACAAAAATTTCCAGAACTAAAGTTTTGAGATAAAGTCCACAATCGTCAGTAGGGAATGAATACGCGTCTCTTAGTAATTGATAAAAAACAATAAATATTTTTTAAAAACACAGAAATAAGTAAAGATATAGACCATTTGCACAATTCTACCAACGAACTTGATCTTTTTCATATTTCTAGAATCCTTTATTGAACTTCTGTGGAATACATGTTGTTTTCCAGTGTATATACAATATTGGTGAAAATAGATAATGTTCTGGGGCATAAAGTGAGTCTTAAAAGAAATAAATTCTGAAGTACCAAGTATATTCTTTGACTAAAAGTTAACTAAACTAAAAACAAGTCAAAATAAATTTGCCAAGAAAGTTCCTAAATAGTGAAATAAAATTATGCATTCAAATACATCAGGAGCTAAAACGAACTGCAATATAAATTAGAAAATATTACAAAAATGATAATAAGGCACAACATATAACAACTACTACAGTATTACAGAAAAATGTATAGCTTTATTTGCTTTCATTAAAAAATAAGAAAGGTTTCAAAATCAATAGTTTAGGCTTCCAGTTTAGAAGGAAAGCAAATTTAACACAAAATAGAGAAAAACTGTACAATGGGAATACAATAAAAATAAATGGATAGAAAAATAGAGAAGATTATCAAAACAATGTTTTAATAATAATGATAGAGCAAATTCCCATTTATACTTATTTTGAAAAATCAGAATAAAACACACATCTAACAGTCATTAAAAAGACATTAAAAACATACTTTAAACAATGTGATGTCAATACATCCTACAAATTAGATGAGATGGTCAAATCCATTGATAGGCACTACTTACAAAGATGAATGCAAATAGGAATAGCAAATGTGAACAATGCTATATATATTAAAATTTGAACACACAGGATAATTAAAAAGCAAGGACAATTTTAGATTTTCTACTGTCCTCTCCTAACATGTAAGTGCAATAAAGCAAGAAAAAATACAAATGTCATAAAGAGCACAAAGTAAAAATCAAAATGATATTTTCATTTTTTTATTTCTTCTAAAAAAAAAAAAAAACACAGGATACATGTGCAGAACGTGCAGGTTTGTTAAATAGGAATATGTTTGCCGTAGTGGTTTGCTGCACATATTGACCCACCATCATCCTGATAGCAAAACTGGGAAGAGACACAACACAAAAGGAAAACTTCAAGCCAATATCCCTGATGAACATCTATGCAAAAATCCTCAATGAAATATTGTTTTTTTCATTTTTTAAAGATATAATTTGTATGTAAAATATCTGAAGAAATCTTCCCCAAATCAAGACTTTATTAAGGGAATTTAACAGTGAAAGTAAATAAAAGCTCAAATATACAAAAAGTTATTGCATTTCTAAATACTAAAAATAAATAATTGGAAATTTATATTTAACATACAAAATATAATACAACATCAGTAGTTAGGAATACATATTAACAATAATTACATGTTTGTACGTTATAGGTAGAAATCATTGCAGGGAAGTCTTGAAGACAGCTAATGTAAATGAATAGACATACTGTTGTTGAGATGTCAACTCTTGCTAAATTGGCCTAAACATTGAATACAATTTTAATCAAAATTCTAAAATGTCTGTGTAGAAATTTACAACATTTATAAACTATATGGAAACAAGGAGGTCACAAAATAGCCAAAATGCTCCTTAAAATAAGTTGTAAAACATGTATCTGATTTCAGGCCTTCTGGTAATTTACGATAATCAAAATTGTGTGGCATTTGTATAAGTATATACATAAAACATCTAAAAATAGACTCACAAATATAGTTATTTGATTTTCATTATAAAAACCAAAGTTAATCGGTGGGGAAAGAATAGTCTTTTCAGCAAATGGTCCTGGAAAAGCTGGGCATCTGTAAGGGAAAAAAAATAGCTTTGCCCCATTTCTTATGACATACAAAAAATATTAATTTGAGATAAATCACAGACCTAAACTTTAAGCTAAACTCTAAATAAACTCGGGAATAAAAATGGAATATTTTCACTGTTTTTGGGTAAGTAAAGATAAATTTAATAAAAACAAAAAAAGCAATTAAATTAGAAAAAAATAAAAACTGGATTATTTGCACGTTGAAACCTTGGTGCTATTATACATTAAAATGAAGAAGAAAAAGATAAGACATGGGCTGGAAAATATATGCAGAATATATTTAATAAAAAACTTCTATGCAAAATATTTTTTAGACTTCTACAAATCAGTGTTAAAAAGGCAACACAATAAAATACAACAATATTCTCGAACTGACATAGCTAAAATATACGAATTACCAGTAATCAGAAGAAAAGGTACTCATGAAAGTACTGAATTGAATGCTAATTTTACTTGTAGGTTTCTGGTTTTGTTTTTATTTGGAACATCCATACTCTACTACACACAATGGCTGTACTTGTTTACATCCCTACCAGCAGTGTGTAAGTATTCTCTTTTTTCTGCATCCTTACCAGCTTTTTATATATATATAATAGTCATCCTAGATGGGCTGAGATGATACTTCAGCGTGATTTTGATTTGTCTTGTTAGGATGAATATAGTTAACAACAGTATATTGTATCATTTCAAACAGGTAAAAAAGAGTAATGACTGTTTCCAAGACACACAAAAAAGGATAAATGTTTGAGATGATGGGTATGTGAATTACCTTGATCTGATCACTATACATTATATGTATTGAAACATCACTGCGTATCTCATAAACATGTACAACTATTATATGTTAATTAGAAAAAAATTAAAGTAAATAAAAAGAAGTTGTAAGATTTCAATAACGAAAGACAATACTGAGAGACAGGAAAAAAATTTAAATAAATGGGGAGGCAGAGCATGCTGTTAAAAGAGATGAAGAAAGTACTCACCATTATTAATCATTAGGGAGAGGAAAAATAAAATCAATCAATATATCATGTCAGTCTCACCAGAACAGGTACAATTTAAAACATGAAAAATATCACGTTAGCAAGGAGTTAATATAATTATATTCTCAAATATGTAGGTAAGAATATTAAAACTTTGCAAAGTAGGTTTATACTTTCTTATATGCCTAACTTCTATATTTACCCAATAACCTAATAACTTCATGCTTATTGTATCTCCAATAGTTATTAAGACACATAAGAGCAAAAAATCCTAGTAAAATAATATTTCTATAATCTTTTATCATAAGAAAAAGCAACTGAAAAAAATCCAAATGTTCATCAATCAGAGTATAATTACCTTGTTCTGTGTTTATTCCTCAGTTGTAAATATAGCTCAGAAAACAGGAACTACTGATACACAACATCGAAAATCTCAAAATAATGTTTAGTAAAAGTGTACAAAAGTACATACATATAGGAAACTAAAAACTAAAGGAAACTAAAAACTAATGAAACTACAGGAAACTAAAAACTAAGCTGTGGTGGTGAATTGAGAGCTCAGAGCAGTGGTTTTCTACTGGGGATACAGGTATAAACTTGGGGAAAAAATAAAACTTACTGAGGAAATTGAAACCTGAGAGTATTTGTTTGAGAAATTCATCATTTGATTATGTGCAATTTATGCTTTAATACTTTTAATACTTTTTTAATGTACTTATAAAAGTAATTAAAAAGTTGTTTTTGAGTGAAGCAATTATGAAAACAATTAATATGTAGTTATTTTTTATTTTTAATTTAATTGTATAAATGCAACTAATTAATAAATAAGACTAAATATATCGGCTGAAATATCTTTGTTAAAAAGACTCATTTTGTAATAGATATATGCAATTATTTGTCAATTAAATTTAAAAAAATATTGTAAAAGCTACTAGACAACTTAAGCAACTATTTTAAACCCTTAAGAATTTAATTGATGTTGCTGTTGAGATTGAGAACATGCCTAAACTTAGACAAGCAACCTTTAAATATTTTCAAGTTTGAGGAGAATAAATTTCACAATGAAATGGACTGAACTAGACTGTTACTATCTTCACGTCTATCTTCTACACTTTCTCACTAATCTGTTTTTATATTAATTGAGAAAAGCATCACTGATAGAGCTGTGCTTTCTGAAAATGTCTCCTATGGGACAAATCATATAATGTTAGTGACAGACATTGCTTACCACATTATTACCAAGAATAACTATTAATATATACAAATGCAAGCTGGTGCATTGGCATGCACCTAGCTACTCAGGAGGCTGAGGGAGGAGGATTGCTTGATCCAAAGAGTTTGAGGCTGTTGTGAGATATCATACCACTGCACTCTAGCCCGGGGAACGAATGGAGACCCTTTCTCAGATATATATATATATATAAAACACACACACACACCCCAAACAAAAAAGCACACACCAGATTTGATTATCTCCTTAGATAAAACCCATCAGGAATTTGACTATGAACCAAAAACCTTCTTCTGCGTATAAGTGAATTGCTAATCTATCACCACGTTTGCTAGCCACTAATTTTGTGAGAGAAAAAATATGCATCCATTAAATTATTTAATTCCCTTATGAGGCTTGCTGATAATGCCGTGCAATTTACTAATTTGGTACAGCTACTTTTCATTTGGTACAAGACACCATGGAACACCATTGATATTGTCCACAGAAACGGCATCATATGTTTGCCTCTGCTGTTGCCATATCCACCAGTCATTTTCGTTCACTGACGTATGCTCCTTATTATCATCACCATCATCTAATTATTACTGCATCTTTAAATGCACCTTGAAGATTCAGTTTCTTGGGTACAATTGTCTGAATGACTAGACCATATTATGTTGCTTACATTTAAGCTCCCAGTGACAAGGGAGAAAGACAGACTAGTTTTTTTCTTTACTTTTTTTTTTTTTATTTTTAGACTGAGTTTTCTCTTTTGCCCAGGCTGGAGTGAAGAGGTGTGATCTCAGCTCACTGCAACCTCCACCCCCGGATTGAAGTGATTCTCCTGCTGGGATTACAGGTGCCCGCCACCACACCCAGCTAATTTTTGAATTTTTAGTAGAGATGGGGTTTTGTCATGTTGGCCAGGCTGGTCTCAAACTCCTGACCTCAGGTAATCTGCCTGCTTTGGCCTACCAAAGTGCTGGGATTACAGGCCCAAAGCCATAGCTCCCGGCCTTTTCTTTAGTTTTCATAGTGTCTCCTGCAACATTGCATTCCATCAAGATACTATAATGTGGGCTTCCTCAAATAAGTTGGCTATTTGAATACTGGGGAATTAAAATTGGACAAATACCTTCTAAATTTTCAAAATACAAGTATTGTACTGTCAAAGTCCATATTACATTTAAATTTTATAATAATTACTTTGCTGTAGGCTAATGATGAAAAAAATTTCTTTTAATTGCTATCTTGCTAACATCTTTAGATAAATGAACTACGATATTTATTAGCTAAAGTTTCCAACAAAAGTAAATTAAAGCAGCACAGGAGAAAAGTGGACATTAAAACTATGGCTACAGTGTATTTTTAAAATATCTCAACATCTTAGTTTACAGTTAAGAGATGATAGACATAAAATGAGTTGAAAATCATGCTGTACATTTTAGAGCCATAAAAGCTAATAAAGTAATTATTCGTGGAATTAAATATATTATCAGTCCATTTATAGAAGATTAATGTGGGCAACTCTTTTGAGGAAGGTGTACACTCCTGCAAAAAATGACTTTTTCTCATTTTAAAATGAAGTGGCCTTGTACACATATTAGAAAATAAAAGCTTGCACTCTGTTTTCTTGTATTGTTTAATGTAGTTTAAACACATTTTTATTTTGGGAAGAAGATAAAAATTGATTCTCTGACACATGAAATATTTATATTCATGTTTCTTCTGTTAACTTGTGACTCACATGCCAGCTTCTTCTCATTCATGTTCTCCTCCTGCCTTTGGATCCTCTGAAGCCCACCTGGTTAGGCACAGTGTATTTCTATCAGCTGCTACTCTAATCACAACTGATTGTAAGGTCAACATCCTGGAAATGTCAGGTTAATACATCTATGTAAAATATATACGCATGATGCTTAAATAGATGCTTTGCTTTTCTATACAAGCAAATAATGCCTAACTTGAGGAAAAAAAGTTATATGACAATATAATAACATTTAACTGGCTGTATCAACCCTGCACAATATTGACTTCTATGGTGGACCACTTGTTTAATTTTTGGCTGAAGTGTCCAAAGATAGGGTGGTTTCACTTGTTGATACATATAATTTAATATAATTTGTTGATATGAAGATAGAAATCAGAAATAACTGTCACTTCCACTGCACGATGCACTTTTTTTTACCTTTTAGTCACAAAAATATGTCTTTTTTTCAGATGTTCATCAATATCAGAGATATCAAGGTAATTCATAACAGTCTTTAGTCCTTGTTTCCAATTTTAAAAATAATTTTATATGCCATTTTTACTGCACAATACACTAATATTTTTTATCTTGTAATTGGAGCCATGTAGCAATCCTCCTCCACCATCATAAGTCAAGTAGAAAATTATGTATCTCTATTCTCTACCTAGATGAGACTTGTAACTGTTTATTTCAATGATCTATATTTTAAATAAAAATTCGTTCTCTTTTTTCAGAGTAATTTCAGGTGTTTAATTCATTCAATCAATATTTATTGAATAATATAATGCAAAGTTCTGAGTGTCAAAGAGATCTAAGTACAAATGCTAGCCTTTAATTTGCAAGTTGTATGGCTTTCATCAAGTTCGAACAGATTTCTTAATGTCACTTCTCAATCTAAAAATAAAGATAATGGTTTCAGGAATGTGGAAATTGTGTAAGATATAAGATGTGAACTAGCACAGCACTTGGTACAAAGGAAAGGTTTGATAAATGATAACTATTATTATTATTGGCATGAACCAGACACTTGGCAGTTGTTGAGAATACACAGTCATCATCAATGCTACAAAGGAATACACAGACGGAGGTAGGAGGATGTGTGTACAAATAATTGATGTACTGTGTTGTATTACTCCAAAATAAGGTTGCACTGGTGAGTTGCCTGCTCATGTTTGATTTCTTACAGTTTTACTTTTAGTAATGTTAAAAAAGTGAATCAAAACTAAATGGAAATATATTCTTCATACACGTGTTTTGTTTTGTTTTTTTACATTTGTTTCTTGTATTTTTACAAAAACAATTTAAAACCTTTTCAACATTATTACAAAATTTACTCTTCCTTTTTCCTCCCCAGTGGCGCATGATCTTGGCTCACTGCAACCTCTGCCTCTTGGGTTCAAACAATTCTCATACCTCAGCCTCTCGAGCAGCTGGATTATAGGCGTGCACCACCACATCCAGCAAATTTTTCATTTTTAATAGAAACAGGGTTTCGCCATTTTGGTCAGGCTAGTCTCGAGCACCTGACCTTACTTAGGTGATCTGCACACCTTGGCTTCCCAAGATGCTGGATTGCAGGTATGAGCCCACTGTGCCCAGCCTCTTTTCAATTTTATGGATATTACAAATAGGGCCTGTAAAATTTTAGTGTACAAGCATTTGCGTTGACATATGCTTTCATGTCTTTGGTTAAATTCTCAGTAATTTCTTTTGTCCAATGGGGTGCTCCCTTGCAGTACTCTCCCCCTTTGCCTAGGGATGTGGCTTCCTGAGAGCCAAATGGTAGTGATTGTTATTTCTCTTCTGGATCTAGCCATCTTCAGGACTGCTGGGTTCCAGGCTGGTACTAGGGGCTGTGTGTCTGCACAGAGTTCTGTGATGTGAACCATCTACTGGTCTCTCAGCCATGAATAGCAACACCTGCTTCAGTGGAGATGGCAGGGGAGTGAAATGGACTCTGTGAGGGTCCATAGTTGTATTATTGTTGCTTGTTGCACTGGTTTTGTGCTGGTTGGCCTCCTGTCAGGAGGTGGGGCTTTCAAGAGAGCATCAGCTCCAGTAGTAATAGGGAGGATTTGCTGGTGGGTGGGGCTTAGGACTCCCAAGAGAATGTGACTTTTGTCTTCAGCTACCAGGGTGGGTAGAGAAAGACCATCAGGTGAGGTAGGGTGAGGCACGTCTTAGCTCAGATTCTTGTTGGGCAGGGCTTGCTGTGGCTGCTGTAGAGGGTGGCGGGGTTGTTCCCAGATCAATAGAGTTATCCCAGGAGGATTATGGCTTCCTCTGCTGATCACGCTGTATCATAATTTCCAAGGTCTTCAAGTATTTAAAATGTTATATCCCCTAGGTATTATAAATAATGCTCTTCCATTTTTATTAATGTGGTAGATTTACTATTTCTGCTTACACCTTAGATTCTTCCACAATTTATTTTGTTTCTGATATCAGATATCACTCTCATTCAGGGTTAAGCTGAAGGAAACAGAAACTGGTTCAGTTATTTGTTTTTACTGATGAGTGAATACATATAAGAAAATGTACTAATTGTAAGTATTCATTTCAGTTACTTGATTCAAACATATACCAGTGTAACTCACACCCAGTTCAAAAAATAATACTATTTTTAACATCATTAGATCCTCTTTTATGGATCATTTTAGATTTTTGTTATTCATTATAAGATATTCTTCATATATTTTCCATTTCAGGTATGTTTATATGTGTATATCAATATATGTTTTGTATATGTCCTCATCTATTTATATCAATTTATTTATTTTATTTTATGACTTACGAGTGGCATTTCATCTTCGTAATGGTGCATATTTATGAACTGTGAATGGAAAAGAGATCTTGGAACCCCAAACTCACTAAGTCAAAGGAAAAAGCCACATAAACATGCCTCCTTTTTTGTTTCTAAATAAGATAGCTACGAAGATAAACACTTACAAACCTTACAATTTGCCTACAAAGAAATTTTTTTGTGGGTTCCCAGATCTTTACCCTAAAACAGTTCTATTGAATTTCACCCTGGCAATATACATCGATAGCTTATCCTCACAGTTATGGGATGAAAGATGGAACTGAAAGTAATTTCTCCGCTCACTTAAGACCAGTGCATATCTGAGTGTTTCCTCTGCCCTATGTTTAATTTACCTTATGTAAAAATGCAGATTCACTAAGCTAGAGGAAGGAATAAGTGATTATTCCTCTACCCTTCTCTAACATGTAAACTGTGTATTCAGTGAAAGACTGATCAAAGATTCAAAAGAATAGAAACACTTGCCTCATACCTACCCACACTCATTTTTTCTTTCTTCCTTTCTCTCAATACCCACCTGATATAGTTTAAATATGTATACCCTCCCAAATCTCATGTCAAATTGTAATTCCCAATTTTGGAAGGAGGATCTGGTGGGCGGTAATTATATCATGGAGATGGGTTTCTCATGAATGATTTAGCACCACCATCTTGGTACTGTCTTCATGACAGTGAATGAGTTTTCATGAGATCTGGTCATTTAAGTGTATACTAACTCTCTCCATCTTCCTCCTGCTGCTGTCATGCAAGATTTCTACTTCCCGTTTGCCTTCCATCATGATTGGAAGCTTTCTGAGGCCTCCCCCAAAGCAAAAGCCACTATGCTTCCTGTACAGCCTGCAGAACCATGAGCCAATTAGAACTCTTTTCTTTATAAGTTACCCAGTCTCAGGTATTTCTTTATAGAAACTCAAGAATAGACTAATGCATAAAATTGTTACCGAGGAGTGGGGCATTGCTATAAAAACACCTAAAAATGTGGAAGTGGCTTTAGAACAGGGTGACAAACAGAGTTTGAAAGAGTTTAGTGGGATCAGAAGAAGGCAGAAAAATGAGGGAAAGTTTGGAACTTCCGAGAGTCTGGTTGAGTGATTATGACCAAAATACTAATAATGATGTGGTCAGTGAAGGCCAGGCTGAGGAGGTCTCAGATGGAAATGAGGAACTTATTATGAACTGAAGCAAAGGTCACATTTTTATGTTTTAGCAAAGAACTGGGCGGCATTGTGCCCCTGTCCTGAGGTGTGGAACTTTGAACTTGAGAGAGATGATTTAGTGTATCTGGTGGAAGAAATGTCTAAGCAGCAAAGTATTTAAGATGCAGCCTGGCTGCTTCTAACAACCCTTACTTGTATGCATAAGCAAATAAATGAATTAAAGTTGGAACTTACATTTAAAGGAGAAAGCGTGCCTGGCCATGTGGTGGAAAGGAAAAGCCCATTTTCAGGGGAGGAATTCAAGTAGACTCAGAAATTTGTATAAGTAAAAAGGAGCCAAGTGCTACTAGCCAAAACAATGGAGAAAAGTCCTCAAAGACGTTTCAAAGACCTTGCAGCAGCCCCTTCTATCACAGACCCAGAAGCCTAGGACAATTGAATGGTTTCATAGATTAGGCCCAGGGACCTAATACCCTGCAAAGCCTGGGGACACTGCTCCCTGCCTTGCAGCCACTCTAGCTCCAGCTGTGGCACAAAGGGGCCAAAGTATAGCTTGGACTGCCATTTCAGATGCTGCAAGCCATAAGCATTGCTGGCTTCCACGTGGTGTTAAGTTTGTGAGAGCCCAGAGTGTAAGAGTTCAGCTTGGGACCCTCCAGCTAGATTTCAAAGAATGTTTGAAAAAGCCTGGGTGCCCAGCCAGAAAACTGCTTCAAGGGTAGAACTCTCAAAGAGAACCTCTACTAGGGCAGTGCAGAGGGGACATGTGAGATTGGAGCTCTCATACAGAATCCTCACAGCAGCACTGCCTAGGGGAGCTGTGAGAAGGGGGCCACCATCTGCCAGACTCCAGAATATGGAGCCACTTACAGCTTGTAATCTGTACCTAGAAAAGCTACAGGTACTCAACACCAGCCCATGAGATCAGCCACAGGGATGAACCTTGCAAAGTCACAGGGGTGAAACCTTTCAATACCTTTGGAGACCACCTCTCATGTCAGTGTGCCTTGGATGTGGGACTGAACTCAAAAAAGACAATTTTGGCAATTTAAGATTTAATGACTGCCCTCCTGGGTTTTGAACTTGCATAGGGCCTGTAGCCCTTTATTTTTTCTGATTTTTCCCTTTTGAAGTGGGAGTATCTATCCAATACTTATACCTACATTGTGTCTTGAAAATAACTAACTTGATTTTATAGGCTCAGAGGTGAAAGGGCCTAGCCTTGTCTCAGATTAGACTTCAAACTTTGGACTTTTGACTTAATGCTGGAAGAAGTCAAGATTTTGGGAATTATTGAGAAGGCATTATTGTATTTTGCAATGTGAGAAGGACATCAGATTTGGGAGGGGCCAAGGGCAGAATTATATAGTTTGGATATATGTCACCACCCAAATCTCATGTTAAATTGCAATTCCCAATGTTGGGGTTAGGGCCTGGTGGGGGGTGATCATGAGGATGAGTTTCTTGTGGATGGTTTACTACCATTGTCCTTGGTACAGTCCTAATGACAATGGGTCAGTTCTCCCAAAATCTGGTCATCGAAAATTTTGTTGCCCACCCCCACCATTTCTCTTTTTCTTCCTCCTGCCATGGAAGAGTCATTGTATTATTCCATTTTCACACTGCTCTAAAGATATTACCTGTGACTGCATAATTTATATATAAAAAAGTTTAATTGACTTACTGTTCTGCATGTCTGGGGAGGCCTCAGGAAACTTACTATCACGGTAGAAGGCAAAGGAGAAGCAAGCACCTTCTTCACAGTGGCAGGAGAGAGAGAGAGAGCAAAGAGGATGAGCCAAACACTTTTCAACCATCCTATCTTGTGAGAAATCCCTCGCTATCATGAGAACAGCAAGGTGAAAACCACCCCCATTACCCAATCAACTCCCACCAGGTTCCTCCCTCAACACATATGGATTACAATTCAAGATTAAATTTGGGTGGGCACACAGAGCCAAGTCAACATTCTGCCCCTTCCCCCTCCCAAATCTCATGACCTATTCACATTTCAAAACCAATCACACCTTCCCAACAGTCTCCTAAAACCTTAACTCATTCCAACATTAACCCAAAAGTCCAATTCCAAAGTGTCATCTGAGACAAGACAAACCCTTTTGACTATAAGCCTTTAAAATCAAAAGCAAGTTAGTTCCAAGAGACAGTGTGGGTACAGGCATTGAGTAAAAAGTCCTGTTTTTAAATGGAAGGAATTGGCCAAAACAAAGGGGCCACCCATGCAAGTGTGAAACCTGGTGGGGCAGTTATTAAATCTTAAAGCTCTGAAATAATCTCCTTTGACTCCATGTCTCACATCCAGAGTGCACTGATGCAAGGGGAGAAGCAGGCTCCCAAGGCCTTTGGCAGCTCCACCCCTGTGACTCTGCAGGGTACAGCCCCTCTGTCTGCTTTCATGGGCAGGTGTTGAGTGCCTATGGTTTTTCCAGGAACATGGTACAAGCTGTCAGTGGATCTACTTTTCTTGGCTGTGGAAGATGGTGGCCCTCTTCTCACAGTTTCACGAAGCAGTGCCCCAGTGGACTCTGTGGGGGCTCCAATCTCACATTTCCCTTCTGCACTGCCCTAGAAGAGGTTCTGCATGAGGGCTCCATCCCTGCAGCAGAATTCTTCCTTGACACCCAGTTGTTTCCATACATCCTCTGAAATTTAGGCAGAGGTTTCCAAATCTCAACTCTTGCCTTGTGCACACCCACACACGCCCAACAACATGTGGAAGCCACCAAGGCTTGAGACTTTCAGCCTCTAAAGCAATGGCCTAAACTATACTTTGGCCCCTTTTAGCCACAGCTGGAGCAGCAAGGACACAGGGCACTAATTCCTGAGGCTACACTTAGCAGTGTGTCCCTGGTTTCAGCCCACAAAACTATTTTTACTTCCTAGGCCTCTGGGCCTATGATGGGAAGGGCTTTTGCAAATATCTCTGATATGCCACGAAGACATTTTCTTTATTGTCTTGGCTATTAACATTTGCTTCCTTGTTGCTTATGCAAATTTCTGCAGCTGGCTTGAATTTTTCCACAGAAAATGAGTTCTTCTTTACTACCACATGGTCAGACTTCAAATTTTCCAAACATTAATGCTCTGCTTCCCTTTTAAACATAAGTTCTAATTTCAAAGTATCTCTGCGTGAATGTATATAACTGAATACATTCAGAATAAACCAGGTTACCTCCTGACTGCTTTGCTGCTTAGAAATTTCCTCCACTAGATACTCTAAATCATGTCTCTCAGGTTCAAGGTTCCACAGATCTCTAAGGCAGGGGCAAAATGCCACCAGTGTCTTTGCTAAAGCACAGCAAAAGTGACCTTTATTCTACTTCACAATAAGTTCCTCATCTCCATCTGAGACAACCTCAGCCTGGACTTTGCTGTCCACATCACTATCAGCATTTTGGTCATAACTGCTCGACCAGTCTCTAGGAAGTTCCAAACTTTCCCTCATCTTGCTGTCTTCTTCTGAGCCCTCAAAACTCTTCCAAACTCTGTTTGTTACCTAATCCCAAAGCTGCATCCACATTTATAGGTGTTTTTATAGCATTGCCCCACTCCATGGTACCAATTTTATGTATTAGCTCACTCTTGCGTTACTAAAAAATACCAGAGACAGGGTAGTTTATAAAGAAAAGAGCATTAATTGGCTTATGGTTCTGCATGGTAGGCAGGCCCCAGGAAACTTACAATCATGTCAGAAGGCAAAGGAGAAGCAAACACTTTCCTGACAAGGTAGCAGAAGAGAGTGAGGGAACAAAACACTTTTAAACCATCAGATTTCATGAGAACTCCCTCACTATCATGAGAACAGCATGGGGAAAACTGCCTTCATGAATCAATTACCTCCCACGAGGTCCCTCCCTCAACATGTGATGATTACAATTTGAAATGAGATTTGGGTGGTGAAACAGGGCAAAACCATATTACTCTTACTCCTTCTTTGCCTCTGCCATGATTGGAAGCTCCTGAGGCCTTCCCAGAAGCAGAAGCTGCTATGCTTCCTATACAGCCTGAAAAGGGTGAGCCAATTAAACCTCTTTTCTTTATACATTATACAGTCTCAGGTATTTCTTTATAGTAATGCAAGAACAGGCTAATATACCGCCCTTTCACCTTTTAATATCAAGGTCCCCAGGCCCTCTTTTGGAAAAAGCATGTGCCACAATTTGTCCTGTGGATCCATGTTTTTTTCCCCAGGTGGGTCCTTAACCTTTTAATCTTCTAAAGTAATGAGACTCAACATAGTCACTTATTTTGATTTAGAGAACAAATGTTTTTCATTTAGTATCCTTCAGTTTATCTATTTTTTCCTTAAAGATAGTGGTTTTGGTATTCTTTTGAAATATTTGCCTACATAAATTGATAAATATTTTACTATGTTTTCTTTTTAAAAAATATTGTTTTACTTTTTCCCTTTTTTACATGTAAACTTTGAGTACATCTGCAATTGGATTTTATAATATATGAAGTTAAAAAATTCTTCAATGGCAATTTGACACATCATTATTTGTAAAAAAGAGTATGCTTTTCATTACTGCACTGCAGTGTCATCTGTTATCTGTGCTGAGAAGCAGCTGATAAACATTTTATTATCTTACTGAATTCTGTATACTGTTCTCTTTTTTAATATACATGAGTTCCTGTCAAACTCATACCATCTTAATTATAGTTGCTTTACAAAAGATCTACCTTTGTAGCAGTATAAATCTTCCAGATTTTTAAAATTTTCATTTTAGTGCTCCTCCTCTCCTCCTCTTTAAAACTGAATTGGCAATTCTTAGTTCTTGGCATTAATACATACTTTTTGTAAGGAGTTTGTCAAAAAATTATACTACAATTTTCATTGAGATGTCATTGAACACTTTTCATCCTTATTAAATACTTTTCATGATATTGTGTTATTCTTAGTTTACAAGTATTGCACATAGGAGTTTATCACTGTGTGGCAGTGACCTGTTGCTCTTTCAATAGAGGACCCATTGTTCCAGATGTTAAGGGCTTTTCGCCCTTTTCAGAATTGCCTTACTTTCAGAATGCTACCTTGTTCAAAATCGCACATATTTCCTCAGTGTAGCCGGCATACAGTGGCTGTTTGCTGAAGGGTGCAAAGATCTGGTCCTCTTTATTCTGTTTGTGTCTCCTCTGAATGAACATTTTAGCTTGAGAGCTTCCTATGAAGGTATTTATGGCCAAAATGGGCCTTAATTGCATTTCAGCTTTGCTTTCTTGCCTTTCTTCCACAATCATTGATCCTGAGGACAATCCCTAACAAACACGCATGCTAGAATATCCATCTCAAAGGTTTCTTCGTGAAGAATTTCTCTTCTACATAAATACAAAAGTAGTTCAAGACAATTGATAATAAAATGAAGTTTTGCTGCTGAATCACCGGCTACTGACAATGAAAACATAATAACTAGTGTTAACTGGAGAATAGAATTACGCTGGCAATAGTGGTGGTCCATTTGCTAAAACAGTAACCACTGGTGATTTGCAGTGCTTTAATAGTTAACAGGAATGGATAACAGAATGTAATATATGGGTAATTACAGAGATATGGCAAAATTATAATTGTAATAGAATTGTGTGGCTCTTACTAAGATCCAGACATTCCAGATAAAGATAACAAAAAGCTAAGGGGTATCAACTTTCAAAAGAAAGTTAAGTGTGAACACCATAGTGCTTCCTGGATCATACTGAAAGTGGCCTTCGACTCCCGCAGCATGATTATAGAGAATTCTGAGTACTAGCATAAGAAGTCAATATTCATGGCCGGGCGCGGTGGCTCATGCCTGTAATCCCAGCACTTTGGGAGGCTAAGGCGGGCGGATCATGAGGTCAGGAGATAGAGACCATCCTGGCTGACACGGCGGAACCCCGTCTCTACTAAAAATACAAAAAATTAGCAGACCGTGGTGGCGGGCGCCTGTGGTCCCAGCTACTGGGGAGGCTGAGGCAGGAGAATGGCGTGAACTGGGAGGCAGAGCTTGCAGCAATCTGAGATCGCACCACTGTACTCCAGCCTGGGTGACAGAGCGAGACCCTGCCTCAAAAAAAAAAAAAAAAGGAAGTCAATATTCATATTATCTGTGCTCCAAAGAAGGTTACATTCTCAACAAAACTACATCTACTATTCTAAGGTCCACATTATGTTTGGTTTGATGTTCTTTAAAATCCTGAATCTGAAGCTTTTTTCTAAAAGCTCTCAGTCAGTGGAAATGACTCAATCCTTTCTATTATAAATATATACTCCTACCTTTCTTAAACACAAAGAGAAACCCCTCCTCTGTATGGTCAACCCATATGTGCTGGTGATAGAGGCACAGAAGTCACTAAAATGTTCAGTATTAATTTTTCTCTCTACTACAAGCCTGATCCTAGGACAAGAAGTTCCATAACTATTACCAATGAAAATAAAGGGCATAAAACACTTCCCACAAGAAGAAATCGTGGCAATACGCAACTGTCAGAATATAGGTAGATACAATTATCAAAAGGTCATAGAGAGCAAATGGTGGCAGTTTGGGACCTTGACCCACAGAGAGTCATGGAGATACTTAACAAAACACAGTATTCCTGGAAGTTGCATAGGAAGGTACACAGCAAGGGTACTGCTCAAGTTGTGTCATCTAAAAAGAAAAAAAAAAGCAAAGATGAATTCAGGATTCTGAGGGTAGTCACCCAGTTTTTGGATCTCAGCCCAGACTCATTAAGTGAATAAGAGAGCCAGCTAAGTCAAGTGTACATGAAAATCTTTTATATAGCCATTCTCCAAAGAGTCTGTTATTTACTCAGTGACTGCACATTGGGGAAAGAAGAAAAACCTGATATTGGAGGAGGAATTAATTCCTAGAATCCAAAGTCATTATGAAACACAGGTGTATGTGTTCTGTCTATTTTACAAATGCTTTAAGTATTCAGTTCTTTAGGAGTTCAGATGGATAGATAAGAACTGGAGTGAAATTTGCTGGTTGTTATCAATTTGCTAACTTAACCAGTGTCACTACTAAGTTGTGAAAAGTTTTGTTTTAATTATAAGACTTGGAGATTACTAATGTATAACTAACTTCCTGTTTGTTTATACATTACAAATAAAAGCCAAAACTCATACCATATTGATTGTTTACTTCTCATGGCTGACCTAATTGCAAAATTTTATTTAATATTCTTCCAAAATATTGCTTCCCTAAGAAGGATCTTCATCCTTTTGGGGATAATAATAATTAGAATCATGACTTTAATACATTAACATCAGTGTAACTAATGTTTTAGGAGATTAGTCACCATTTGGAAAGAAATAAAATTGAAGCAGATCCATTTTTATATACAGGAACTGGAGTTAAAGAAAGACACTGTATACCATAATTAAAGTATTACCAGTAGGTGAGCCTTCTATATGACATTTTCTGCATGTTGAAATAGATAAATTCAATTTCCCAAGGGAAATAAATTTGTTTGACCAGATGTAGCATCAATAAAAAATCCACTGACCACCAGTTCATTTTTTTCTATATCCATCTTGAGAAAGAAATCAGAAATTATGACCTATTTTAACTCAGACATAGGCTACGAACTCCTGAGGCCGAAATTTGTAGCACTATTTTTTTTTTCTCAATAGCACTAAATAAATTAGAGTATTTTTCTCATGAAAAAGCTTCAAATTAAGAAGGATCAATTCAGTCGATTCCTTTGTGAGTTAGTTAGAAGAAACTGTTTTACAGCATTCTTAATTATTTCAGCAAACCAAATATATGTCCAAAACATTGCTTTAACTCTATTAAGAGAGTATAAATTGGAAAAAAACAAACAAACAAAAGAAAACTATGTATTCCCTGAAACAGAATTGGAATAAAATATATTCTTGTTTCTTGTTTCTTACTAAATAAATTTATCATATACAAATGTCCTCTGTTATGCTTAAAAAACTTCAGGTCCACAAGGATATTTTGAGTTTCAGAATAGAATCATATTAATATATTTATTTTTATCTGATTTTAGTCTTTAGAAATCCATGGAAATCTCTCCTGTTGATATGGAGGAGATGGTAAAATATAATTTATCCTCATGATAAATATAGCATCATATATTCCAGTGAAACCTGTTATGTGAGCTTGAGATAAACTTAGTTGGCAGACACAAACCTCAAACATAGGACCAATCTAAAATTTAACATTAGAAGTTAATTAGCCTAACAAATTAAGTAGAAAACACAATGTGTATGCATACAAATGGCGTAACTATGTTAACTTTTGAATATAATTTATCTGAAGTAAATGTAAGCATATTCTCAGAATGGATATCAGCTAGCATTAACAAATCTCAACAGCTGGAATACAGATATTATTTTACATAGTTATGATCATGGATATAAATGTCCTCCAAAACACTAAAATTTAGAGGATATATTCTAGCTCTAGGGTTACCAGTAAAGTTTTTAACTTTCTTCTATATTCATCACTTTTTTATCCTTTAAAAACAATTTAAGCGGCCAGGCACGGTGGCTCATGCCTGTAATCCCAGCACTTTGGGAGGCTGAGGCGGGCGGATCACGAGGTCAGGAGATTGAGAACATCCTGGCTAACATGGTGAAACCCTGTCTCTACTAAAAATATAAAAAAATTAACCTGGCGTGGTGGCGGGCGCCTGCAATCCCAGCTACTCGGGAGGCTGAGGCAGGAGGATGGTGTGAACCTGGCAGGCGGAGCTTGCAATGAGCGGAGATCCTGCCATTGTACTCTGGGCTGGGCGACAGAGCCAGACTCCATCCAAAAAAAAATGTAAGCATCAGGTCATATAATTGTTCTAAGTCAAAACAAACTTTTAAAGTTAACTGGAGAGAAAGAATTCTTAGAAATCTGTAGTAACATAAATATACCTTTCACGCTATATTAATTATAATGGGTTAACCAAAGATAGAGGGGAAAAAGATAACACCTGCAGTAACTACATATTTTTAAACATAGGATTAAAAAAATAAATAAATTTTTTCCAGTATGACCTCATCCTTTGTCTGTAACACATCTCATCAAAATTATCCTGAAATGAAGTTTAGATATTCAATTATGATTTATTTGTATTAATGTAATTTTTCTGGTTGTGCATTATTATGATAAAGAGAAGAACAGTCATGTTATTCTGAAAAACTGGAGCAGTACTTGCCCAATTGAACATCTGTGGCCTCTGCCTATTTGGCAAATTCCGGTTGACTTTCTCGTATAGTTTCATTTTATAATCATAAAACATAGAACATGGCACAGTTCTATTGGCAACTCTTTCATGTATGTGTGCACAGGTGTGTCTCCATGAATGCAGACACTTTTTCTTTTAAATATATTCTATTTAGACAATTATTTCTATGAAATAACACTGGCAATATTTCTTACCAACTACATAGTAAAATTTTCTTCTGTATGTTCCCTCTGATGAAAATTAATTTCTCAACTCTAATGACAAGAAGCAATTAAGAAAGCAGTCTTGGCTAGATGAACATGTTATGAATGCAGTATTTAACTACTGAAGATAAATGTATTTGTTTTATGAGTTAATCTACTACTAGGTGTTTCTGTGTCAAAAAAAAAAAACAAAAAAAAAACTGCTAGTGGTCTAGAATTTGACTGCTAATTCTAATTTCTACCCACACTTGCTTTTTCTGGCTTATGAAGCAAAGGAAAAATGTACAAATTCTACACCACTCCAAATCACAGATAATCTTTGAAAAAGGAAAGCCTATATACATGGGTGTGAAAATTTTTAAATTACATTCTAGTAAATAATGTTTTCATTCAATATCTAGATTAATTCTTTATGAAAACTATTTTTTCTATGTGGAATGCAGTCACATTTCAGTGAGTAAAATATCATAGTTTCTGTTTCATTCATTATCCAGTTAGTAACTGAGAAAATGCTACTATATTCACTATTAAATGTAATAAGTGAATCCATATATATATATATATATGTATATATTTATATATACTCATTCTGGTTAAGCACCTATTTTCTAGAAAAGTATAACTAAAAAATAATCATCCCCAAGAAATATAGTGATCATATTCTCCAAGGTAAATACAAATGAAAAACTATTAAAGGCAGCTAGAAAAAAAGGGGCAGGTCACCTACAAGGGGAACCCCATCAGTAACAGCAGACCTTTCAGCAGAAGCCCTACAAGCCAGAAGAAATTGGCTGCGTATATTCAGCATTCGTAAATAAAAGAAATTTCAGTCAAGATCTTATATCCAGCCAAATTAAGCTTCCTAAGCAGAGGAGAAATAAGATCATTTTCAGCGAAGCAAATTCTAAGGGAATTTGTTACCACCAGATCTACTTTACAAGGTGTCCTTACAGGAATGTTAAACAAGGAAACAAAAGACTACTAGCAGCCACCACAAAACACAATTAATTACATAGACCATTGGAAATATAAGCAACTACACAATCAAGTCTATATATAAACTATTTATCAATATGATGATAGGCTCAAATTCATACATATCAGTACTAACCTTGAATGTGAAGAGGGTGAAAACTACACTTAGAAGGCACAGAGTAGAAAGTTGTATGAAGAAGAAAGACTCAACGATATGCTATTTTGTCTTCAAGAGACATACTGTACATGTAATAACATAGGTTTAAAGCAAACAAATGAATAAAAATTTACTGAACAAATGGAAAACTAAACAGAGCCAGGGTTGCCACTCTAGTTTCAGACAAAATAGACTTTAAACCAACAAAGATAAAAAGAAAGACAAAGAAGGCAACTGTACAATGATAAAAGATTCAATTCAACAAGAGGACTTTACTATCATAAGTAAATATGCACCCAACACTGGAGAACCCAGATTTATAAAACATGTTTTGGCCGGGCACGGTGGCTCACGCCTGTAATCCCAGCACTTTGGGAGGCCAAGACAGGCAGATCACGAGCTCAGGAGATCGAGACCATCCTGGCTAACACGGTGAAATCCCGTCTCTACTAAAAAATACAAAAAAACTAGCTGGGTGTGGTGGCAGGCGCCTGTTAGTCCCAGCTACTTGGGAGGCTGAGGCAGGAGAAAGGCGTGAACCCAGGAGGTGGAGCTGGCAGTGAGTGGAGATTGCACCACTGCACTCCAGCCTGGGCTACAGAGCAAGACTCTGTCTCAAAAAATAAATAAATAAAGAAACAAACAAACAAACAAGGAAAACAAACATGATTTTAGGGACCTATGAGGAGATTTAGATAACCACACAATAATACTGGGAGACTTTAATATACCACTGACAGTATCAGACAGATGATTGAGGAAAGAAAACTAACAAAGATATTAAGGATCTCAACTTGATACTTGAACAAATGGACCTAGCAGATATACAGAAAATGCCACCCAACAAGACAATATACATTCTTCTCATCTGCACATGGCATGTATGCTAAAATAGACCATATGCTCAGCTATAAAAACAATTATCAACAAACTCAAAACAGCCAAAATCATACCAACCAGTCTTGGATCACAGCACAAAAAAATAGAAACTGATACTAGGAAGATCTCTCAAAACTATACAGTTAAATAGAAATTAAACAATTACTACTGACTGACTTTTGGGTAAGCAATGAAGTGAAGGCAAAAATCAAGAAATTATTTGAGACTAATGAAAACAAAGACACAACATACCAGAATCTCTTGTACACAGCTCAAGCAGTGTTAAGAGCAATGTTTATAGCAGTAAACTCCCTCATGAAAAAATAGGAAAGATCTCAAATTAACAATGAAATATTACACCTAGAGGAACTAGAGAAACAAAAGCAATCCAAACCCAAAGCTAGCAGAAGAAAATAAATGACTGGAATCGGAGCTGAACAGAATAAAACTGAGATTAAAAAAAAAAGAGTAATGAAACCAAAAGTTAGGTTTCTGAAAGAAGGAAAGAGATTAATAGAACACTAGCTAGACTAATACAGGAAAATGATCCAATTCAAATGAAAAAATATTAGAAATGACAAAGGGAACATTACAACTGACCCCACAGGAAAAAATTAAAACTCTCAGAAACCATTACAAACACTGCTATCCACAAAATCTAGAAAACCTAGAATAAATGGATAAATCCCTAGAAACACACAGCTTCCCAAGATTGAACAAGGAAGAAATGGAAATCTTGACCAGACCAATAATAAGTTCCAAAATTGAATCAGTAATAAAAAGCCTACTAACAACAACAAACAGACAAACAAACAAACAAAGCCCTGCACCAGACAGATTCAGAGCCAAATTTTATAAGACATATAACAAAGTCAGGTACCAATCCTACTGAAACTATTCCAAAAATTGAAAACAAGGAACTACTCCATAACTCATGTTATAAGGCTGATAGCAAAATCTGACAGAGACATGACAACAACAAAAAACTTCAGGCTAATATTCCAGATGAACATAGGAAAAAAAATTCTCAACAAAATAGTAGCAAACAATCCATCAGCCTATCAAAAAGTTAATTTGACATGATCAAGTAAGTTTTATTCCTGGGATGCAGGGTTGGTTCAATATGTGCAAATCAATAAATGTGGTTCATCACATAAATAGAATTAATAAACAAAAACACATGATTATTTCAACAGATACAGATAAAACTTTTGGCAAAATTCAATATCCCTTCCTATTAAAAACCTTAAACCCACTAGGCATCAAAGAAACATACCTCAAAATAATAAGAACCATCCATGACAAACTCATAGTCAACATCATACTGAGTGGGCAAAAGGTAGAAGCATTCCCCTTGAGAACTGAGACAAGACAATGATGCCCACTCTCGACACTCTGGTTCAACCTAGCGTTGGAAGTCCTAGTCAGAGCAATCAGGCAAGATAAATAAATAAAGGCACCCAAATAGGAAAAGAGGAGGTCAAACTGTCTATCTTCACAGATGATATAATTTTATGCCTAGAATACTCCATATTCTCTGCTGAAAGGCTCCTTCAGCAAAGTTTCAGCATACAAAACTATTGTAAAAAAAATTAGTAGCATTCTGCACATCAACAAAATCTAGGCTGGATGCAGTGGCTAACACCTGTAATCCCAACACTTTGGGAGGCCAAGGAGGGAGGATCTCAAGTAACTCAAGACTAGTCTAGGCAACATTGAGACTGTCACCTTTATTTTTTTCTTAATTATTCAAACATAGTGCCATGCACCTGTAGTCCTAGCTGCTTCTGGGGCTGAGGTGGGTTGATCACTTGAGCCTGGGAAATTGAGGCTGCCAGTGAGACATGATTGTGCCACTTCATTACCACCTACTCAACAAATCAAGACACTCTTAGAATAAAAAAAAAAAAAGTCCAAACTGGCAGCCAAATCAAGAATGTAATCCCATTCACAATTCACACACACACACACACACACACTTAGGAATATAGCCAATTAGGGAGGGGAAGATATCTACAATAAGAATTATAAAACACCAATGAAAGCAATCATAAATAATACAAACAAATGGAAAAACATTCCAAGCTCATTAATAAAAGGAATCATTATTGTTAAAATGATCATACTACCCAAAGCAGCATATAGATTCAACGCTATTTGTATCAAACTACAAACGGTATTTTTCACAGAATCAGATAAACCTATTCTAAATTTTATATGAAACCAAAACATGCCTTAGCAGCCACAGTGATCCAAAAAAGAAAAAAAAAAGCTGGAGGCATCATATTACCTGGCTTCAAACTACACTACAAGGCTACAATAATCAAGACAACATGGTACTGGTACAGAAACAGGCGTATAGACCAATGGAACAGAATAGAGAGCACAGAAATAGAGCAGCACACCTACAATCATTTATCTATTCAATGCATGATTCTGGGCTAACTAGCCACATGCAGAAGATTGAAACTGGACCCCTTCCTTATACCACATAAAAAACTCATGATGCATTAAAGATTTAAATATAAAAACCTAACACTATAAAAGTCCTAGAAGAAAACATTGAAATACCATTCTAGACACAGGCTCTGGCAAACGTTTTGTGACAAAGATGCCAAAAGCAATTGCAGTAAAAATAAAAATTCACAAATGGGACATAATTAAAGAGCTCTGCACAACAAAATAAACTATCAACAGAGTAAACAGACAATCTACAAAATGGGAGAAAATACAAACTACTCATCCAACAAAGGTCTAATATCCAGAATCTATAAAGAACTAAAATAAATTAACAAGCAAAAAACAAACAGCCCCATTAAAAAGTGGGGAAAGGACATGAACAGACACTTTTAAAAGAAGACATATGTGTCTAATAAGCAAATGAAAAAAACCTCAGCATCACTAATCACTAGAGAAAAGCAAATGAAAACCACAGTGAGATGCCATCTCACACCAGTCAAATGGCCATATTAAAAAGTCAAACATAATAGATGTTGGCAAAGATGTGGAGAAAAGGGAATGCATATACACTGCTGGTGGGAATGTAAATTAGTTCAGCCACTGTAAAAAGCAGTTTGGAGATTTCTGAAAGAATGTAAAACAGAAGTAGTATTCAACCTAGCAATGCTATTTATTGTTGGGTAGATTCCTCCCAAAATATAAATTTTTCTACCATGCAGACACATATATGCATATGTTCATCATAGCACTATTCACAGAAACAAAGACATGGAAATGCCCATCAATGGTAGACTGGTTAAAGAAAATGTGGTGTGATTGTGTGTGCATGTGTGTATACACACACACTGTGGAATACTATGCAACTATAAAAAACGAGATAATGTCCTTTGCAGTAACATGAATAGAACTTGAGGCCATTATCCTTCGTGAGTTAACACAGGAACAGATAACCAAATGCCACATATTCTCACTTATAAGTGGGAGTGAAATATTGAGTACACATGGACAAAGGAGGCACAGAGACACCTGGGCCTACTTGAGGGTGGGATAGGGGAGGAGGGTGATGATGGAAAAACTACCTATCAGGCACTATGCTTATTGCCTGGGTGACAAAATAATTTCTATGCCAAACACCTGTCACATGCAATTTACTCATGTAAGAGACCTACATGTGTATTTTCTGAACTTAAAAGATAGAAAAAATGAAAAAAGTGAAAATGAATATTCTATTAATGATTATTATTTTTCACTTTTGACATTTTTATCTATATCATTTCTGGTATTTTATGTTCATACTTTTTTTTACCTCAATAATTTTGCTCATACTGTTAATTATACCTAAAATTTCTCTTGATGTCTAAATTACTCTGTGTAACTACTTTAAAGTTAGTACAGAATACTAACCAATTTTAAATTTTTTTAATGAACACTTCGTAATTATATGACCAGTTACATGCACACTGACCAGCTGGATATATATTTATAGGGTGCAATTTGATATATTGACATAGTACATGTTGTATAAGGATCAAATCAAGGTAGTGAGTTTATACCTTCACGCATTTAGTATTCATATGTCCATAAGACACAAGATGATATAATTGGAAATAAGTAACAAATACATATTTAAATTATCTCCAACATTTGAGAATAATAAAAAGTAACTTAAAATTATTCATCAGTAAAATAAATTAACACAATGAATATTATAAAACGCTTAAAATTACATTAACGGCAACAAACATACTATCAAAACTTAGATGGAAAATCAGTAGTACATAAATATTAATGTTTAGCTTTAAATGCTTTCCCATATACATGAGGAAGATTGAACAGTGATAGCCTAGAAATTCGATCAATCTGCTAATAAAACTACAGAGTATATCCAAAACAAATCAAAATAATAAATAATAAACTTCAAATAAGAAGTGTATAAAGTGGAAAGCACAGAAAGAGTGAATTCATTGAGAAGGAAAGGATAACAACAGAAAACTGACAAAATAATCCTGGCCAATATGTTTAAAAACAGACAAAATTACCAATGTTTTAGAAAACCATTAATGACAGGCATTTAAATAAAATGTAGAAAAATGATTTCACCTACAGCATTAAAAAATGTAAGCATTTGTCAAAACCACTTATATTCACACATAAACACTCCTCTTTTGAATTAGGCTAGCTACTTTAACTTAAGAAAGGAGAAAAAATTCCAATACCATATTAACTTCTCTAAGAAAGACGAAAACAAATACACTGTGAGTTTTTCAATGAAAAAAAAATCTAGTATATGTTAGTCCAACGTATAAATATAGATGCCAAAGTCTTAAATAAAATATTAGTAATGTTAAAAAATTTCTGACACTTGCTGAAATGCTAAAGACTTTATTTAAAATTATTGCAATATGTGCTATGACTATAGGGGAGAGGGATTAGACTCAACTCTAAATACAACTGGAGAAAGTGGGGATTAATAGCCAAGGAGCAGATTGGGGTTGGTTGTTGGATGGAAAATTACTAAGAACAGACACCAAGGGTAGGAGAAATTCTTGCTGGACTGACCAAACAGGATTCTTGCTGAGGACAGGCCAGAGCGACTCTATGTTAAGAGTGGTCAGATTCTCCCTAAACTGATTTAGCAGGCTTATTGCTAAAGGTGAATTCTGCAAGGATGAAAAAGAAGTGCAAGATTGAGGCCTAGTTGAGAAGAGAGCTTACAGGAGCCTTACTAAAGTTTGATCAAGGAGAAAGTCGTGTTTAATAGTCTTTGTCTAGAAGGATGAATAGTCTTGGAGACAAAATTTGAATATAATCAACCCCCAATATTAGCAAATTTGAAAGAAAGGCAAGTTTGTTAATGCTATTAATGTTATCAAAATATCATAGAAAGTGAAATGGTAAAACTTCAATTACCTTTAATTTAAAGCTAATATTGTGTCAAAAACCTTTGCTAACACCCTTCCCACTGGATATTCTACTGGCACACTGACCAGCTGGATTAGTGGAGACAGAGCAAAGAAAAGGTAGAAGACTTGAAATGAAAATAAATAATCTTCTATGTTTCACAAAGTAGATATTCGTGTGCAGAAATAAAAATTCTACAGTTTATCTTACCTAATAAGGTTGTTTTGCACCTTCCCAAATATTAGATTAATTCACCACAGCATGAAAGTAATGTTATTTGCCTTCCTAACATTATGGTTGAAGATAACTCACATCAGCTGCATATCAACTGAGACTTTTCAGAAATAATCATTTGCTTAAATATGATAGAATTAACTATAAAAAAGAACAATTGTATCTGTAGTAGCTCTTTATTATTATATTTAAATTAAAATAATGGAAAATAGAAATGTTCATAATTCATAGTCTCCTATAAGTTTTGGGAAATAATTTGGTTTTCTAAAATGTGTATCAGTGAATATACAAATAATCCGGAAAATTGTTCCCACTTGAATTTCAGTGAATACGCATGCCGATTAATATTATACTCTATACCAGTTCACTATTGCTTTCACCTTTAACATAGCCATTAAAAATGATCTGAACCACCATTTATTTGGTATGCATTCAAAGCACAAGTCCCCAAATATATATAAATTGAGCTGTTTGCCTAATGTGCCCTAAGTGTGATGTAAGTAATTAACAGGTTAAGATCAATCATTGCATTATGTGCTTTACAGCAAATCTCTGCTGGAAAGAGTAAAATTTAGAAGCTTAAACATGTGTGGAATTGAAAAGATAAAAGTGTTTCCCTGCAGATATATCTTTCATGATGAACAAAATTATTTGAATAAACTGCCAGAAATATACAGCTATAGCTTTAAACGAGTAGTTCCAAGCTGTCTTCATTTAGATACACCAAAATTATGCCAGGTCAAATAAATTATTACTCTAAAATGATAAATATAGACAGGACATACACTTTGTACTTGTTTTGGTTGCATACATGAATGCCCATTCACATGCAAATGCATGATTATGTAAGTATGTATCTATATACATTTGTGTATGCCTCTGTGTGCATGTGTATAAGCAAAGCTTATGTAGAAAAGCTTAGTATACATTGACTACATCTCTACTTACTTCCCCTTCCCAATGTTTCAAGTTTTTCAGACAGAAATGGTGGCTACATTCTTAAAGATTCAACAATCTTTCACCTATTGCAGTGCGAACTTTCCCAATGCCATTCTGTGCTTACAATAGGTAAACTTGTTATCTGACTAACCCTTTCTAGTACATATATACCCTGGTTTGAAAAAAATTATATGAGCACAATAAATCTTTAAGAAAGAAATAATAAAAAAAATAGTTCAAGTCTAGCTTAAGAAAAGAAATACACCACAGGAGATGACTGGCAGATCAAAGGCATGAAAAGAACAGAGAATAGCCACAGGCAATGCTTTGATTACATAATCGTTTCTTCTGGAATGTTTAACTTCCCTGTAGAGAATAAACCAAGTTCCTATGAGACCCATATTCGGATGAGACTTGAGCACCTGAGTCAATTTTGCTTAGCATTAGAAGATGTGAGGTATTAATGTAGCTACACTAACAGATATTTATAGCCACGCATTAAAAATACATGTGTGCACATATAATGATCTGGCACTGAGTTAGGAGCTAAGTAACAGAGATACAAGAGTAAAATTAAAAAAAAAAAAGTCAAAATGAGTTTCAGAAACTAAGAAAAAAAAGACATTGTGAAAAGATAAAGTCCCTGAAAACATTTGAGAACCATAGAGAGGCCAGTGTGATTAGAGGCTGCTCAGTTGAGAGTTCAACTGTCATGATGACTTCAGCATGGATATATTTAAATGAAATCAAGCTTTTCTTTTTGTGAGAAGGAAGAAGTTGGGCAACTATAGACAGAATGAGCATCATGTAAAGACCATAAGAAAAGTAAGAATTATAGCATATATGTGATAATATATTGTAAACGGAAATATTGAGAATGAGTGGTTTACACACTTTGTTTTCTCAACTGTTTTATGTTTTTCAGTTCAATAGAAAATACACCAAGTAAATATCAATTTATTGTGTGAAAGATTTATTTGTAAAAACACTGAGAATTACATGAAAAGGTGTGCAACAAATTGACATAACAGCAAACTGTAATTAGGAGAGTGGAAAAGGGAATAAATATTTTCTTTTACACAGTCTATTTTTGTTTTGTAAAGTAAACAATAATTTTAGATTGGCAATAATTTTAATAAATCTATGTGTTTAATGCACAATTATATGTATCAAAATATAATTTTAAATATATGCACCTGGTTTTGTGAGATAAATATAAGAACATGAAGCAGAAAACAGAACTGAGATTTAAATGTACCATTTAACTTATTTAAATTTCTACCTTTAATTGAAACCAAAGTTTTAGAAAAAATAGTTTTAAAGAATATTAAACATTTGTTGACTGTTATAAGCTAATATATTACAGAAATCACTATTCCCAAGTTCTTCAGAAAGTACATTATTATTGATTTTATCTGGAATTTTAGTCCACTGTGTAAGAGGTGTTGATTGTTAATTCTGCATAACAAACTCCTGTGTGTATGTCAGTTTAATACACCAAAATGTTGTCTGACACTCTGTGAATCTACTGTCTATAATAAAATTGAATCTTCTCTTCAGAACCAGGACATCATCTCATTTTTTCTCACTGAGACTTCCCAAACAACATCCATCTTTCTGCTTTCCTTGTCTACTTAGCCTTCTCTAAGCCATTTTCTACAGTGTAAAAAGTGATCATTCTTTAAATACTCAGCCGATCAAAATGCTCCCCTGCACAAAACTCAAATGGCTTATCATTAGTTACAGTGTAAATTCTATTATCTTATGAGCAGGCTATACAGTCAAGTGGGAAAATATCTTGTTATCTCTCATTATTTCATTTTAACTCCTGGAAAAATATAAATACACACATACACAAATATATTTACATACATACATATGTGCATAATTATGTCTATATCCTTATTTTCACTTCTGCATTGCAGACATACGAATTACTTAAAAAGACCCCCTCCCATCTCCTTTTTCTTTTTTTTTTTGAGACAAGGTCTTGCTTTTTCACATAGGCTCGAGTGCAATGGCGAAATCTTGTCTCACTGCAACCTCTGCCTCCCGGGTTCAAGCGATTCTCCTGCTTCAGCCTCCAGAGAAGCTGAGACTACAGGTGTATGCCACCATGCCCAGCTAATTTTTTGTAGTTTTAATGGAGATGGGTGTTCACCATGTTGGCCAGGATGGGCTCAAACTCCTGACCTTGTGATTTGCCCCCCCCTTGGCCTCCCAAAGTGCTGGGATTACAGGCGTGAGCCAACATGCCTGGCTGAACTTTTTTATACCTTTGTTCATTCCACAGTGTTTTTTGGACGTTTCTTACATTTTTATACCTCTAATTTGACAGATACGTTGTTTAACTATTACTTCCATATAGAATTCATGTCTTGTGTCCCTTTAGATAACTGTACAAGGATATGTATAAGATGCTAGTATAATTATTAATTTTATTATTTTTAATTTCCACATACTATGAAATTCTAATGGGAAATATTCTTAGTCTTATTTGGAATATTGATATTAAGCAAGCTTTATAAAGTTTAGGATGTTGAAATCAGTGCAAATAAAAGACAAATTATAAATAGATCTCAGGTTTTCAATGCTAATCAAAGAAATAAATATTTAAAAACCTCATCAAGAAACATGCAGTCTTATTAAAATCAATGTAAAATTGAAGCATCTCAAAAATTATTTTTAAAATAAATATGTGGTATAAGGCTCATTATTTTTATTGTAATCATAAGTTCCTATGGTTACCTAAACATTGGATAAATAAATACAAAAGTTTAATACAAACCAAATAGATCATACCTGAGATTTTTCAAATTGCTTTCAAAATTAAATAAAGTTGCTTCTCAAGAGGTTGGACTGCTATTCATTTTGCCTTTTAATTGAAAAATACATTATGATGTTTTTTGTAAAACATGGAATTGCATGTGATCGATTTATTATGTTTTCTATTCAGCTAAATCGAGGCTAAATAGTTAGCAGTAGTCTTTCTTGATGGTATCGTGCAAATAATATTTTCCTACGTTTCTTACAGTAAATGAATAATTTGTAGTAAATTGGATTATTAACACATTTGTATGTAAGGAAGTTGGGTTATAATATGGAATGAATTACCATTATGCTTTGAGGAAGTTTGAGTAAATTGTAGGAGAGTTTTAGTGATATTCTAAGATACAAAAATAGGTTTAAGTACATTAAATTTAAGAGCAGTGCATAAGATTGCTATAAGAAAGAAAGTCATATCCATAAGAGGAATATATAAATTACCAAAGGAAAACTATGCCATGTGATATAGTATAATACCAAATATTTTATTTTAAATAGTGAACTCTAAATAAAATAAGTAGGTGCAATTTAATGGTTGACTTGAAGGTAGACTTCATTATTGAAGGTGTGTCAAATTGGTAACCAAGTGACTGAGAACAGTAACCAACCAAGAATGATTGCCATCATCTCAGTGACCTGAATCTTTTATTTTGCCCTGTAATAACTGGTTAAGAACTAAAGATCACTTAAGAGTAAAAATAAGTGTTCTTACTTCACATAATCTACTGAGATTTGAAATTTTTATTTGTGTGGAATTTAGATACTGATATGATTATCCGAAATTGTTTCTCAGTCAAATACACCAGGGAATTGATGCTGTGTTTAAACAGGTGATTTTTTATAATCCTCAGCTGTACATTAGAGCGTTGACATTTGAAAGTGAGAGAAAGCAAGTAGCTTTACAAGGTAGGGCTTTAGGGAAATGAGGCAGAGTTTTCCAGGAAACAATGATTAGAAAACATTTTGTTTACCTCTAAACCCATTAAGGTTTATGTAATACTTTACTTCACAGCTACAGAAATAGCATATTGGTCGTCATAAGAAAAGGGGCATTTGGTATTTCTTCTAAGTAAACCAATCAAGACACAATTCTAAGAAGTCATGGTTTGTGAAGCTTTTTAAATGCAGCTATTAACATGTGCAATAATAACAGCATATGTACCATACCTAGTGTATTGAAAGTAGAGGATGATTTACTCTGTCTTTAAAGCTTGAACTTTAATAAGCGTCATTAGAGAGGACAAAAACTTGCTGTACTCAGCATCCAACTTTGTTTTCTCAAAGAATAGCCACACTAGCTTAAAGCAGATGAGGTATAAAATCAGACAACACAGCAGAAAATACTATATAAACAGTAACACAAGAAGAGTAGCATTGAATTGGCATGCAGAAACTGGCTAACAAAGTCTCGATGATCGGGAAATTAAAGGCCTACTAATACAAATCATAGGAGGGAATAGGAGTCAATAACAGAACTTCGTTTTAGTCATAAAAATATTATTTTATTAATTATTTAATTTTGCTGTAAGAAAATGTATTTACATAACCAAGTTATTGTTTGCAAGTAGAGGAGAGAGAGAGAAAATTACAGCATTTAATACCCCTTTTGTTTTTCTAAAGTTACAAAGGATTAAAAAAAAATTAAGCATTTGGCAAAGAGAGATATTGGAGCCAAGTAAATAACACATTTTAAATCTAAATTCTTTTGTCCAGAAAATAATAGGTGAGAGAAGCATAATGCCTTATTGGATGGTTCCAGAACAGTGATTATCTATATCTTATTTTGCATTTCTTAACCCCAGGCATTGCACTACATTTTCTATCAAATGTAAAAACTAATTGGAAGCAGCCAGGCACAGCGGCTCACGCTTGCAATTCCAGCACTTTGGGAGGCCGAGGCAGGCAGATCACCTAAGGTCAGGAGTTCGAGACTAGCCGGGCCAACATGGTGAAACCCCTGTCTCTACTAAAAATACAAAAATTAGCCTGGCATGGTGGTGGATGCCTGTAATCCCAGCTACTAGGGAGGCTGAGGCAGGAGAATCGCATGAACCCAGGAGGTGGAGGTTGCAGTGAGCTGAGATAACACCACTGCACTCCAGCCTGGGCAAGAAGAGAAAAACTCTATCTCAATAAACAACGACAAAACTAATTGGAAACAGTTTCAGCCCTCAGTGTTTGTATAATTATGTAGAAGATGTAAAGCAGGTCAAAGAAAAATAACATAGAATCTGATCAGTGAATGAGAGATTACAAATATTTTATGTCATTCTGTCTTGGGTAAGGCAACCAGAAATATTTTACAGGATGAAAAGACATTCAAATTAAGCTTTGAATTGAGGCTAGGATTTCAAGCATTAGACATGAGGAAGGGGCAAATAACAATCAGAATGGAAATCAGAGTATTACCAATATTTCTGTAAACGTAGCTTAGAGTCAGGAGAGGCCTTGCATTTCAGACCAACACTTGGCCTGTGTTCAATAAGCAAACAAGAGCTAGTGACGTTAAGACCAGGTGTGGTGGCTCTTGCCTGTAATCCCAGCATAGGCTTTGGGAGATGGAGGCAGGCAGATCATTTGACATCCGGGGTTCAAGACTACCCAGGCCAACATGATGAAACCCCATCTCTAATAAAAATACAAAAATTAGTTGAGTGTGGTGGCACATGTTTGTAATTCCAGCTACTCCAGAAGCTGAGGCAGGAGAATTGCTTGAACTTGGGAAATGAGGGGTGCAGTGAGTTGAGATCGCACGATTGCACTTCAGCCTGAGCAACAGAGCAAGACTAGGCCTCAAATAATAATAATAATAATAATAAAAGGTAGCAACTGATGAGTGAAACTCATTTCTATGATCAGAACTCAAGTATATTAAACATACGACATCCATAGTCTCAAGAACCCATGACTTGCGTACAAAAGATTGTCTAAAATCATTCAAGTGAAACATGGTAAAGATTTGTAATAAAACAGTGGAAGAGGAAGTACAGAAGATGAAACAAATGTAATAAAGAAGGGGGAAGTGTTCATAATATTTGGTCACTTACTGAATGTGGGCAAAATAAAGGGATTGGAATACAAAGAAGGGATAAAGGTGACTGTGAATTTTGAGTCACTGCCTGGGCACTAAGGTGGTAAAACAAATTGTGTTCAGAATACAGGGTGATGGATTTTATTGCTAGGAAATATTTGTTGTTACTCATGGCTATATCTCTAGTCTATACTAAAATATACCTATGAATACATAATGTATAAAGCAATATCTAGTTGCAAAATAGTATAGCATTGAAGATGTTAATATTGCAATTATGTTGTTTTATTTTATTCACTAATTTTTATTATTTTGCTTTATTTTACATACAAACTGTCATTTTATATAACAAATAATATTTAACATTTGAAATTGAGATATTAATATTTTCACCTCTCTTCATTCTATTCCTAGGAGTAATATGAAAATTAACTAAGAAGTAATGAAATAACTGCTATGTAACTTTCTACATAAATGAGTTCAATAACACATCCCTAGAGTGTATGTGATAAGCAAGGAAACCTGGATGCTGTGGTTACAAGATTCTAGTAGATTAACGTCTGGTAAATGGAATGCACACAGTAAAATTTTAGCTGTTATCTGGCCTACAAGACAGTATATGTTTTTGCAGATAATCGTATCTGCCCTAATTTACATAAAATTGCTTTCTGGAACATTTCAATTAACTTTCTATACAATGCTGTGAATATGTACATATTTAAAATATCATTTCATTTTATTGACATAGTATGGCATCAGTTAATATCTACCCAATAGTTAAGTATGATTGGTAATATTTACCTTTAAATCATATGTAGGGTATTTCACAGTATTCATTTTGTTGATTTACATATTCTGTTAATATTTTGAAATACATAACTACTACCAAAGTTAATGCAAAATATATGCATTAATTCATATAACTAGATATACATACACAATACAAAAAAGGGAACTCATTTCATTAATATTAGATTTCTTTTTTTTCTCTGCCTCTTGAAACAATAAAACTCTTGGCATTTCTAGAGCAACAGACTAGCCAATTTTCTAGACTTCTTATCTCAAACACCAGTTGATAATATTTACCTTTTAGTTGGTCAACTGTATAATTAATTATTGCAACAATAAAAGTATTGTGATTCTTTACAGAAACATATTATTTGACAAATCTGAAAGATATTACTGAATCATAATTTATTTATTGCCCACTGTACATGAGGTACAAACAGAAAACCATATCAAGGAAAAGTGTTATATATTGGATAGTTATAACATGTTAAACTAATGTTAAGGGTAAAATAAAGTTGGAGAAGTTATCATGAAAAAACAGCATAAAAACATAGCTTTTTCTTTTTTCATGGCAAAGAGAAAATGTGGCTCAGAACATGTAGATGATTCCTTATGTAGAAGCGTGGGATATCTATAAATTATAACTAATGTTTGATAAAATAAGCTCGAATACATAAACATACATAACAAATAGTGGAAAGATGGATAATATGGAGACTGATTTTTAGTGAGGGCTTTATTTAGAAGCCATTTTAAATAAAGTAAGATGTGAATTGTTTTGAAAAATATGCAGATTTAAACGAGAAAACCATTCTTGTTATAATGTAGCCTTGTTGCAGGAATAAAGTGAGACAATTCAAAAAGAGTTTTACGAATTGATCTTGTCGAGAACAGTTGTTTCTAAAGCTGTGAGATTATCAAAATCACTTGCAATAATATTTAGAATGATGATTCCCAGGCACTAAATCAAATCTGCTAAATAGCAATCCCCAGGGTTGGGTGGAAGAAAATTGAGTGTGGAAGAATGGGTTGTTTAATGTTGTGTAGTTACTGAGATTATTTCATTTAACCGAATGAGTAAGTTACAAAATGTTGGTAGAAAAAATTACAATATAAACTTTTTATCATACACAAATAATTCTGATTAAAATGTATATAACTTGTGGAGAAGTGACTAAGTGAAGGGAATATAATTGACCTATCATTAATATAAAGTTATTATATTTAGGTTTGTGCAAAAGTAATTGCAGTTTGGGCCATTAAAAGTAGTGGCAAAAACCTCAATTATTTTGTACCAACCTAATAACTGCATGGTTGAATGATAGTGAATGGTAATACAGTATATTTAGTTACCGAAATAAATGAAATAAAGAGATGGCAAACATCTTGGCATTAATATAAGCAAAATATTGTACCTAGTTAGCTCAGGAGAAAGATAAAAATTTTTAAATGATATTAAGATAAATTTTTTCTATAATTTTAATTTATTTCTTTTAAATTGATAAATAAAAATTGTATATATTTATGGTGTACAACTTGATGTTTTGATATATGTAGACAGTGTGGAATTACTAAATCAGGCTAATTCACAATTCACACTCCCATCACCTCATGTACTTATCTTTTCTTTATTTTTTTTTTTTTGAGACGGAGTCTCGCTCGCTTTGTCGCCCAGGCTGGAGTGCGGTGGCGCCATCTCGGCTCACTGCAAGCTCCGCCTCCCGGTTTCATGCCATTCTCCTGCCTCAGCCTCCTGAGTAGCTGGGATAACAGGCGCCGACAACCAGGTATTTTTTAGTAGAGACGGGATTTTTTTTTTTTTTTTTTGAGGCGGAGTCTCGCTCTGTCGCCCGGACTGGAGTGCAGTGGCCGGATCTCAGCTCACTGCAAGCTCCGCCTCCCGGTTTCATGCCATTCTCCTGCCTCAGCCTCCCGAGTAGCTGGGACTACAGGCGCCCGCCACCTCGCCCGGCTAGTTTTTGTATTTTTAGTAGAGACGGGGTTTCACCGTGTTAGCCAGGATGGTCTCGATCTCCTGACCTCGTGATCCGCCCGTCTCGGCCTCCCAAAGTGCTGGGATTACAGGCTTGAGCCACCACGCCCGGCCATGAGACGGGATTTCACCGTGCTAACCAGTATGGTCTGGATCTCCTGACCTCCTGACCCGCCCGCCTCGGCCTCCCAAAGTGCTGGAATTACAGGGGTAAGCCACCGTGCCTGGCCTATACTTACCATTTTTAAGGTGAGAATAATTAAGCCATATTATAAGCGATGTATCAGGTATCAAATACATTGTTATTAAAAATAATTATCATATAAAATAGATTTTAATATATTTCTTTTACCTAATATGTTGTATCCTTTGATCTACGTGTCCCCAGTCCTCTACCCCCAACTCCTGATAACCATCACTGAGCCTTAAAGAAGAAGGAATTTCTGTCATTTACCACAGCATGGATGAACGTGGAGGACATTATGTTAAGTAAAATAAACCAGGCACAGAAAGACAAATACCACATAATCTCACTTATCTGCAAAATCTGAGAAAGTCAAACTCATAAAAACACAGAATAGAATAATGGTAGCATCAGTAAACTAGAAATTTCCATATAATTAAAAAAATTAGTACGAAAGAAAGATAGAAAATGTTAGGCAGGAAAAGGGCCGTGGTTTAAATCAACACTTCATATATAATTCTGTAATCAGTAATAAAATGTTCGAGAAATAACATTCAATACTCCACATCAGTGATGTGGAGTAATGACGAATAATGGAAGAAAATGTTTTTGTGAGCTGGGGTAAAGAATTTGGCAAATGTATCTGTTGAGTGGTCATCTAAAATGGTGATAATAGATGCTACGGTAAAAGCTATCACAAGTTAACGTGTGTAAAGACGTTAATCTATATAGTAAGTTCAATAATAAGTGAGGGGATGGTGATTGAAAAGTCGGTAATTCAAAGTGAGAAGGGATGGTAATAGTATAGCCATAGAGTATGGAGTCCTCTTCGATGAAACTCAAGCTTGTAAATTAGGAAGGAAATCTAATGTACTGGATACAGAAAAGGAGAGCAAGATAGTTCCATTTCTTGGACCTAAGGTGTGGGTAATGGGGGAGTTAAATAACTCTCTGCTTGAAAAAGTTCTATGTTTTACAGTGTTGTCATGGATATTTTATCTAATTTCCTTCTATTAAATGGATACTTATTCATTTATATTTATTTATTAAATGGATATTTTGTTCTATTAAACCTTCTACCTTTATCAAAGTACAGTCTAGTCTTTCTTTATTCTGGAACCTGGTCATCTTTTATCTTCTCAAGGATTAATCTCTTAAATATCATTTTTATATTTTACTTTAAATGTCTCATCTAAACATTAGATAAAGAAAAGAAGAAACTTAAAGGAACATTATGGAAATAGTTTAAGACATGAGGAATCTTACTAACCATAATGTAATGTTATACAGAGCTATGAAGATGGGGGAATTCTGTGACATTAGTAATTACACAGCAATATGGGCATGGAAATCTTAGTCATAGTGGTAGTATGGAAGGATCAGCTTTTTTTTTTTTTTTGCTTTTTTTTTTGAGACGGAGTCTCGCTCTGTCGCCCAGGCTGGAGTGCAGTGGCTGGATCTCAGCTCATTGCAAGCTCCGCCTCCCGGGTTTATGCCATTCTCCTGCCTCAGCCTCCCGAGTAGCTGGGACTACAGGCGCCCACCACCACGCCCCGCTAGTTTTTTGTATTTTTTAGTAGAGACGGGATTTCACCGTGTTAGCCAGGATGGTCTCGATTTCCTGACCTCGTGATCCACCTGTCTCGGCCTCCCAAAGTGCTGGGATTACAGGCTTGAGCCACCGCGCCCGGCCAGGATCCACTTTTTAAGGTGTTGGAAACAAACATGAATATTAAGCCTAATGGGAATAATGTTTCTTCTATAAGAAAAAGCATGCCAATTTGTTCAAATTATGAACCTGGGAACCTGGCCTGGGTGAAGTATTGTCTCGAACTACGTGGGAGAGAATGGTGCAGAGTTTATGTGCCTATGCATACATGCATATGTGTGATGTGTGCAATTTTCTGCATGTTTGGACAAATTACTAACCTCTTTGGCTCTAATAAGTAATGTAATAGGACTAGAAAAATATAAAAATCACGGTTCTACTAATTTAGTTTTCTCAATTACATTTTAAAAAGTATATCAACTAGCAGCCCATCTCTTTACTTATATGAACAGATAAAAAAAAATTACAAAAAAAATCCTACACAAAAAGAGGAAAAATTAATCAGTAAGAGCCATAATTGCAAAAAGTCTTAAATGTTAATGAATTTCATAAAATATTTATGAGTCAGATTCAAAAGGCATGCAGATTAAGATTAGAGGTCACAAAAGCCAATTAAGTAATTAAGAAATATTGCTGCAGAACACATTAAATAAAGTACCAAATGTTTTTATCATCAAAATGGTCCTCATAAAAAGTATGTGATTTGAGTTATAAATATTAATTACTTTTATACAAATATAATAAAAATTTAAAAGTAGGAGAAAAGTCTGCCTACTTTTAAAACAGAAACAAATATTTGAGTTTCAAGAAATTCAGTGAGTTTAAAAAATAAACAGCTTGGACATACTAGGAAATGAATAAATGCCAGTACCTAAGTCAAATATAAATAGAAAATTAATATATAAAAATAAGCTTATTGAGTCAGAAAGATGGCCTCCCTTCCTGTCCTTAGTTTTCTTTTGTAGAATATACATTTCCTTTTTGGAATATAAATCACAGCTTTATATTCTGTGATTTTGCCCTGTGCCCATAGCATGTTCAAGAATTGCCAGGCCCTCCCAATTTCAATGAAAAAATATGTGCAAAATGACATTTGTTTTTCTGATAGTGTTATTTCTCATACCCCCAAAAGGAATGTATTAGTCACTGGGAATGCTATACATACAAATTAAAGAAAATAATGAATAAATTTTGCTTTAGATGTATAAAGTATGAATATTAGATCAATAGTGGTAGATATGGAGCATCCATATTCCTGCAACTTTATGCAACAATTTGCATAATTTTTGTAAATATTAAAGTCTTTTCAAATAAGGGGATGCAAATTGTTATCTATCCAATTATATTTCACAGGTTAGGATAATTCTTTAAGAAATCAGCTTGTGATGTGTTACCCAGTAGTCTATAATATATTATAGATAATTTATTATTGAAGAGGTTTTGGATATGTTTAAATTTTCTAATTCTGCACGTTTGTCTGTATATCTTATATGCTGGTTTAGTTACACATCACTCATATGTAGTTAATCCTCTTTTTTATTTCTCAGCATTTGCCATGCATGTGTAGAAGCAGAGCAAATACTTTTCAGCTAATGATCATTATGTCAATTGTTCAGTTACTGATACTTAAACAGCAGTACATCATTATGCATATTAAGTCACACATTGTTATATCTGCTAGGATTGTAAAGCTGAAAATTTACTATAAAACAACTAAAAAGTAGTTTGGCAATAAGATAGTCATTTACTCAAGTAACAAGTTTTATGGAAATAGGATCAAGTCCAAGTTTGTATAACTTAGAGAAACAGAAAAATTTCAACCTTCTTTCTTTATCACTTTGCTGTGCAATCCTCAGAATACCCTTCCAGTCTGTTTTTAGTATGGTAGCATGTATATTTTGGACATAGTGAAAATATGAAAATATTTAAGATAGAGAAGAAGATATTCCTAGTAGTTCTACTTTTTTATCAGCAAAGAAATAAGTAATTTTCTAGGACTTTTCCGGTAGACTTTCAGGATTTTAGCGAGAAGGGTCACTGACGTGGGGAGAAAAATAAAGTAGCAAAGGAATAGAATAATCATCACTGTCCTAAGCAATCTTGATCTTAAAAAGGGTCTTTCTTCTATGGCACACAGCCACTGACAATGAACTTTCACGAAAAAGCATGGCTACGTCAACAAGGACAGGATGAAGGGATAGAATAGAAAAGCAACCACATTGGATCATTAAAAATAAACTATGTGTTTGTTATTTTTTTTTTAAGGATCACTATTTTGGCTGGTATGGTCTAACTCACCTTGGCAGTTATTCCACTTACTTGCTTCTTACATTTAAGAAACACTGTTTGATCACAGTTCGTGGAGGTTCTGGGTGATATTCATTGCCTGATTCTTCACAGATTTTTACTTTGTTGGATTCTAAATTGGAGAAAATGTTATAGCCTTCTATATCCCTACCAAATTTAGAATTGAGGTCAAAATTACCCTTACTTCCTAGCAATTTATATTTGAAAAGATTCAGAATTGAACGGTCTTCCTCAAGAAGAAGGGAGACTTGTTGAACTTATCCCACTCCATGATGGCAAAAAATGAATAGGAAAATCACTTCATTTTCATCATCATCAAGTACCGTTCATGATCCGGCAGGACACAGTGGCCTTTGGTGTTGAGAAGAGCAATTCATAAATAGTAGACCATCTAAAAAAAAAAATAAAAACCACTCCTTTTAGAAATGTGACAAACTGATGTTGTTTTCTCATCAGTTTCACCAACTGTGTCTACCACTTACCTTTTGTGAAGGTTTTATGATGAGCAGATTGGTGAGAGGTACGAATAATGCTACTAGAGCATTGCTCCATCCTGAGTGGTAACGAGATAGATCTTTATGTAAACATGAGAACAAAGCAAAACTATTCATTATCATAACAGATATTAATTTTTACTTGCTATTTTCAACCAGCTAATTGAAATTAATTTTATATTGCTTCCAAACTGCCCCCATTCGTGCCATTTGTTCTTTTATATTTATTTTTGATTGATGAACACATTGTAAAAACATTTCTTAAGCTATAATTTAAAGTGTACAATTTTATGTTTTTGGCCTATGTGTAAAACTATAAAATTATTTCCACCATCAAGATAAAGCACATATCCATTATTCCCAAAAGCTATGACTTGTGTTCGATTTTTTTTTCTAATTTGATTGTCTCCATAGGACCATTTGTTTTCTACCCTACAACATCTTAACTCATTAATGTTAAATGTCTTTTCAAGTTTTACTGAGTCTCAGAATCCTTCTGCAAAATATGCCACCCCTGTATATAGCAGCTATTCATTTGCTAAAAGTGCATTAAACTAAGGTAGTTGATTCTCATTATTCACAATAGTAATGATGTATAATAATGTTCTATATAGTCACCACAAACACTTAAATAAGGAATACTAAACTCTTGCTACTAGGGGAAATATATGCACATATATATACATACATATATTTAAAGATCTCACATAGATTATAACCTTGTCATAAAAACAACTCTTCCCTGTAGAGTCTAATTTGTCTATTTGAAAAAAGAGAAATGAACACAATTTCAGTTAGATAAGAGACATAAATTCAAGCAATGTTTTGCACAATATGATGACTATAGTTAATAACATATTGAAACCTTGAAAAAATGCCAAGACAGGACAGGTGAGGTGGCTCATGCCTGTAATCCCAGCACTTTGGAGAGCCGAGGCAGATGGATAACTTGAGATCAGGAGTTCCAGACCAGCCTGGCCAATATGGTGAAACCTCATCTCTACTAAAAATACAAAAATTACTCAGGCGTGATGGTGCATGTCTGTATCCCAGCTACCCGGGAGGCTGAGGCATGAGACTCACTTGACCCTGGGAGGTGGAGGTTGCAATGAGCTGAGATCATGCCATTGCACTTCAGTCTGGGCAACAGAAAAAGACTCTGTCTAAAAATTTTTTAAAAAACTAAAAAAGAAAATATGCTAAGACAATTATACAAAATGTTTCCCCCCAAAAATGATAACCACATAGGGTAATGCATATATTAATTAGTTAGAGTTAGTCATTCCACAATGTATATGTACTTCAAAATATCGTGTTGTACATAAATACATACAATTTTATCCATGTATTAAAATATTTTTGAAGAGATATGAGGATCACAAATTGTAGTGAGTAAGTGAATACACATATATTACTTCACAAATAAGGAGGATAGACTGTGGTGTATTGAGGGGTCTATAAAATGCCACTAATAAAAAACCATGTTTTAAGTAAAATGGACCACACCCGTGGCAACAACTCTATTTATATCACAACTGCTATGCCACTTTCCATCTCTAGGTGATTACATTGCATCTCTTAGTGTATTACAGCTATCCATGTTGATCTTGAGTTTGTCACAGTCTTCACATTTTATGATTGACATTATTGAGGCCAGACCCATTGCTAAGTATAGTGCCTAACCTAGAGCCTGCTTTTGTCCTTTATTATAACAATTTACGTTTAAGCCTGTGGATTACACAAGATGGTAAGATGATGATGATGATGTCATTTTTTAAAAGCATAGCAAATTAAATATCGATTACATTCTAGAATAGAAGCAAATGTCTCTTGGATAATTTCCTAATTAAATTAATTGTATATGGCCATGTGAAAATTAATAGATACTTTTTTATTCAATATATTTTCTTGAACTGTATATAAGCAAATTGTACAAAATTAATGAGTCCATGCTACTAAATTCATAGAAGTTTTTCTATAGATTTCAGATCACCCTAAGGCTGTGGAAAAGAACAGCTAATCACTTATATGAAATCATATTTTTGATATAAATTGATATAATGTTTTTCTACTTTATTAGACAGGAAAGTCACGGGGCATTCCTATTTCTAAATAGAAATTAGGAGATAATAACTACATTTAACTTAGTATATTTCAGTGTGAACCCCATTGTCATTTGTACCACAAGCTATTATAACAACAAAAACAACCACCACAAAGGTGCAAAAGCCTCCTTGTATATTTAAATAGTCCTGGGAGACTGGTGCCTTTTGTTGAGAACCACCATTCTAGACAAATTTATTTTTTACTTTTCTGTTCTTACATTTCTTGATCTCCCATCAGTACTGACAGAGTAAAATACTCATTTTTTTGTAACTTTTCTCTGTCTCTCAGGAAATGGCATGTATTATTTCTCTTTTAATTTTCTTCTAACTCCCAATCATGGAATAACCTAAGGCCCTATTCTGTTCCTTTTGTTCTTCATCTAAACAGTGTTCTTAACTGATTTATTCTGTCGCATTTTAAATGGTAATTATATACTAATGATTCTTGTATTTATTTAGAGCAGAGCTTAAACCACTTCAGTAAAGAGACTGTAAAATAAAGTTGCTAAAGTGAAAGTGTATTTTTTAATCACCAAAAGTAGTTGAAACTGGATAGAGAGCTCTGATGGATAAGAAAATCCAGGTCCCAGGCAAACAGAAGGGTGCACTTTCTAACTTTTGCCATGTGGCCAGTTTTACCATGCTATCAAGGCAAACAAAGATTTAATTGAAAAAATAAAACTACAGACTAATATCTCTGTGACGATAGGTGCAAAACTTTTGAATGAAATACTAGAAGCTCAATCCGACAACATATAAAAATAATTGTGTACCATGACTAGGTTAGATTTATACCAAGAATGCAAGGGTGGTTAAAAATAAGTAAATAGACAATGTAAAATACTACATTAGTATAATGATGAAAAAAAGAAAATCACATTTTTTTAATTGATGTAGAAAAAGTACTTAACAACATCCAATAAACCATCATGATAAAACACAAAACTATGAATAAAGGTAAAGAGTTTTTTGAAAAGCCAACAGTTAATATCATATTTAATGGTGAAAGACTTAAAGTTTTCCCCTAACAGTCAGAAATGAGACAAGAATGCTCACTTTCACCACCTCTACTCAATGTTGTACTGGAAATTCTAAAACTGAAAATTCTTAGAGAAAACATAGAACTAAATATCCATGCCATTGCATTTGGCAATGAATTGTAAATATGATATCAACAACACAAAGAAAACAATAAAAACACAGAAAAGTTGGGGTTCATCAACGAGATACTTTTTTCAATCAAAGACATTATCCAAAAAGCAGAAAGACAACCTACAGAACAGGGAAAATATTTTCAAGTCACATAGCTGGTAAGTCTATTCAGAGTATATGTATAAAGAAATCTCACAATCCATCAGAGTGAGTAAGAAAAAGGGTATTTACATTCCAGCACTTTCACATTCTGGCATTTGGGCACCTAGGCAGCCACTACAGAAGCCAAATCCCACGCCCAACAGAACAGGGCTACCTCTAAGTTCAGAAGTAGTAGCTAAACCAAAGTGTCCATGGCTCTGGTTAGATCAGAGATGCATTGCATCAGGAAAGTCAAGCTATCTGGCAGTGGTGGGAAATTAGATGACAGGAATAACAAGCTGGGCTATTTACTGGGAATCATGTAAAAACTAGGAGACAAACAAGGCTGAGTAAATTTGGGAAGGTGTGTAAATCTACGCCAAATGTTTTACCTCTTTTCATAAAGAACTGTTCATATGTCCATCAGATATCTTGCTAATATTACAAAATTGGGTCCCTATTATTGAACATCAGTGAATTTAATTGTTCTCCAGATAGTCACAGAATCTTCTCCATAGTTATATTCAGTCACAACGGGCTAAGAAGTCTTCAAGAGTTTTGTGAATGAAGACACATTCTTAGTGAATGCAGTTGGTCTGGAGTCTAGACATGACATCCTTAACTTTTTCGTGAACTCTAGTAGAATTGCCTGACCCTCAGTCAGCCCTTCAGCAAATATTGTTGTTTGATTGGTATATTGGTCTGTTTGTCATAACTTAAGGGTCTGCATTTTTAGTTGCTTTGCACTCATTAGGCTTAGTTTGATGGAATTGCTCATTGACAGTTGTAATTGTGTGCAGACTACTAAGAGAAGCACTACTTAATCCCCCAGGTTCACATATACTCTACCTATTTACTAGCATATGTAAATCTTTTCAATACTCAGGTTCAAATACCACAGTATAATACAATTCAAATGCCACCAAATGGTAACTTTCTAGTTGCCTGCTGGCTTACTCTCATGACCGTCCAAAATGGCCAACTCATTCAGAGCTTAAATACAATGGATCTTTAATGTATTTCATTGTGGGTCCCTAATGCATCAAAGTCTAGGTTTGTAGATATGGGATGTTCACAGTCCCAAAAGGGATACGTTTTATTGATGGCAAGAGGAAAGTCCCTTTTCTCCTTTCACCTGTTGATCCTCAGACCTGTGTATTTAGCTACTGAAAACATAGCATCATATATCAGCTTTTGCTTCATTGCACATCATACTCCTGGAGGCAATGTCCCACATTTAAGATATGTCAATTCCATATTTTAGCTGAATGTTTACCAATTTAACAGTGTTTTATAACACAATCAGACTACCTGCTCCTAGATAAACACACCCATGTATGACCAATAAAATGCATCATCATCAGTCTATATTGGTATCTCCTTTGCTATAAAATGGTCTGAGGAACAATACTTGGCGATGGTTCAGGTATTTTGTAAGCCTTCATGTGGTGCTGTTTTCCACCTGAGGCACTTAAGGGAGAGAAGAAAAATGCATGTCCAAAATCAGTGTGCATTCTGGGAAGGATGATTCACTGCCAGCCCACTGAACTTCCCCCAGGTGACTAGATAATCTCCCCCTAAAAATGGTGTTCTACTAAATTATCTGCACTGGTCTTTTCTGGAATCATGCACTCAGCAGTGGCTATAGCTAGATCATTTTGGTGAGACAGAGCTCACGTTTTGCAGCGTATGCAGAACATACATCTTTGCCACCATGTTCACTCACTTATAGAACCTTGTATAAGCATTGAGGTTCCATGAGAATAGGCTGGTATAACTACAGAGGATGGGTCATCTTGTCTTTTATCAACATTTATTTTAGTTTCAAGGTACATGTGCACGTTGGTTCTATAGATAATTGCCTGTTATGAGGGTTTAGATTCTTTTATCTGAAATAAATAATTTTCATTTTATCTTCTGAGAAATAAGCAGAGTACCCAAAAGATAGATTTTGGATCCTTACTCTCCTCCTACTCTCCACTCTCAAATAGGACCTGGTGTCTATCATTCCATTCTTTGTGTCCAGGTGTATTTACTGTTGAGCTCCCACTTATAAGTGGGAACAAGTGGCATTTGGTTTTCTCTTCTTGAGTTAGTTTGCTTATGATCATGGCCTCCAGCTTCATTCATGTTGCTGCAAAGTATATGATCTCATTCCTTTCTATGGCTAAATAGTATCCTCTGGTGTATATGTACCACTATTCTTTATCCAGTCTACAATTGATGAACATTTAGATTGAGTTCATGTCTTTCGCTATGATTAGAAGCTGCAATGTGATTAGAGCTGCAATGAACATATACAAGAATGTGTCTTTTTGGTAGAATAATTTACATTCCTTTGGGTACAAACCCAGGAATGGAATTTCTGAGTCAAATGATAGGACTCTTTTAAGTTCTTTGAAAAATAGCCAAACTTCTTTCCACAGAGCCTGAACTAATTTATGTTTCCACAAGTAGTATATAGGTAGTCCCTTTTCTCTGCATGCTTCCCAGCATCTCTTATTTTTCAACTTTTTAAAAATAGCTCTTCTGACTGCTGTGAAATGGTATCTCATTGTGGTTTTGATTTTTATTTCTCTAATGCTTACTATTTTGAGCATTTCTTCATATGCTTGTGGGCCATGTAGATGTCCTTTTCTGAAAAGTTCGTTTATGTCCTTTGCCTAGTTTTTAATAAGGTTGTTTGTTTTTCAGTAATTAATTTAAATTCGTTATAGATTCCGGATATTAGACCTTTGTCAGATGCATAGTTGGAAAATATTTTCTCCCATTTTGTGGGTTGTCTGTTTAATCTGCTGACAGTTTATTTTGCTGTGCAGGAGCTCTTTAGTTGAGGTCCCATTTGTCAATTTTGGTTTTTATTGCAATAGATTTTGGAGTCTCTGTCATAAAAATCTTTGCCAGAGCCTATGTCTAGAGTAGTATTTATTCCTTGAAGAAAATCTAGGAAACACCATTTTCATCTTATAATTTTTTGTTTTATATTTAATTATTTAATCCATCTTAAGTTGATTTTTGTATATGGTATAAGGAGTGAGTCTAGCTTCAGCCATCTGTTTATGGGTAGCCCCTTATCACAGCACCATTAATTGAATGGGGAGTCCTTTCCCTGTTGCTTGTTTTTGTCAACTTTTATATATATATCTTTGAGAATATATGTTAAGCTGTTTCAGCATCTTGTATCTCATCATGCTTATCTGAAACAATTCTTACAGTGATATTTGCCAAATAATAATTTTTGTTACTATCATTTTTTTCCTTTATTCTCTGGGATTCTAATGTAAGTTATAAATTTCCCTTCTGGCTGGGAGCAGTGGCTCATGCCTGTAATCCCAGCACTTTGGGAAGCTGAGTTTGGGGCCGATTGCTTGAGGTCAGGAATTTGAGACCAGCCTGGCCAACATGATGAAAACCTGTCTCTACTAAAAATACGAAAAACAATTAGGTAGGGGTGGTGGAGGGCGCCTGTATTTCCAGCTACTTAGGAGGTTGAGGCATGAGAGTTACTTGAACCTGGGAGGTAGAGGTTGCAGTGAGCCGAGATCACACCACTGCAATCCAGCCTGGGCGACAGAGATTGGAAGAGCGTGGAAGACTCAGAAGAAGACAGAAACGTGGGAAAGTTGGAAGTTTCCTAGAGACTTGGGGACTCAAAAGAAGAAAAAAATGTGGGAAAGTTTGGAATTTCCTAGAGACTTGGAGGACTCAGAAGACAGAAAGATGTGGGAAAGTTTGGAACTTCCTAGAGACTTGTTGAATGACTTTGACCAAAATGCTGATAGTGATATGGACAAGGAAATCTACACCAAGATGGTCTCAGATAGAGAGGAGGAACTCCTTGGGAATTGGAGCAAAGGTGACTCTTGTTATGTTTTAGCAAAGAAACTGGCAACATTTTGCCCCACCCTAGAGTCTGTGGCACTTTTTGAACTTGAGAGAGATAATTTAGGGTATTGGGTTGAAGACATTTCTAAGTGGCAAAGCATTCAAGAGGAAGCAGAACATAAAAGTTTGGAAAATTTGCAGCCTAACAATGTGATAGGAAAAAAAAGCCCATTATCTGGGGAGAAATTCAAGCTAGGTGCAGAAATTTGCATAAGTAATGAGGAGCCAAAGACAATGTGGAAATGTCTCCAGGCCACGTTAGAGTCCTTTATGGCAACATCTCCCATCACAGTCATGAAAAAATGTTTTTTTGGGGCCCAGCCCAGGGCTCCACTGCTCTATGCAACCTCAAAACATAGTGTTCTGTGTCCCAGCTGCTTTAGTTACAGCTGTGGCTAAAAGGGGTCAATGGAAACCTCAGGGCATTGCTTCAGAAGGTGAAAGCTACAATCCTTGGTGGTGTTCATGTGGTGTTAAGCCTGTGGGTGTGCAGAAGTAAAAAATTGAGGTTTGAATGGCGTAAACCCAGGAGGCAGAGCTTGCAGTGAGCTGAGGTTGTGCCACTGTACTCCAGACTGGGTGACAGAGTGAGACTCCATCTCAAAACCAAACCAAAACAAACAAACAACAACAAAAACACACAAAAAAAACCCCTGAGGTTTAGGAACCTCCACCTAGATTTCAGGTGATGTCTGGAAATGCCTGGATGTCCAGGCAGAAGTTTACTTCAGGGACAGAGCCCTCATGGAGAACCTCTGCTAGGGCAGTGTGGAAAGAAAATATGGGGATAGAGCCCACACACAGTGTGCCCACTGGGGCACTGACTGGTGGAGCTGTGAGAAGAGGGCCACTGTCTTCTAGAATTCAGAATGGTAGATCTGTTGACAGCTTGCACCATTCACCTGGAAAAGCCACAGACACTCAATGCCAGCCATGAAAACAGTTGGGATGGGGGCTGTACCCTGCAAAGTCATAGGAGTGGAGCTTCCCAAGGCTGAGGGAGCCCACCTCTTGCATCAGTGTGACCCAGATATGAGACATGGAGTCAAAAGAGATTATTTTGAAACTTAAAGGTTTAATGACTGCCTTATTGGATTTCAGACTTGCATGGGGCCTATTGACCCTTTGTTTTGGCTAATTTTCCTATTTGGAATGGTTATATTTACACAATATCTGTACATCTTTTATTTATTGAGTGAAGACCTTATGAAAAACTTTTGCAGATACCACCTTATTAATTCCTTGAAATAATTTTATATGGTAGTTAGTGATATTTATATTTTACAAATAAGGTAACTTTATATCAATTTTTTTAAAATATTTAAATAACTTTTCCTCCTTATTTTATATAAAATATTTACCAATTAATTGCTGGAAAGTTGCTAGGCCTACACATACTTCACTAAATTGTAAGGTACCTAAGGTAGTATTTGTGTTATATATTCAGTACATGACTACTCTTTTTCAAGGACTGCCTGCTAACCAAACTATTTGGCTTGACATTGTTATAAACAACAATGATAAAAACAATAACAGCAAGAATAGCAACAGAACTGTGACCTGCTCTCTGCTCTCAGGTCATTTTCAGTTCTATGTAAATGTTTAAGTATTTCTTTTGGGAAAAAAAATGCAAATATTTACACTGAGCCTCCTATGTGCCAGAAGTACTATAACCATTTTGCATGTAATGACTTGTTGATATTTAACTTCAAATAGCTGGTTTGTTGCCCCTAGCTCAGACAGCTGTTGGGATGGTAGCATAAGGATATGAACCTAGCTTATCTAACCTTAGGGAAATGTAATGTTAACCAAGGTGCCATATAGATTCTCAACTTAGACAGAGGCCAATGTCTATGAAACAAATGAATGAACAAATGAAGAATAAAATAGTTTTAGTGAAAAGTAAGATTTGGTCTAGCAAAATGAGAAGGACAGTTTTGATGCAGATATTTTCTTGCAAAAACATCAGGGAATGCTAAGATTATTGATAGGGCTTAAAAGTTTTTGCTTAAAATAGAGAAAATTCTTAGGCATATAAAGATTATGATCAATGATGTTAATCATGCATCTATATTTCATTATAAAATTATGTTACATATAAAAATAGTGCAGGAATAAGAAAGATAATTGCATTAGTTATTTGACTTAGTATTACATTTTACAGATTTTATTTCCTGAATGTTGTTAATCAGCTTAAAAAGCTGTTCAAATTATCATATTAATATATATAAATCATTTGTATCATTTCATAAATGATCAGAAAAAAATACACATTATATGGTCAGAAAAAATGTTTCTGCGAGTTTTTTTAAAAGAATTTTGAGTGGAATATGCAAAATGCAAAATGAGGTATTTTGATTTCTACATGTCCCATTATTCTTAAGTTATAAAAATAATAGATGCACATCCACCAGCAATGCTTACCATAAAATCCTGCAAAACTTTCTTTTATATATTCACAAAAATTCTAGATACAAATTATTTCTATAGATTTTTAGTAATTATATTCTCTTTTTGAAAACTCTAAACACTAAGTGGGTAAAAATTATTCATCATTTTACTTTGGTTCAGTCAACTGAAGTGTTTTGCTTCTTTAGTGTACTAAAATTACAAAAGATGGAGAACTACTAATCTTTATTCATTTTTCAAAAGGAAGCTAACATACTACCAAAAATTATTAAATGTTAATTTACATTTGCTAAAATATTTTTTACATGAGTCATTGACCCAAGAGGGTAGCATAGAAAATGCAAATTTTTCAAATATAGCTTTGAAAAGATAGTTTTGCTTCCTTACATTTTTCTGCAAATTACAGGTCGATTTTTTTTTTTCAAATTCCTCTTCAGTGTATAAAACTATTTCAATGAGTTGCTTTGTATTTTTGTTACTCTCTTTTTTTATTTTCTTTTTATGTTTCCGACATTTGTTTAGTTTAAGGGTATTGTTGGAGGGATGGAGATTTTTTCTAAAATATACTCATGGGAAATGTTAGTTTTAAAAACCAGTCAAAGCATAAAGTAGTTGTGAATAAGACTTTTTTATAATTATTTTGTCCAGAATCACATAGCTGTCCAAATAAATTATAATGCATATTTCACAGATGAACTCTTTGAAGAACTGTAGTACTGTAATTAATATTTAAATTGTCAGGCAGACAAAAAGGAGAGAATAGGGCAGAATATCTGAAGACATAATCGCTAAGAAGAATATTCCTAGACTGAAGAAGGCATAAATCCACAAGCAACAAATTCAGAATCAAACCACATCTACTCAATTTCATCACAGTAAAACTGGTAGAAAGGAAAATTAAAGAGAAAATTTTAAGGAATCTATAAAAATAATGCAGATTACTTACTTCTTTCTCAAGTTTTTCCAAAGAAACAATAGGTGATATAACTCAATGAAAAAAAAAATATATATATATATAATATATACACCTCATTCTTAATTTCAAATTTATATTCTCTGTCAAGTGATAATATTCTTCAAAAATAAGATAAAATAAGAAATTTAATTTTTGTAAAAACTTTATTTTTATTTTAGATTCAGAGGTACATGTTCAGGTTTTTCACAAGGGTATTTTGTGTGATGCTGAAGTTTGGACTTTTATTGATTCCATGCCCAGATGGTAAGCATAGCACCCAATGGTTAGCTTTTTAGCCCTTACCACCCTCTCCTTCTCTCCTTCCTCTAGTAGTCCCCAGTGTCTATTGTTTCCATATGTATGTCCATGTATGCTTAACATTTAGCTCTCACTTATAAATGAGAACATGCATTATTTGGTTTTCTGTTTGCTTATAATCACCTCCGGCTGTATCCATATTGCTACAAAGGACATGTTTTAATTCCTTTTTATGGCTGCATATATTCCATGGTGTACATGTGCCACATTTTCTTTATCTCATCCATCAGTGAAGGGCACCTAGGTTGATTCCCTGTCTTTGCTATAGTGAATAGCAGGGCAATAAAAATATGAGTATAGGTGTTAAGGCATTAAACGGGCCAGGCGTGGTGGCTCATGCCTGTAGTTCCAACACTCTGGGAGGCTGAGGAGGGTGGATTACCTGAGGTCAGGAGTTCAAGAACAATCTGGCCAACACAGTGAAACCTAATGTCTACTAAAAATACAAGAAAGTAGTCGGGCGTGGTGGCAGGCACCTGTAGTCTCAGCTACTCTGGAGGCTGAGGCAGGAGAATCACATGAAACCAGGAGGCAGAGGTTGCAGTGAGTCGAGATTGCATCACTGCTCTACAGCCAGGTGAAGAGAGAGAAACTCTGACTCAAAAAAATAAAAATAACAATAAATAAATAAAAGACATTGTTAAACAAAATCCAAGATAATTTTCTTTACAAGGGCTTATTTTAAAGATTATTAAAGTGATTTTTTTCAGGAAAAACAGTAATATATGGAAACTTAGAGATGTTGAAAGGCAGACAATGAAAAGCATAAATCTAATTGAAAATTGAATTGAAACTATAATTGAAATTTTACTGTATGAAATAACAATATAAATAATTAAAACATATGTCTAGGTAATATGAGTCCAAAAGGATGAATATAGTTAACATTTTCTATTTTTTATGAACCATGTACAATATGATATCAAACTTCAATAATTCAGAGAATATGCTCTTATCTGTAGAATAAATCACAAAAAATAGTTAATGACAGAAGAATACATAGTAGTAGTGTGTGTTCCATGTAGAAAGAGAGAAGAAAACAAAATATCTGTATCTAGATGATTCATGGTAGTCTAAATTATTAATAATTCCAACATTGAGACTTTGGTTATTTATATAATCTTCATTTTAGGTAGGTGTGAGCCTCAGGTCACAAGTTCTCTTGTGCAATCATTATAGCTTGTAGCTTTTGGTAACTCTTTGTGGAATATCACTGCTTTGCTAGACAGAGTTTTGTCCTCCTATATTGTGAGTACTGAATTTAACACTACAGTAATTGTTTTAAGATTATATGTTAATAACATATTAAATACATAACAATGCCAAAAATATCCCAATTTTCAATTTTCGTATTAGAATTAATTCTGCATTGAATATTTATTGCGAGGTACATGCACAAGTTAAGTGGACACATGACTTCCTTCCTCAATTTCACTGTATTAGAAAGAATTAAAGTGTATCCCATCAAATTTTGTAATGATGCATACAAACCCATACTAATACATGTATTGTGTGGTAAATCTAGTCACCTAGCATAGTTCCCATAATTTATTAGGTGAGGTGATACAGGGCCATTACATAACTTTTCTAAGGTTTTATAAAATGAGGATAAAAACAATGCCTAGTTTCTAGAATTTCTAAAGATTTAACAGGTAATTCACATGCAATGTCTAGCAACGTCCCTATCACATAGTAATTCCTCAACAATTGTTAATTATTATTGTTTTAATTTTTATACTTATCAACTTTTCTTCCCATCAGGCAAGCATTGGATGCTCATTACCTCAATGAGTTTTTTGTTTGTTTTATTAACTTTAGAAATGATGAAATAATTCACTGTTTGTATACCTTTATTTCATATACCAATAAACTGACAGCATGTTTTAAGAGATAAGAAAGCTAAAATGGGATTGAAGTGCCAATTTTAATTGAGCAGCCACTGTAGAATTTTAACTAGTTTTCTGGAATTTTTTTTTCTTTTAAGGTATATATAGATATCAGAATTGACAGTATTTATTTTAATGTGGCTTATAATGTGTTATCTCACTTAAGACCTTTGGTCTATTTGAATGCTAATATTGGATATGGTCCTGCCAAAGGCTCAAACACACATACTTTATGCATAAAATAAATACTAGAACCATTATTACAACTATAAAGTTTCTAGTCCGATTTTAGATTCCAATGTACACTTCTTGACATAGTATCTTTGCTACCAGTCAATAATTACATCTGAAAACTATTTTTCTGATTAAATTCTTATTGTACTTGAGGAAACACCATCATATAACCTCTATGACATGTTTGTGCTTTTTTGTTTGATTCAGAAGTATTCATACTTAATACACTGAATTCAACAGCAATTTCACATTAGAAATATAGAAAGTTGTAGAGTAACAAGTAAAGTTTTCAATGTCTATCCTGCATATAAAGTCTTTATTTTACAGGTCTTTGCTTTGTTTTTCATACCTTTATCTACTTAATTTAACCTGTCATAGAAAAGAGAAATAAGCTATTAATATTATATATTTCATTATTCTATAGAAGCAAATAATTGTGTATATTTAAGGGGTAATAATTGATTTTTGAATGCAGTATGGAAAGATCAAATTAAGCTAATTAAGATATCCATCACCTCAATATTTAACTTTTTTTGTGATGAGAACATTAGAAGTTCACTTTCAGTTATATGAGAATGTACAGAACTCAGGTATTAACTATATTCTTCATGGTGTGCAATTGGTGGAACTAGAGGTCATTATTATGTTAACTTAAATACTGACCCAAGCATGGAAGACAAATACCACATGCTCTTACATGTGGGAGCTAAAAAGCTTGACCTCATGGAGACAGAGAACAGATTGACAGATACCAGAGACTGGGAAAGGTATGAAGGTAGGAGGGGGAAATTAAGAGTGATTGGTGAGGGGGGAGCGGAGCAAGATGGCCGAATAGGAACAGCTCTAGTCTCCAACTCCCAGCGCGAGTGACACAGAAGACTGGTGATTTCTGCATTTTCAACTGAGGTACTGGGGTCATCTCACTAGGGAGTGCTGGACAATCGGTGCTGGTCAGCTGCTGCAGCCCGACCAGCGAGAGCTGAAGCAGGGCGAGGCATCGCCTCACCTGGGAAGCACAAGGGGGAAGGGAATTCCTTTTCCTAGCCAGGGGAACTGAGACACACAACGCCTGGAAAATCGGGTAACTCCCACCCCAATACTGCACTTTAAGCAAACGGGCACACCAGGAGAATATATCCCACACCTGGCCGGGAGGGTCCCACGCCCACGGAGCCT
>NW_012115055.1:3088614-3092907 GCF_000951035.1 Colobus angolensis palliatus | reverse complement strand
AGCACACAAACATGGCACAAGTATACATATGTAACAAACCTGCACGTTATGCACATGTACCCTAGAACTTAAAGTATAATAAAAAAAAAAAAGAGTGATTGCTGAAATGATACAAACTTAAAGTTAGATAGAATAAGTTCTAATATTTAATAGTATACTAGAGTGGCTATAGTTAGTAGCAATGTGTGATATATTTCAAAATAGCTGGAAGAGAGGACTTTAAATGTTACCAACACATAGAAATGATAAATACTCCAAATGATGGAGACTCCAAATACACTGACTTGACCATTGCTCACATTACTCATTCTATGCGTATAACAAATACTCATATATATATTCCATAAATTAATTATGTAAAATATTCCATAGTTATGTAAGTATGTAAAATTCCATAAATATGTTAAATAGTATGTATCAATAAAAGAAAAAAATTAATGAAAATAGGGTAAGTAAAAAAACAAATGAAACTCATTCCTCCTGTTTAACTGAGACTTTCTACCCATTGACTATAATCTACCCACTCCTATTATCCTCTAGCCTCTGGTAACCACCATTTCACTCTCTGATTCTAGGAGTTCAATTGTTTTAGATTCTACATATATGTGAGAACATGCAGTAGTTGTCTTTCTACTTTTGGCTTATTTTGTTTGGCATAATGTTCTACAGTTTTATCCATGTTGTCATAAATGACAGAATGTCTTCACATTTTAAAGATAAATAGTATTCCATTTTTTATACATAACACTTTTCCTTAATCCATTAATCCCTGGGTGAACAGCTAATGTGATTTCATAAGTTGACTACTGTGAATAGCACAAGGCAATAATGAGAAAGAAAAAAAAAAAACACTAAGCTGGAGCTGGAGACATCACACTACCAGATATTAAACCATACAACAATGCAATAGTAATTAGAACAGCATAATACTGGCATAAAAGTATACATTCACCAATGGAACAGAAAAGAAGGCTCAGAAAAAAACCCCTCACACCTATAGTGAGTTCATCTTGGACAAAATTGTCAAGAATATAAAATAAGAAAAGAAACAGTATCTTCAATAAAAAATATTAAGGTAATTGAATATCCATATAACTATCTGTATTAGTCTGTTTGCACACTGCTGATAAAGACATAACCAAGACTGGGCAATTTACAAAAGAAAGAGGTTTAATGGACTTACAGTTCCACATGACTGGGGATGCCTTCCCATCATGGTAGAAGGCAAAGAAGAGCATATCATGTCTTACCTGGATGGCAGCAAGTAAAGAGAGAGCTTGTGCAGGGAAACTCCACTTTTTAAAGCCATCAGATCTCATGAGACTTATTCACCATCATGAGAACAGCACAGGAAAGACCCACCCCCGTGATTCAATTACTCCCACCAGATTCCTCCCACAACAAGTGGGAATTTAAGATGAGATTTGGGTGGGGACACAGCCAAACCATGTCGCTATCCATATGCATAAATGAAATTGGACTATCATCTCACACCATATACAAAAATCAATTTAAAATGGATTAAAGGTTGACACATAATACTTGAAACTGTAGAAACTTAAAGGACACATAGGGGGAAATGCATGACATTGGTCTAGACAGTGGTTTTTTAAATTTGATGCCAGAAGCATAGACAACAAAAACTAAAATAGACAAATGGGATTACATTAAAATAATGTCATTAAAGTAAGCATATATTGATATTAACTACATGGAGATTCCACACTCTGCCAGGAGTCTAGTAATATGCTTGTTTTCCATTAAATGAATACAGATCTTTAAAAATCTTTAAGGTTGCTATGTTTACCAAATAGGGAATGTTATTTAAATAGTTTGACAAAATATTAATAACAAACAAAACAAAGGTCAAAAGGTTACGTTGACTAACTTTAGGGCTTTCCTTAAAACTATTTTAATTTTTCTATAACTCCATATCCAGAGATAAACATAAATATTGCTGATGGGGGCAGTCACTTGCCCTGAATCATGCATTTAATATCAGTCTTTATTCTTGCACTGGTATTGTATGAGCTTGGCTGATAATTCCATATCTATGCTATGATATCCATATTAGTGTCATGGAAATGCAACTCTCCTTTCTGGGGATATTGGAAGACTTGTAAGTAGAAAGAATGCTCTGCTAGACATTGAATTTAGAGAATATTCCTATTTAATTGCTGAGATTTGGGGGTATTACATCAGGTTCTTATACAATTTTTGTTGTTGTTGTTGTTGTTGTTTCTAAAGAATCTCTAGAAGAGGGCAGGACGTTGTTATAAAACTCTGTGATTCTAGCACTTGGAGAGGCCGAGGTGGGAGGATTGTTTGAGGCCACAAGTTTGAGACCAGTTTAGGCAACGTAGTAAGACATTATCTCTACCAAAAAACAAAAAACTAGTTTAATTAAATTAAATTTAAAAAATAAAAATTAGCCAGGAGGGATGGTGTGTGCCTGTTGTCCCAACTACTTGGGAGGCTGAGGTATGAGGATTGCTTAAGCCCAGAAGTAAGAGGTTACAGTGAGTTATTATCAAGTCACTGCACTCCAGCCTGGGCAAGAAAGCAAGACTCTGTCTCAAAAAGAAAAACAAACACAATAAAACAAATAAAAACAACAACAACAACAAATCCCAAAACCTTTAAAGGAGAACAAAGAATGCATTACATATTGTTAAGTTATATGATGTATATGAATGCAAATATATCAATGTTTTTACTCTGTGATCTTTACCCACGCAAGCTTAATACTAGTACATTCTGGAAACAGTTATTACAATTTTTTACTTTTATTAGGCTACTTATTCAACTTTGATTTTATCCTTTGCTTACTAATTTTTGCATTTCCAGTAATATTCAAAGTGCCTGATATTAAGCATAAGTACATAAAAATTCCCATAAGGGCCACCAAGGCTTTTACCCCAAGCACTCTATGAAAGCTGTCCTTAGCAATAACTTTCACATTCCTAAATATAAAAGGGATTTAAAAGCTTTTCTAAAATCAAATAAAATTAAATCAATGTCCCAAAATGTCTGCATTATTGCTAAACTTCTGCATAATTATGCTATAACTCTTCTCTAATAAAGTTTTTATAAGTTATGAAAAAGTTGTTAGGAATTATTTTTAGAATGAGGAGGAACAAATCAAAGTTTTATAACAGTAAAAGTGAATAACAAGGGGAAGGTAAACTTGCAAAGACTCTATTTAAATTATCCAGATGAGAGATGATGTAGATCTTTGCTATGACAGTGTCTGAAGTTTTCCTGCTAGAACATTTTGGGTTCTATGTTGCCTTGAGTTGGAAGTTGTTTGAATTTACACCCATAAATTTACTAATCCTTTTAATTTATGTAAGGCTTTTATAAGCAATCTTTACTCTTTAAGAGATGACAATTTTTGTTTTCTACCATTATGTGAGAACATTAGACCCCAGCAACAGGTCATTGTGTAAGGAAAAATAAAGCGCTGCACTTTTTTCAAAAAAGAGAAAGTAATATATGTGATGTAACTAAATGAATTTTTGTGCATATTGATACCAATTCAAAATGTTAAGAGATGTAAGATTGAGATTGTTCAAGCATCTGACTATAAATGTGGATATTATGATGTCACATACCCTCTAAGGGGATTTTGAAGAGAAGAAAAGTTTGGAAAAAGTGAATGGCAGGATAGATTTTGAGGATGATTTAATAATCTCTACTCAGAAACAGAATGACAGCATCGTTCTGTTTTGACAGCATCATCTCTGTCTCTCTTTTTTCTTTATTTCTTTGTTTCTTTCTCAATTTTTTGAGACAGGGTTTCACTCCTGTCCCCCAGGCTGGAGTACACTGGCACGATCTCAGCTCACTGCAACCTCTGCACAAGCCTCAGTACTTCTAGAGTGACAAGAAGTGCTAAAATACTTAAAATTACATGCAACAGTTTTATCATATTGATGAACATGTAAGATCATCCTTTCTGCATAAACAAAAATCTTCTAAAATTGTACATGTTATTAAAAAACACCAGCAACAAATACTTATATTGATTACCTGAGCATTAACAGGCGAACAAATAATAATTCTTGAAACACATGCACATAATTTCCTCAATTCCTTCCTTCCTTCCTTCCTCCCTCCCTCCCTTCTTCCCTCCTTTCCTTTCCTCCATCCCTTCCTTCCTTCCTTTTTTCCTTCCTCTCTCCCTCCCTCCCTTCTTCCCTCCCTTCCTTTCCTCCCTCCCTTCCTTCCTCCCTTCCTTCCTTTCCTCTCTCCCTCCCTTCCTTCCTTTCCTCCCTTGCTTCCTTTCTTTCT
>NW_012115055.1:3037353-3088409 GCF_000951035.1 Colobus angolensis palliatus | reverse complement strand
GTGTTTCACTCCTGTAGCCCAGACTGGAGTGCACTGGCATAGTCTCTGCCTCCTGGAGTTCAAGTGATTCTTATGCCTCAGCCTCCCACATAGCTGGGATTATAAGTGCGAGGCACCATGTCCAGTCTGATATCTTATTATGGTTTTTATTATGTGCATTTTTATGAGCATTATTATGTGTGCTGTCTTTCTGAAGAGTGTATTTTTTTATAACTTGTTCTTTTGTATATTTTTTCTTTTTTATAAAATTGTCAGCCTTCTTATTTCATGTTACATTTGATGGTTAATGAGCATGAGATTGTGGATACTTTCAATTGACTTGTTTTCTTAGAACTTAATATTTTAGTCATCTCTTTTGAGCTATAAATTTTGTTTGATAAAATATAAATGCTTTAATAGTTCATTGAATTTTGACAAAATATACCATGTATAACCAGCACCATATTCAAATGTAGTACATAAGCATAACCTCAGATAATACCCTTGACATCATTTATTTATTTATAAATCTGCTTTCCTCTGTGATCATGGCAACCATTAATATGGTTTATATCTCCATAAAGTAGGTTTGTCTGTTCTAGACCTTACATACAAATTGAATAATATAGTATGCACTCTTTGTGTCTGGATTCTTCCACTAGGGATTTAAAAAAATATTCATTCATTTTGCAGAAGGTAGAAGGGCTTCATTCTTTTCATTGTTGAGTAATATTTTGCTATAAAATTATGTTAAAATCTTTATTCAAATGTATATGGACTATTGGTTTGTTTTCAGTTTCTGGCAATTATGAATAAAGCCACTGTAACTATTTATATATAAACTTTATAAGGAAATAGATTAGGTAAAATACTAGGATTTGTTATTTTATATGGTAAGTAGGTAATTAATTTTGTAACAAAATGCCAATCTATTTTCATAAGTGGTTTTGTCCTTTCTATTTTACTCATTCTAATGGGTGTACAGTAGTATACAATTATAGTTTTATTTTTCATGGCCTTTATATGTAATGATTCTGAGAATCTTTCCATGAGTTTACTGTCAATTCATGTTTGCTCTTTTTTTGAAGTTTCTTCTTCTAATTGTGTTGTCTTCTATGATTGAGTTTAAATTTCTTAATATTGCCTGGGTATTATAAATGTGTCATATATTCGTATTATACATGTATTTCCCTCCCTGTGATTTATCTTATTTCTTAACAAAGTCTTTTTAAGGCCAGATTTTAATGTTACTTAAATCAGACTTTTTTTTTGAGATGAAGTCTCGCTCTGTCACCCAGGCTGGAGTGCAGTGGCGCAATCTAGGCTCACTGCAAGCTCCACCTCCCGAGTTCAAGCCATTCTCCTGCCTCAGCCTCCCGAGTAGCTGGCAGATTTCTTATTTCTTCTTTTTGGTGTGTTTTTTTCGTTTTGTTTTGTTTTGTTTTTTTAGTGTTCTATCTAAAAGCCTTTAGAATACCCTAAGGAAATGAATATTTTCTTTTATTTTCTTCCAGAAATGTTGTTTTAGTTTTTAGATTTAGACCTGTAATTCATTTTAACATTATATTTGCATGTTGTGTAATCTAACAGTTGTAATGATTTTTCTTTTCTGTATGCTTTCTTAAGACTATCCTTTCCCATACACATGAATGATATGCTTGTTTCCCATATATAAACTGATGGATCAATTTCTGTACAGTCTATTCTCTTCCATGTTTAAGTATGTATACTTTATGCCAGAACTCATTGGTTTGATTTTGTAGATTTAGAGTATGTCTGGAAATTAATTAGTGTAAACATTCAATTTAATCTACTTAACAAAATTGTGTTGGTCAGATGTCAGACTCAGTTCACTCTTTTACACAAATCTGATGGATTTTGATTGAGTAAATCTGAAAATAAATTTAAGGAGCAACATATTTTAAAAATGCTTAGTCTTCAAATTCATGAACATGGTGCTTCATTAATTGGGCTTTTCAATATTTTAATCAGTCAAAAATTAAAGTTTTGATTATGAATTCCTAGCTCTTTAAATGTATTCTGAAGTATTTCATGTTTTTGATGCTATATCAAATGATGACATTTGGTAAATTTATGTAGATAAATTAAACTTTTGAAGTAATATATTTAAAGTAACTATTAAATAGCAAGTAATTATACAGAACTTTTATGTTCCTGACAACTTCCAAAACATATTATTTATGTAAGCCTTATTATGATTGTATAGGTGGATTCTACTGTTATGGTTCTCCTTTTCTTTTACCCACCAGGAAACTGAGGCTGTGAGAAAGTAGGATCTTGGTGAGAATTTTATTTTTTAGCCACCCACTTAGCTTTACCTAAATTTAGTAATATTTCTGGATGTTTTGATCATGCAAACTAAAAAATTTCTATTTAAATTAATTCCAATCAATCTTTGTACTAAAAACTCAAAGAATCTTAATGTACAAGGTGGTACAATTTTTAAGGACAGTCAGTAAGTGAGACAGATCTGAAAGTGTGGTGTTAAAGCATATTGTTAGAAATGATGGCAGAGGTAGATCTAGAAATGGGTCTTACAGAAGAATATTTTTATATTCACCGTGTTATAATTGCCTTTCTATCTTTTACTTTTTAATTCTAGATACCACCGGACTCTCATTTTCTTTGAAACATATTAACATAAAATAAACATTGTAAACATTCTGAATACAGTTTCTAGTTGTTTTGCATTTAAATATTTTAATAATAGCTGATACGAAATTAACTTGAAATAAGGTTAGCCCATGAATACAAACTCAAAGAAAATAATTTTCCCACATTATTTCTTTTCACAAAGCGATTCTATAGTATAATAGCAAGATTTTTTATGAATTCTATAATAATGTGCTTAAATGATGTGGGGTACGTTCATCTTTAATACTATTAGTTTTACACATATTTTAATGCATGAGAATTAAAGCAAGGAATACTTTTCTAGATATGTTAACTCCCAAAGTACTAAAAATAAATTATAATTTGAAATTAAACTTTTTGTATTTCTATGTAGCACAGTTTTACCCCAATGAACTTAGAATGTAGTATGTTCAGTTTCCTAAATAGTCACTTTAATAGTACATGGAATAGTCCAGAAAATCTAATATAAGCTGAGCAAAAACCCAATATAAGCTAAGCGAAAACAATGCATAGATAATAGGTTTCCTATTATTTATTATTTAAGGTAACCAGAGTTTGTTAAGCAATAGGATGCTGTACAGAGTACCCCTCCTATATGCATAACAAATCTTATAATACGTATCAGTCTGTAATGGAGGCTTCTAACAAAGAAACAAAAGTTTTGACCTACTTGTCATATCAACTAAATACCTAAGTTAAATATGCAAAATTTTGCCAGCGGCAATTTTTCTTTCTGCATTGAGGCATAACTTCAATAACATCTGTGCTTTAAAAATCCATAAAAATGAATTTGTCACAGTAACGAGAATTAAGCAAATTATGAAAATTATCTGTCTAGTGCTTGATATTATAAATAAGAGTCTTGTATAATTAGTGTCATAGACACATTTCCAAGTTCATGAATGTCTAACTGAATGAATCTATTCCTATGTCAAAAATGATGGTCTCTTTGTGACTTATGACCAGTTTTGACCTCTAGTATGTAGCGTCCTGTATCTTTTGACCTCTGTCTCTCTTTGCATCACCTCTTCTCTCACTGCCCTACAGCTTTCTATTCGCCTTGCCCCAGCCAGGGTTCTTTGAATGAGTTTTTTTTACCCACAGGCCCTTGCAATGACTGAAATGGTTTTACTTCTACTATTTCTGCACAATCTTTCCCAATTTAACTGTAATTTATCCTCTCATCTTGACCCAAGTGTTACTTCCCCTTGGAAGACTCTTGCACTCTTTAAACCTGACCCAAGTCCTTTACTATCTGTTTTCAAAGCAACCTGTTAATATGCAAGTTTTATGATTGCTTGATTCACATTTATTTGCCCCCCGATAACTCTAAGTTACATTAATTATTAGCAAAATGTTTCATTCGTAATAGTCCCTTTATAATTTTTTTAATTTTTTTTTTTATTTTCAATTTTCTTGGAGACAATGTCTCACTATTTTGCCCAGGCTGGTCTCAAACTTCTGGCCTCAAGCGATCCTCTGACTTCAGGCTCCCCAAGGGCTTGGATTACAGGTGGCAGTCACTGTGCCCAGCCTGTAAATATTTGTAAGCGTTTTTGTTTGTTTGTTTGTTTTTACTTTTTATTTATTTATTTTTCAAAAGACAGTATCTCACTCTGTTGGCCAAGCTGGAGTGCAGAAATGCTAGTAGCTCACTATAACTCCTGGGCTCAAGCAATTTTCCTACCTCAGCATTGCGAGTACCTAAGACTACAGGTGTGTGCCACTACGTCCAGCTCTTTTTATTTAATTTAGTTATGGATTTTTTTTAGAGACAGGATCTCACTATGTTTCTCAGGCTTATCTCAAAGTCCTGGCCTCAAGTGACCATTCTCTCATCTCACACTCCTAGAGTGTTGAGATTATAAGCATGAGTGACTGCACCCAGCCCATAAATATTTATTAGTAAAGAAATGATTGCAATGCAAGCCCTAATTATTAATTGGTATAACAAATCACACAATTGCTTATGTCAGAATCTAGAGGCATTGGTACCTCTTTTTCCTTACTCAGCCCCTCTAAGCAATAAATTCTGTTAATTCTAACTCTAAGATATTAAACATAATATGTATTTCCATTTGCCCCACATCATTATTTTCTAATATAATCTCTCATCTGGACAACTGGAATTTCTTTCTAATCCTTCTAGTCACATTTTCTTTGTATTTCTACAATTCATTCTGCATACAACTCTATATGTGATTTTTTAAATAACAAGCTGTTTTATATCCTTCTATATTTTTCAGTGAAATTTCAATTAATTAACAATTGTTTTAATATTATTTAAAATGTTTAATGGTTTTGCATTATATTTCTCTTAAAATCTTAAATGTAGAATTATCTAGACTTATTTTATGACACTCTTGCACACGCCATATGGGTCTTCTTTCTAATAGTTTACCAAGTTTTTGTTTCTAACTCAAACCATTCATACTTTCTGTTTCCTATGCCACAGACATCTTTCTTTTTTTTCACCCCCCAACACTCTCAGACCACTCTCAAACTACTATTTATGTCTGACTTATCACACTAAATTATATCATCTGGCTTCTAAGTATATATTTAATAGCCAAATTATTTCTGTGAGGCTCTCTTGCCTTCTTAAACTGGCATGCTTCATGGATAACTGTAGTCCTTGTCTCCTATACTCAAATTGAAATAGTATAGAAATCATTTATAGAACACTTTTTAATTTTTGCGTGTATGGGCAAATGATCTTAAAGTTACCTTAGGTAAGCATAATCTTATATTTTGTGAAAATATTTTTTTCACTTGTTTGTATATCCTCTAAGAAATGTTGCATTTTTGCTGGGCGTGGTGACTCACGCCTGTAATCCCAGTACTTTGGCAGGCTGAGGTGGGCGGATCACGAGGTCAGGAGATCGAGACCATCTTGGCGAACACGGTGAAACCCCCTTCTCTACTAAAAATACAAAAAAATTAGCCGGGTGTGGTGGCGGGCACCTGTAGTCCCAGCTACCCTGGAGGCTGAGGCAGGGGAATGGCATGAACTCGGGAGGTGGAGCTTGCAGTGAGCCGAGATCGCGCCACTGCACTCCAGCCTGGGTGACAGAGCGAGACTCTGTCTCAAAATAAAAAAGAAATGTTGCTTTTTTTTTCTGTGATAAAACTTTTAAGCAACAAGAAGTTATCACCACAATGTCATTACAATTTTATTTTCATTTCTGTATAAAATATCATAGCAAAGACACTCAAAGATGTCCACAAGCATTGAAACTGTCCATGTGGGCCTACTTAAACACATGAGTTCCTGAAAGCAGAGAACGCTCTTCTGCTGAGGTAAGAGTCAGAGAATGAGATGTGACTATGGAAGAAGAGTCAAAAAGAGTCACCTTTTCTGGCAAAGAAGACAGAAGAAAGGGATCATGAGTCAAGGAATGTAGATGTCCACTAGAAAAAGAAATTCTTCAGCCAGTGGAAGGAGATTAGGTCAGAAACATGCATCTACATAAACAAGGGAAAGCAATATAACAGGAATAAGTGAAGGCGAAATAAAATATTTTATTATCCTCATTATTAACTAGTCTAAAATATAACTATTTAAATCAATAATAGAAACATGTCATAGGTGATTATCATACATGTATAATTGAATTGAATGATCAAAGTGTCATAGAGATGAAAGGGAGGGACTTTAAATACTCTGTGATAATGTACCTGCATTACACCTGAAGCAGTATAGTGTTATTTGAAGGGAGTCATAGACTACTTTAAATTGTATATTGGAAACTCTAGACCAATCATTATTTTTTTCAAGGTAATATAATTGACTGACCAAAAAAAGGGGATAGAAATAAAAAACATGTTCACCTACATCCAGAGAAGGCAAGAAAACAGTTGGGGCAGGAGATAGAGGAAATCTATAGAAAACAACTATAAATGCGACACAGATTAATCCAATTACATAAGTAAATGTATTAAATGAGAATGAAGTAAATATACCAAATTAAAGACACAAGTTGTAAGAAAGAATAATGATAATAAATCTAACTATACTGTCTACTATAAACACACTTTAAATTTAAAGGCACGGGTAGATTAAACGTAAAGGGATGAAGAAATATATACCATGCTCATACTCATCAAAAGAAAGCAAAATGACCTAATTTATTTCAGAAAAAAACTCACTTCAGAACAAGGAAAATTATTAGGAACAAAGAGAGATATTATATAAAGATAAATATATCAATTTTCAAAATAAAAATTCTCAACTTGTATGCACCTAACAAGACAGCATCAATAAGGTCAAGCTAAAGACTGATCGAACTAAAAGGAGGAAACAGACAAGTCTACTATGATAGTAAGGGACTTCAATACTCCTCTTCCAGTAATTGACAAATCAAGCAGGCAGAAAATCAATAAAGATATAGTTGACCTGAACAACACTGTCAATGAACTTGAGCTATTTGACATATAAGAAATGCAGCAACCAACAGTGAGAAAAATGCACCTTCTTCTTGCGGTCACACGGAACATTCACCAAATGAAACCACATCCTAAGATGTAAAATCCAACATAAATTTAAAAGAATAGAGATAATACAAATATATTCACAGATCACAAATGGAATTAAACCAGAAAGAAATGCCAGAAAGGTAGCCAGAAAATTACCAAATATTTCACAATTAACAGACTTCTAAATAACACATTAGTCAAAAAAGAAGCCCAATGAAAATTAAAAATATTTTAACTACATACATATTAATATAAGGGCCATATGTGGTGGTTCATGCCTATAATCCCAGCACTTTGGGAGACCAAGGCAGGTAGATCACCCGAGGTCAGGAGTTTGAGACCTGCCTGACCAACATGGCAAAACCCTGTCTCTACTAAAAATACAAAAAAAAAAAAAAAAAATAGCTAGGTGTGGTGGCAGACACCTGTAGCACCAGATACTTGGAAGGGTGAGGCAGGAGAATCACTTGAATCTGGGAGGCAGAGGTTGCAGTCAACTGAGATGACATCACTGCACTCCAGCCTGGGCAACAGAGCGAGACTCCATCTCAAGAAAAAAAGCATGCAATGAATATAAACATTCAAATTGGTGAGATCCAATGGCAGCATTGTCGAGACTGAAATTTATTGCATTAAGTGCATATGTCGTAAAAGATAATATCTGTAAATTCAATAACCTAAGATTTTACCTTAGGAAACTAGAAAAAAGGAACAATTTGAGTCTAAAGCAAGAAGAAGAAAAGATAAATATTAGAGCAAAAATCAACGAATTTAAAATCAGAAAACCAGAGAGAAAATCAATGAAATCTAAAATTTGTTCTCTGAAAAGTTCAATAAAACTTATAAAACTTTATCTAGAATAACCAATAAATAAAGGGAGAAAAATGTTACCAGTATCAAAAATGAAAGAAAGATCATGACTAATAATTTCATGGTAATTAAATGGATAACAAAAAGAATACTACAAGAAACTCTATGTCAACAAATTTGGTAACTTAGATAAATCGAACCAATTAGACTAATTAACTACGCAAAATAAAGCAGATAAAGTTGAGAAAAATTGGTTCTAGTAGATGTCTGAGTTGTCAAATTTAAATGGTTCTGGTGTTGACCAGGATGCAGCAAGTCAACAAATACATTTTAAGGGGTTGTGTTTTGAGAATCCTAAATGGATTTGTGAATTTTTGCCTGAAGTATTCAAAAAGGCAGGCAAGTTAACATCAATAAAATTCAAAGTCTAGAAAGGCTGAAGAAAAATAACAGGAGAGGAGAAGCATATACCAGAAGAATTTCAGAGAATCAGAGAAAGAGTTATCTGTCAGGCTGGAAACATAATTTGTATGGGAAGAAATACCAGGAACTAGTTTGTTGCCAGCATTTTAAATCAGCTGATCAGTTTGTTGTCAGCATTTTAAATCAGCAATTGTGTGTGGTTGGATCTAGTTTTCATACAGAACATGAGATGATGGTTTATATAATTTGGCTGTGTCCTCACCCAAATCTCATCTCGAATTCCCACATGTTGTGGGAGGGACCCGGTGGAGAGGTAATTGAATGATAGGGCAGGTCTTTCCCATGCTGTTCTCGTGATAGTGAATAAGTCTCAAGAGATCTCCTGGTTTTGAAAAATGGGAGTCTCCCTGCACAAGCTCTCTCTTTGCCTGCTGCCATCCCTGTAACATGTCACTTGCTCCTCCTTGCCTTCCACCGTAAGTGTGAGGCTTCCCCAACCATGTGGAATTGTAAGTCCAAGTGAATCTCTTTCTTTTATAAATTGCCCAGGCTCTGGTATGTCTTTATCAGCAGCATCAAAATGGACTAATATGATAGTAGATTTAAAAAGACCACAAAGAACTGTAGTTTGCAGAAAACCTAAGAGAGCAACTGCTGCATTATATTTTTTATAAGGTAATATTGTGAAGTAATTCAGATGGTAAAGCAGGTGAGGAAATGGTTATCATCAAGCTATTGCCACCTTAAGGTTTGAGAGCAGACAACAAAATACTAGAAAGGAGTTCAACGAAATACTAGAAAAGAGTTTATCTGGAGCAAAGTAGAGCCATTATCTTAGTCAAAATAATACAAGAGGCAAGTTACCAAGGCAAAGTTTTCCACACTTGGGGGGTAAGTAGCAAATTAGTTATCCAAACTGGGGCACAAAAACCAAATGAGTGGACTAACACAATTACATAGTGGTAGATAACAGAGAATAAGAAATTAAATATCCTTAAGTTTTGCCATGGCCAGCATAAAAATGTTTTCTGGAGATAAAGGTGAAAATAAATCTGCCAAATAGACTAAATGGGTTATAGCTGTGTGAAGTATAATGTAGAAACTGGAAAATAGCTAGAATATAAAGATAATTCTGCATTTGTTTCACATTTAAAAACATCTGGCCTTGATGTACTAATGATTTTTAAGTATAATATTATATATTCTACACTGAGTTTGTAGCAACATTTGCACACAAGTTACTTAACATAGATACTATCATTACATTGAACTTACCTCTATTGACAAATAAGGTAATACATTTCATTAAGAGATATAAATTACATTCTATCAATGTAGAATAATTCAAATTTCTGGTTTATCATTTTTTCACAATTCTAACTCTGAATATTCAGACATAATGGGTTGCATGATCATTAATAAATAAGACAATCGAGTAGCTTGCATGACAATAAATTAAAATTGGAATGAAACTTCATCAAGCAATGTTACTGTGGGATGGATTCACAAAAGGCCATTAGTTAGCAACAATTTTCCAATACTCCAAGAAACAACAATGGAAAAATCACTTCTGAGTGCTTAATTACACTTATAAAGTACTCTTTCATTTCATATACAGTGTCATTATCTATCCTCCTCTTGTCCACTCTGTGAGGTAAATATTATTCATCCATAGCTGAAGCAACTGAGCTTCACATAAATGATGATGCTAGCAAAACTAACATAATACTTTAGTGTTGCAGACATGCATCAAAATTAGATACTTTGAACTCATTCACTCACTAAATAAATAAGCACTGGGATCTAACTAAGCCAACTTTGATCATATTTAAAGTTCTGTCATAGTCACCATTTCGTGTTATCTAACACAATGCCTGGCAAATATCTAGTTCTCTAAATAAGTGTTGACTGAATCGATATACCAGGTATTTTACTATGCCCTCTTTCCTCCTCTTATCATAGAAACTCATTATATTTCATATCAGTGCAGATTATGTATCAAGGAGTGACTGTTGATCCAATACCATGATTCAATATGTTTTAGAAACAATTTTTTTCTAAATACTGAAAAACCTCAAACTTTTTTTTGTTGAAATTGGGATGTCAATTATGGAGTGATACTTTAAAGTATTTCTTAGGTTATGATTTTAAGGACATCACAAAGTCTGTATTTCACACCCCAATATGCATACTTTGAAAAATATAATTATATTAAACTTTAATAAATTACCATCTGTTTGGGATGAAATCATACTAACTAGAGATAATGAACAAAATAGATCTGTAATTATGTTGCTATACTTGTGAATTTAGATTGGAGAAACTTTTCATTAGAATTTTCTCTAAACCCTACCTTAGCATAATTGTAACATTTTACATTTGCTTCTCATATTATTTGTAAGTTATGCCACTATTCTAGATTCATTGAAGAAACTGCAAGGAAGCATAAATTATTTCTAGCAACGACTGGAAATTTTGGAATTATTTATCTTTTTTTTTTTTTTTTTTGAGACAGGGTTTCACTCTGTTGCCCAGGCTGAAGAGCAGTGGCAGAATCATAGCTCACTGCAGCCTCGAACTCCTGGGCTCTAGTAATCCTCCTGGCAGAGCCTCCTGAGTAGCTAGGACTGTAGGTATGTGCCATTATGCCTGGCTAATTATATTTTAGAGATGGGGTCTGGCTATATTATCCAGGCTGGGCTTTAACTTCTGGCCTCAAGCAATCCTTCTGCCTCAGCCTCCTAAGTCACTAAGACTACTGAGAGTCACTGTTTCCACTGGCCGCTTTTTTAACCGTTGACTTGGAAGCCCCCTGACATTCAGAGGCAGTAACTGGGAAGCATCTCCTATGGGTAACTCTTTAGGGGCAAAGAGAGTGAGGACATTATCTCCATTTCTCCATCTCCAATCCTATGAAGAAGAAATATGTTTATAGCTTATTTGTCAATAGATTGAAAACATTTTGCCTGCCTATGATCACATAGGCCAGTTTCCTAGGTGTGAAGCTCCATTTGTGCTTTGCACTTTCAAAATCCTGTCTCCATTTACTCCTTTATTGAAGTTCCCAGATCACTTTAGAATTGTTTTTAATTTACTATGCTTGCTGAAGTCTTTATATCTGCTGAAACTTTTTTTATTAATTCAGCTAAAATTTATTCTTCCTATTCTACTCCTTCCTCTTCCCACCTCCCTTCCTTCTCCCACAACCCCCAACTGCCCCAGCTCTCACTCGTTTTCAGAACTAACCGTTCCACTTCACTCTCTTCTGGCTATTTTTTTTGAGCTCTCGATTGGACAGTAAATTGACAATAAATGTGGAAAAATAATTCTGTTCCCAATTTTAAGGAATTCTACAAGCCAGGAGGTGATCCATTATCACTAGAAGGCAGTGTCTTTCTTGGGAATAAGTAATTGAAATATGCTTTATTTGTATTAAACAAAAATACTATATAAGGCTCAGGTGTTTTTCTTTATGTTGTTTAAGGCTCAGTTGTTGGAGATAAAAGCAGTGACATTTTAGTTCTGCAATTTAGTTCTCCAATTTATCCACTAACTGTGAGCCCCTTCTCCAGTACAGCTGGGTTTATCTAATGCACTCATTTTTTTCTCTGTCTGTTCCAATAAAAGCTTTCAGTGATTTAGATTTATTAAATCAGTTACAGTCAGATTCAAAATTATTTTAGACTTTCTTCTATTACTTGTTCTGATGAGTTTATACTTTGGAACTTCGAATACTGCCTACTGGAGAAAATATTGTTAATGAGAGTCCAACCATTTTAGTGTTAGAATGGCTTTTCCTCTTTCTTGAACATGTCAAAATCAAATACAATATAGGGACACATCTCTACTTTCAAAACATTTTGTTTAGGAAGCCAGAATTGAAGTTTGGGCCATACACGCAGACTGGGTGGTGCTCGGGATGCCTGAAGAACAAAGAAGGTTGGGAGTTTTTTTAAAAAAAGGAAATGTTAAGTATTGTTTCAAAAAAAAACTTACTGGTAGTAGAGAAGCTTTAGGTAAAACCAGTCAGGTCAGGTGATTTTAGCAACAACTAGGTAAGATTGGTCTTAGGATTATGTCTGGCCTTTTCAGCAGTGGGGTTTGTAGAAAATTTAATTCTTCCAGTTGGAGCTATGTGCCCTGAATGCTTTTCTCCCTGGCCTCTTGACTTGATTTAGTTGAGTATGACAAGACTGACCCAGTTTGTATAATCCACTTTCACAAATATTTGCTTCTTTAAAAAAATGTTTGGCACTGATTCTCACAAGTGACATCATTCTCAAGACAGCTGGTTCTCATAGCTGTATTCATTGAGAAATAGCTTGTTTCCACCAACCTCCATCTTCTTAATTTATATCCCCTCTTTCTGATACATATTTTGTTGGGCTTATGTATGTTTTCATTATCACTGAGTTCACTTCCATGTCACTCTTGGCTCTTTGCACAAGTTAGGCATTGAAGTCTCAGAATTTTTGACTGAATTTACCAATGTACATCAAGTCTAATGGTATAAGATATATGTAGGGGATTGCCTCAGTTACACTGCAGCTGGAAAGTGATAAGACAGTCTCTCCGTCTCTTTGATACTCCAGAACTTCATGTAGGACCATCTCCTGAATTCACTGCTTCCCAAGCTTTTCTCCTTTGAGACTTTGCTTAAGAGTCAGGGGCAACTTCACAGTTTTAGCTCCTTATCTCGTAATCATTTTCACTCAAACTCCTTACTTTTATCTTGAAAGGATTGTTTTACTTTCCATGTGTGAGTAGAAGGAGGCAGTTAGACAAATGGTCATTATTACAGATCTCTTACCAGTTTTCACCAATTTTTTAATATGCTATACTATCTCACACTGAATTGCACATTGTCTGAATTTAGTACAGAAAATATGGTTATAGACATGTCCCAAGGATAAATGGAGGGCCCATAATCTAATATACAGATGAGAGATAAGGGTGGCCATGGGGAAAATATGCATAAATAGCTTGATTTCTCCAAGTAATCTGCACATCACACATTAATACTCCAAATATAACTTGCTACACTTGCTTGTTAAATTTAGACTTTATGATCAGTACTTATCCAACTCTTGAAGTGTCATCGATTCTACGCCTATCCCCAGCTGAACATCTGCTTACTGTTTCCAAAACTTTTAACAAATTCTTTCTTTGCCAAATACTCTGGATTGTTTGTGTCCTCTCAGCACTCATGTTAGCCTTTCTTCCTCCTCAACACATGCTTTGATTTCTGCATTTGTGCACCAATATCCAGGATGAGATTTGACAGACAGCATTCTTTCTCTCATGGTAAGAATACTTTGTCAGACAATTTCATGTATGGTAAGAATTGTTTTTATTATTTTTTCCAGTCCCAATCCATAGCTCTTATTTCCATACACCTTTATCTCAAAGAATCCTACAGTTTCCCAGGGATTATAACTTATTTATTAATAATATGCTGTCTTGTCTTTTTACAAATTTTGTATTTGTTTTCTTTCTTCATTTTCTCTATTTTTATTTTGTTCTTTTACTTTCCTTTTTTCTCCTGTTATTTATCTAGCTGGTTTCTATTTTTACTTTTACCTATAGTATATTTAGAAGTATGCTACTGAATTTCCAAACACAAGGAAAATTTTGTTTGCTTACAACATCTAGCTTAATTTAAATATGTTTAAATAACACGCTCTTAAAAATTTCAATCTTTTGTTTTTGTTGTTGATATATGCTTTCTGGCTTAGTATAGTGTAACCTTTTCATATACTTAAAAGGAAAGTATGATAGACATTCCATATCTGCTGATTCAACCAGCCAAAGATTGAAAATACTTGAAAAAAATAAAAATAAAAAGCGACAAAACCATAAAAAGTAACACAAGTAGAAATGCCAAGTGTTTAAATATCACTTACATTTTATTAGGTATCATAAGAAACAAAGAGTTGATTTAAAGCATACAGGAGGATTTTGTACATTGTATGCAAGTGCTAGGCCATTTTATATGTAGAAATTGAGCAATTGCAGATTTCAATATTCTCAGATATTCGTGAACTAATCCTGTGCAGATAAGGAGGAGTGACTGTATATCATTCAGTGGTTAGGACTGGGATTCTACACATGCCTATTAGCTCATAGGTGTTAATGGTATTATCTAATGTTTCAATGCTTTTACTAAGTTTGAGTCTGTTTTTCTTTCATTTCTCTAAAGAGTGCTTAAGTATCTCAAACTATAATTATATTTCACCTCCATATTTTGTCAATTTTTCTTCATATATTTTGAAGTGTTATGATTAGGTTAAAACTACAAACCTACTTTTTAAAATTAAATCACTTGATGCTAGTTTACACATAAATCTTTTATATAGAAATGACCTGGCAAGATATTCATGTTTATCTCCTGTTACTTAACAGAGATGAATAAATTACTTGCTTTATAACCTAAAGTCATAATGTCTTGATCACACCGTTTTCTTTCCAATAATCTCAGTTATGCATTTGACATTTTAAATACCCATAGATTAGTATATGCATGAACACATACAGACAAACACATATGTGTGGCTGTGAATGTCTCTGTGTGTGTATTCTATGTTTAGGTTTTCTTTCTTTAGACAAAGGAAAAATAATACACGGTTCAAAACAACCAGGAATATTGCAGAATTATGCTACCCCTCCCCAGCAATTTGGCCAGGTTTCTTATTTAAATAAATGTTATTGTGTATATTTGAGGTTTACAACATGAAGTTATGGAATACATATATGTGGTAAAATTACTACTATAGTGGCCAGGTGTCTTTGGACATATATTCAAACATATTGACATAAAAACAATTCAAGTGATTTTTTAGGAAACTTAAACCATAGACAGTAAATCAAGTTTGATTTTAAAATAAGTTGATAATTTTTAAATCATATGTATTGATAATACAAAATTGAGAAAATATGTAAATGTATACTTAATGCTTATTTACACAATTTATAAGGCATTATATAGAAATTCATAAAAAGAGAACATGCATTTAAATAACAGTCTTTTATAAAATCTGTGAATATCCATAAATATTAATTAAAGTTTAACTATAACTGTTGATTTCAAATAAAGTTATATATTTTACTGTTAAAAGTAATGGCAAGAATTGCAGCTAATTTTGCAACAGCGGAATATATCAATATTGAGTATAATCTATATAATAGTGCCTACTAAAATTTTCTATAATCTCATGATTTTGAGCTCCAAACCTTACTTCAGTAATTCAAACCTGTACTTCAATTGTTAAAAGAAGAGGTAAAAATCTTTCAGAGTCTTGTATATCAGACTTGCAGAGAGGGGCACCATGCAAACTAGTTTACTTAGACAACGGAAAAATAATACACTGTTCACAACAACAAGGAATGTTGTAAAATGACCCTTCCCCTCCTGAGCAATTTAGTCAGGTTTCTTACTTAAATAAATTTTCTTGTGTATATTTGATATTTACAACATGAAGTTATGGAGTACCTATATGTGGTAAAATCATTACTATAGTGTCCAGGTGCAGTGGCTCATGCCTGTAATCTCAGCGTTTTGGGAGGCCAAGGTGGGTGGATCACCTGAGGCCAGGGATTTGCAACCAGTCTGGGCAACATAACAAGACCCCATCTCTATGGAGAAAAAATAAAAATGAGGTAAAAAGATCTGAGTCCAGGAGTTTGAGGCTGCAGTAAACTGATTGCCACTGTAATCCAGCCTGGGCAACAGAGCAAGACCTTGTCTCTCTAAAAGAAAAAAAAAATGATTACTATAGTGAAGCATATTAACATATTTATCATCTCACATAGTTACTTTTGTGTGTGTGTGTGTGACAGGAGCAGCTAAAAATCTATTTATTTACAAAAGTCTTTAATACAGTACAATTTGATTAAAGAAGGTCTGTGATTAAGAAGAGGTTTGCTATCACTGCAAGAAAGAAAAACAACTCACATTTTACTTGAGGGTGCGTCCAAAGCACCGTCTCTAAGAATTTGGGAGTGGTAAACATGGAGTGTGAATGCTTGCTTTCTACCATAGGAATTCTGAAGGCTAGATTTGAGGATTTTGACTGAGGGGACCTTTGGTAGCCCAGCACACAAAGAGTTTAGTAATGATATGTGATTTGCCATGGGTCAAGGAGTTATCTTGAAATGTATTCAGTCCTCCTAGAGAAAACAAGGGAAGCCTTCATACTGATGTTCTGACTGCATGCAAGGATTCTAGTAAGAACATTTTATAATAGTATGGAAAACAAAATTATGTGAATTGGAACTATAATAATGTCTTTTTGAATAGCATGAAACAGCCAGGTTTGACATATAATTCTGATCTACAGCTATCTGTATTTTCTGACTGATAGATAATGAAGAAAAAGTAAGAAAGATAAAATTAGGTTATTTCTGGATTTTGTACTTGGGCAAGAGGATTCTCATGATGCTGTGATGTCATTGATTGAGAAACTGATTTGAGGTGAAACAGACTTGTAAAGAATAAAAAATAAATTTATCTTTAGAAATGTTTAATTTATGTTATGGTGGTTATTTCTAGTAGAATTTAGGGAAAATTGCATATGTACATGACAGTAACAGGCGGCAGCCAAATGCCTAGGAAGGTAGCGGCGGGTTCCCAATGAAACCTCACCTCTAAGCCAAAGACCATGTAATGCCTGAAAGCCAAACTACTAGTTAAATTTTTAGACCGGGCTGAGAACTTGTCTTCCTATTTGGCATGCATTCTTCACCCTTCACTTATTTTACAGATACCTACCCTTTACTATTTGGTTTTCTACACTTTCATGCCCAACTTTGAGTGGTGTCTTCACTTTAACCATTTTTGCATACTTACAAACCAATCAGCATGCACTCCCCTTCCTGTGCCTGTGAAGACCTCAGACTCAGTCAGTAGAAGAAGGGATGGCCTGACTTTGGGAAGGAGATGGTCTGACTTCAGGGAAGAGAGACAACCTGACTTCAGGGAAGAGACAACCTGACTTCAGCGAAGAGAAACTGCTCTTCCCATCCTCTCTCCAGCTCCCCGCTCTGCTGAGAGCTGTTTTCGTTGCTCAATGAAATTCTCCACCTTCACCATGCTTCAACAGTCCGTGTGAACTCACTCTCGGATGCTGGACAAGAGCTCTGGACCCACCGAGTGCAGGTACTCAGAAAGGCTATCACACTGACCCTTTGCCCTCTCTGGTGTAGGGCAGCCACTCCATGCTACAAGGCAAGGGGCCAACTGAGCTGCTAACACACCACTGTCAATAGATGGTGAAACTAAAAGAGTACGTAACACCCACTCTGGGGTTTGGGGTCACAGGCACCCTCACCAGGGCACTGCTGCATTCCCCAGGAGGTAACTCATCTGGTCTGTCCATGGGCCCCGCATGGAATCTGCTCCTTCGTTGACGCCCAAAGCAGCCAGCTCAATACACCCTCTCACTCATGTGCTCCCTCCCACAAGGAGTGTAGCATAGCAGGCTGACTCGGGGGACACTCCTGCCGTGAGTCCAGCGAAGGGGTAAAGAAAAATCCTGCATCACCAGGAGCGGTGGCTCAAGCCTGTAATCCCAACACTTTGGGAGGCCGAGACGGGTGGATCACGAGGTCAGGAAATCGAGACCATCCTGGCTAACACGGTGAAACCTCGTCTCTACTAAAAATACAAAAACTAGTAGGGCGAGGTGGCGGGCGCCTGTAGTCCCAGCTACTCGGAGGCTGAGGCAGGAGAATGGCGTAAATCCGGGAGGCGGAGCTTGCAGTGAGCTGAGATCCGGCCACTGCACTCCAGCCCGGGCGACAGAGCGAGACTCTGCCTCAAAAAAAAAAAAAAAAAAGAAAAAGAAAAATCCTGCATCACATGCATGGTCTAGTTCATATCTCTCTCCATCTCCATCTCCATCTTCATCCAAATTTGTATCCATACCTACAATATCTAGCTTTTTGTTTATTTTATTGATTGTTGAAAATTTAAGTTTTAGTTCAGATGACACCCTGAAATTGTGTCAGGGTAGTTAGAACATATATAATTCTAGTGGTGGAAGAGATAATTACATCTCCTCCTTATGTCAAATAGTTTCCTGATGTTTTGCTGATGCTTTGAATTCCGTAATTACATATAATGTTCAAATCAGATGCTCCTAGATAAATAAGGATGACTGACAACTGAGCAGTTAAACTATTAAATCTGGGTAAAAGGGCAGCATAGGTCAAAGTCAGAAATTTGCCTAAACAGTCCTCCAAAAATTTTTTTGAAAGAATAAATATCTTAATAACATTTTACGTCACAGTAACCTGAAATATGTGTTAATGTGTCTTCCTTAATATAACCTAAAGACCAGATCATTTATTCAACAATTCTCTGCACATATAGGTATTTAGAGGGAAGCATAAACATAATATCTAGGTTTTGTTTATTTCTAGTCTAAATAATTTTTCTAATTCTTGACTCTGACTTTAGTGTTACCAGTCTTTCATGTAGATTTATAGCCAGTTATATTTAACATGCATTATTTTATCTAGAAAACAGCATAAATGGTGACAAACACATTTTTTCTTTGACTTTATGGCTTAAATCAGCCTGTGTAATAATTTTATAAGCCTACCAACAACATGCAAGAATACCTTGAGATACATTAGAGATATTAAACCAAGTTTATCAAAGCATCTTGGAAGTGATTCTGATATCCATCTACATATATTATGCAATTCTTCTCAAATATCATTACATCACATCAATCAGTAATACAAATAATACCAGGAAACAGAAATCTAGTTCAAATGACCAAGGGGACTGGAAACTTCATTTGTAGAAAAAATGAATGTAGGAAGCATGTTGCAAATTATACAAAACTATTGCTAAAAATAATATCATTAATACCAACAATACTTCTCCAATATCTCTACCCTCACTAGCATTTGCTTGTTTACTTTCTTTGAAACCATAGATCTTGTTGTAGGCAATTTCTTATACAAAATGATTGAACACATTTTCGATGTCCACAATTTTAGCTCTACATATTCTTTCAATTTAGCAAAATCTAAGAATCCATCTTCACTTGAAAGATTAAACTGCAGGAACTACAAGTATTTTACATTTCAAAGTTTTTTTATTGTCTGTCAGATTTACAAATCTATTGAGTTGGCAGAAATTATCAATTTGATTAAGCTATTTAAGTTTAATAATAATTATTATAGTTTTGCTATGTGTTATTCATGTATTCATGCAGAAAATACTGATTCAGCACCTATTACAAGTTTGCATAATGTACTGTGCACAGGATGGGATAATTATGGCAAGACAGATGAATATTCTACCATCCCTGAGCTTAAATTCTAATGAAGTTAGACAATGAATCATATTAAATTTGAAGCACACTTTGACAAAGGAAGAACAGAGTATATTAGAATAAGCAATAGTAAAGAAAAACACTATAATCTATGGGGTGAAAAAATATGGAACAGATACTATTTAAACTGAAATTAAGAAGATGAATAGATGTTGATAAAAAATGCTGGTACTGTTGACATTAGAAAATGATATGATATGAGAGGTTAAAAAATTGGAGTATGTTCCTGGGACAGGGATCCAATTCCTAAAGGAAATGACACCTATTCCAGTTATTATGCCTGCATACAAATTGCAACATTTAGTGGCATAGATAGCCATTTGCTACACTCAGATTTTGTAGATCAGAAAAGTATTTGGCTTACATGTGTGGCAATTGATGCTGGCTGGTGACTTTGTACTTCAGTTCCTCTCTATGTGGGAAACTATATTTTCTTTTTACATGGACTCTTTTGGGCTTCCTCACAGCATGGTGCTACCTTCTACAGATGAACATATTGACAGAGCTAGAGCTAGAGCTAGAGATGAGGAGAAAGAAAGAGACGTAGAGGAAAAAGTGATGGGGAGAGGGAGAGACAGAAAGACTGAGATGAGAGAGAGAGAGAGGGAAAGACATAAAGAGACAGAGAGCGAGATGTGGAAACTCTTTCTTTTTATGACTAAGCCTTAGAAGAAATATAGGATCATTTCTAACATACTCTACTGGTTACAGAAAGTGCAGGTTGTCACTCAGATGCAAATAGAGGTAACAGAAACTGTCCATCTCAACCACAGGAAAGCCAGTCATATATATAACAGTCTTCTTTGGAAAATGCAGTTTTCCATAGTCCACCTGAGTAGTTCAAAATGTTTAGAATTACTAAAGCATGGTGTGAAAGAGAGAGGGAATTCAGTGATTTACAAGATATGGGGAAACATAGTTTTATTTGAAGGAGTCTGGCAGGATGTTGATGGGTTTTCATGTAGGAAAATGACTTCAGCAGATTAGTGTGTTACAAAGATCTCTTCATGTGATTACTTTGTTAAAAGGGAGCAAGTCTAAATATGGAGAGTATTGCAGTTGCTTATTTGAAAAACTTGTGTAAGTTATGACAAAATCAGAACACTGAGAAATAAAACAGAACATACTTTTAGCACTTAAAATGGGAAGGGGGTGTGATTAATTAGTCATAAGGAGTTAGGCAGAAAAAAGAATCTAAATGGTCAACATATTTCTGGCTTAACCAACTTGGTGAATGGTGGTACCATATAAAGAAAGCAAAAGAGGAGTATATTTAAAGGAAAAATTGTGAGTCAGTGATGTACATCCTTGGTTTTAAGTAGAGATTTTGAGTAAGAAATGGAATACTTTGGAATTCATAAGACAAGATAAAACTGGAAATATAGATGTGAGGAATTTTCAATACACAGAGAGCAATTGAAATCATAGGTGCTTAAGAGATGGATTTATAGTAGTACATAAAACTGGAAGAAAACCAAGTCTGTGAATGGTCCTGTGACACACTGACATTTAAAGGCTAAGAGTGATAGCAAACATGTATTGGAATTGTTATTTACTATGTTCCAGTCAGTGTCTAATTGCTTTACAATTTTGGTCATGTGTGCTCTTACAGTAATCACATGAAGTAAGTGTTATTGTTATTTTTTAATGAATAAGAAACAGAATTGAGACAGGCTAAGAGATTGTACATGAATTCCAACTTGGATATTTAAGTCCAAAGCCTATGGTTTTCCTGACCACTGTGATTTGCTACTCAGAAAATTAATTTAATGAGAAGAGATGGGAAGAATGAATAACACAGGTGCCAGAGTGACAGAAAGAGACCCAGTACTGAACAGAGTCATCAACATGATAGAGAAAGAGCATTTCAAAAAAATAATAATGTGTTAATAGTTTCAAATATTTTTAAAGTCTTCAGGTGATTTGGTAAGTTTGGGGAAGATAAACTACAACTGAGAAAATAAAATCCAATTTAATTAAAATCACGAGATATTAATATTATTTTAGAGATACAAAGATATTTATCTTAAATTATTTGACCACATAGTTCATCCTCAAAATTGGAAGTAGCTATTTATTTCACACTATAAATCAAATATTTTCAAAAATATCATTTATTTAAAAGTTTAGATCAAAGAATAAATTCAAATGACTGAGGATATTGGGGTAACATCTTTCAGTATTTATTTGAGTTCATATATTATTTTGAACATTTTAGGGAGATTTGTTCCTTCTGCTAAGTTATGTTGACATGTTGGTTTAAATTAAAAAAAACACATTAAATTACTTGCCAAAGTACAAAACTGAAGAGATCCTGTCAGCATCTCTTCAGCCTCAGAACTTCACACTAGCAGTGGTTCCCACCTCCAGCTACTTCCATTACTCCTAAAACCAGCCTTCATGTACACTTTCTGAGGTGCACACGGTGGATGGGCCACACCTACTTCTCAAAACCTAAATTCTATCTGCATGTTTTTCTTCTTAAGATGTTCCAGATCTTTTCAATCACCATTTCTGAATCTTTTTTTATGGTAGTAAGCCTACATACAGGATGCCACTGCAACATTTTAGCATTTAGCATTTAGCATTTAGCATTCTGCTCATCTAACTGCAATGAAGAGGCCAGAGTTGGGTGCCATGCTGGCAAAGCTGCATGCCTAGTCACTTACACAGTATTCAAAATGTGTATTCATGGATGCAGACACTCTGATTCTGGCAAATATTGATGATCTTTTTGAGCGAGAAAATTTGTCCTGTATAAAACTTATTGCATATAGAAAACTGATGGACATCTTCAGACACTAAGACCAGGAAATAAAATGGGTTAATGCTATTTGTTGATACATTTATGGATCACTCAGCATAATTAAAGCATATGCATAAGGTAAAGCATAATTCTGCTTTACCTGAAAGCAGAATTATAGTCACTCTCTCTGGCAGCACAGGGCAATTCTAAAATACAGGTCTAGTGAAAGGTACATGTAACCAGCAAGCGAGCAAGGGACAGATGCCATGTCCTCTTCTGAAGGGAGTGACTGATTTGGAACCAGGGTCTGCAGATTTTAAAAACTGATATAGTCACTTTAACAGTTTAATAATGAGTTGCCTTTACTATGTATGTTGACAATCAGCAAAAGTGAGAATTTCTAAAATGTGCTAAAGAGAATTAAAAAGCACAACACTGTCCATATAACGGAATTGCCGCTTCACAACTTTTGCCCAGTTCTCACCTGTTGTCCTGTGAAAACCTCTCATCTAATGAGTTTTAGTGAAAGTCTCTGGAAGCCATAACAGACTTTTCTCAACCTAGCTCTAGGTACTAAGTATTAGGAACACGTGTCCACAGGAAATGGCAATGTTTCTACTGGAGGTAAGTGTCACGTGTCCTCTTGATGTCAAAGGAATCTTGTCCCATATAATCAGCCTGGCCCTATTCCCACCACTCCTTCTGTTCTTCCAAGGATACAAAAAGGTGTGCCATAGCTGGAATCTCCCCAAGGGACATATATGATATGCCTCCTGAGATATCTTCCACATTTACATATGAGCAGGTGTCTTTGACAAGGTCAAATTGTTGAAGCAGAGGTAAAACATTCATGGTAAAGATGCTCCACCACAGGATGAGAAATGCTGAATGAGTCACACTGGGATCATGGGACTCACTTTTGACATTTTTTTGTTTTGGGATCATAACTATAATTCTATGATTTGGCTCATTCTAGGAAATGCACAACTTTGGCACTTGCACCAAACACTTTAAATGCTGGGACGTAGGAGTATATAGAGATGTCGCTTGGGTTATAAATGAACAGCAGGTGTTTTCTGATGTCTGTTGTTGCCCAGATGCTTAAAAAATGTGTTCAGTAAGCCTTGTCCTCCACTGTCAAAACTACCTTGCTCAGAAGCAAGATGCAACAGTTGATTATATGTTTCAACCGAAGGCTGATAAGCAAAGATTCCGGAATTGAAGCAGTTAGGCCACCCTTGGTTGGGTGCTGCTGACAATTCTTCTTGCTCAAAAAGATCATCAATATTTGCTAAGATCAGAGTATCTGCATCCATGAATACACATTTTGAATACTGTGTAAGTGACTAGGCATGGAGCTCTGCCAGCATGGCACCCAACTCTGGCCTCTCCATTATGGTTAGATGAGCGGAATCCCTGCTGTCCAAGACATTTACCATGATTACTTCATTAAAGACTGTCTCTAAAACTTTTCTTATGGAGTTTGAGACTTACGGGGTGGCAAACACGACCAGTCTTCTGTGGTCCTGTGCTGTTTTAGAGGTGAGCCCCGGACTGGGGCAACCCTTTGGTGCAGGCATAGTTTGTGGTCAGTGGTACAAAGGCCTGATCTGTCATGGTACTGCCCAGGGGTGCGGGTGGCCGGGGCAGCTGCAAGTCGGTGGCTCAGAGAAGCCTGTGCCTGGAGGTAACAGGACCAGCGAGGGGGCGTGAATCTATTCCATCAACCCTAGGGGTGCTCACTGCTTCTTGCAGTAATTTCTTGGTCACTCCTATTTCCTTTCTCTTTGCTTTTTCTGTCTTCTGTGTAATCTGTTATTTCTACCACATGCTCGCTTTTTAACATCTAATGTTTCTGTGTTACTGACTGGACCCTAGTAGTAAATATTGAACAATGCTTGCTGATTTGTTTTTCTGTGGTCTCTTCAAGGATTCCCCACAGTCCAACAATAAAGACTTCATGTGTCATAAATGTTTCAGAAGTAATGTCTAGAAGGCTTAAAAATTTTTGGTCAAAATTAAAGAAGATATTTTGTTAAAATATCTAGACATATTATTGCCATGTATTATAAAAATGGTGATTTAACTTTTAATTTAAAATTAATGTATTTATTTCCTGGATATGCCTAAGTGGATCTTTAGTCATATATAGTTATTTCCTGATTGCTGCTTTAAAGAAGTTGCCCCTAATTGAATGAGTAAACTAAAATGACAGTAAATCCTATGGTAATCTTATCATATAAAGAAGCTAAATAGTCTATCACCATCTTACTAACTTCTAAGAAATTATTTTCTTGAAGATTTGTTGAAAGACTTTTAGCACTTTTCTAACAATTTAACATTATGCCATGTTGGAAACACTTTATAGAAAGGTAAACGTTTAAATATTAAAGTTACCTATATATATATATTCACAATTTGCTCAGTTTACTACTTGTGATAACCAAATTGTATGTGATTTTACTCCTTATAAATACAATAGTGTACCTTATTATTTAGGCCAATAAAGTCTCACATTGATTTTTTCTGACCACAAACATATCATTGACTAATATTCATGGGTGTGGTGGATCCTTTGGAAAAGAGAACTAACTAGAAAACATTTCTTGAATACAAGACACTTCTGAAGTAATGTACTGCAGAATTATTGAAAGAATCTTTGGAACTGGGAAGTTACATTGATACTGTTTTGATACTGATAGCATGTAAAATATATTAAATTCGCATTGACATTTTAAGAAAGAATAGAAACGATGAACTTCCTATTATCTGAACTGAAGTGCTTTTATGATGTAATACTCTTTTTCTAAAACTATGATTAAAACTGCACTTCAAAAGTCAAATCTTTTCAAAGAAACTCTAAATTACCAAGTAAAGAATTTGAAAATCTTATCTAATGGTCTTATGAAAAATTCTCTTGACCTTTGGTTTGACATTGAAGAACATTCTTATTTTCTAAAAGCTTCTTTTGCTGTATTCTTTTCATGACAACAAATTCATAAGGAAAAAATCTAACAGAAAATATTTGCTCCATGTAATATGAAAGTAAAAATTTTTGTGTTTGTGTATGTATAAATGAAATTGTGCATGTGTATATTTTCAGGTAATATCATTGAGAATACATTGTATAATTAGTATCCAAAATATTTAAATCAAAAACTCCTAATTTGCCTTGCTTTGCACAGTATATATTAGAAGTAAATTTCTTAGACCATGGTTTTCTTTAAATGAGTAAATTAGGAATACTTGCACATGTTAGTAGAACAATTAGTATGATTACTTTATGCTAAAAGAAAAATATTATAGAATTTAAAATATGAGCTTTGTAATTATATTAACAGAACAAACTTTGTAATGGGTTGTTTAATTTGTAGAAGACATGCATTGCATCTGGTGACCATTGGAATCTGAAGACCTCTGATCTGGTGACAAAGAATTAAGACTTGGAGGGGAGCATTTCTATTTAAGCATAATGTATTGTCTATGTTAACTTGTTTTCTTATTTTGTAACCCAACTGAAATTAAGTAATAATAAAAACAAAGTCAGTGGTGGGAGAAACTTCACCAGAAGAAAGCTTCAAAGAGTTATTTTAGATGCAAATTTGAAAAGGGACAGTTGATTTTCATGCAGAACAGGATAGTAATGAGAATAGAAATAATTACTTAATATAGCCCTTGCGAGTCTCAGAATTTAGATAAATTTGGAATGATACGTGAAGATAAAACCAGGTGAGTTGTTAAAAACCATTGATTGCCCTTTGCCTCTGACAGATGGGATACTGATCATTTATTTTGTGGAAAATGTAACAAAAGGTGCCCTGGGTTCCAGAACAAGTACAATAGAAGAGGCCTGGGAGAGGAGGCACAACGGTCCAAGCTTTGTTTGCCATTTCGTTTCCAACTCATTATTTTGTATGAGCTCTGTAAAAGGAAAAGATTGCCATCTAACCCTAGAGTATATGCCCAGTCTTCCTGGAGCAAGAAAGGATTGCAGGGAACCACTGTGCTAGGAAAAATAGAAGAAGAGAGTACTCTAAAAGTAGGATAATAAAAGCAGTAAGAGAGATTTTTATATCTATCTGCCACTTTTTATTACTAGAAATAATTTATACCATGGCTTGCTGTTTTCACTTTTCATCATGAAGGCAGCAAGGCCAGTCCAGCTTTCGGAGAGAATATTTTATATGAAAATATAGCTAATATTGATCTTGATAGAAAATGGGTTGAGCATGCATACTTAATAGTGATCTCAGACAGCCTCTCAGTGTGCCAACCCCTGAGGATTAGGTGTTCAATACTTAGGGAGACAGTTCTTTAAAAGAGCATTGTCAGGGTAAATATGGAGAGTTTAACACTCGAGGATCTCTTAAATGAACTCTGTTACCTGCATTTTTCTAAAATTATCTACAAGAACATAATCTAGTAGAGTGACAGCCTTGGCATTATTTCCATCTCGTGTTATCACTTGCTGATGAATTTTTCCTGGGGATCTAGAGCTTACAGAGAAAATAAATTAAACACATAGATTTTCAATCACTGTAAAGAAAAATAATAAACTGAAAAACATGTATATGCTGATTACTCTCTGTCAACCCCCTCTTCATTCTTCCTCCCTTTTCCCTTCCCTGTACCCTAAAACAGTGGTCCTCAACATTTTTGCCACCACAGATTGGTTTTGTGGGAGACAATTTTTCCTTGGATGGAGGGGGGATGGTGTCAGGACGATTTAAGCACATTACATGTATCACACACTTTATTTCTATTATTATTACATTGTAATATATAATGAAGTAATTATATGGTCATCATAATGTAGAATCAGTGGAAGCCTGAGTTTGTTTTTCTGCAACCAGATGGTCCCATCTGGAGGTGATGGGAGACAGTGACAGGTCATCAGGCATTGGGTTTTCATGAGGCATGCACAACCTGGATCCCCACAGTTCACATCAGGGTTCATGCTCCTGTGAGAATCTAATGCCTCTGCTGATCTGACAGGAAGTGAGCTCAAGTGGTAATGCTAGTGATGGGGAGCGGCTCTAAATATAGATGAGGTTTTCATGGCTGGCTTGCCCACAGCTCACCTCCTGCTGTGCGGCCCAGTTTCTAACAGGCCATATAGTGTGGCCTGTGAGTAGCGGTCCATGGCCTGTGAGTTGGGGACTCTGTCCTAAAAAAATCAAGACCTTACATTGCATTCTCATAATGTTTTACCATCAGGTTTTGAATTAGGTTCTGCTAGGGAGATACAGATTTCTTATGCTTTTCAGTATAATAGTGTTTACTCTAGGACAAGAGACAGACAAGTTTATTTTCCATCATAAAAGTTTTTGACTTGCTAAACTCAGGCTACTTCTTTACTTCAGCATATTGTATATAGAGTGCTGAATGTTGTCTAGTAGATTCTCTGCAATAATCTGATTTTGTATACAGGTGTACAATTAATATCTTTGTATAAGCTAGACTATTTTATAGCTCTATGGAGGGAGAAATAAAGCAATAGAAAATAAAACCTATGCAAATGTTTGTTGATTATTGCAAAGCAAATAATTTCTGTCTATAGCAATGTGAATGAAACTTTAGAAAACATATATCTCTTTCAGTCAAACTCTCATTTAAACCTGTTTTAATATATTATTGGCATCCTGTTTAATTAATGAGTTAAATAAAACCTTTGATGCATTAATTTTGTGTTTATATGAAGGTCATGTTTTACTTTTACACTGATTAAAAAATGTTTCTCTAAACACATGTATATATCACTAGGAACTGACACACTTTTATTACGCTGAGAGTGTATTTTATTATGTCTTGTTAAGTAAAGTTTAGAGTAAGTCAGGACTTGTGTTCTGGGATAAAAATGGCTCAGTAGTTACATATCTAATGTCTGATTTCTATTATTGCTATTTAGGGAATTGTCATACATAGGCTAAGGAAATGGTAAGGGACTTATATGATTTATATTTTTATGTTAATAATACAATATACAAAATTTCTTTAGATATCATCTCAGTAACTAAAATGTCTTAATTTATGTCTTATTTTCAAGAAAAATGCTAATACTTAGACTTTCAAGAATTTATTTTATTTTATTATTATTATTTTTTTTATTATACTTTAAGTTCTAGGGTACATGTGCATAACGTGCAGGTTTGTTACGTATGTATACTTGTGCCATGTAGATTAGGAAACAAATGACCTGTGTATTTTTTTTCTTTTTTCTTTCCATTACTCCTTTAAGTGAAATGCACATGTGGGCAATCATGATAAACACATTTATTTGTTTTTGGGAGGCTCTCATCTTAAATGAGTGTCAAGTTGATTCACTGCAGTAGAAAATCTTGCCCAAATGTTAGTCACCATAAAATGCTTCCATGGCTTACATTAAAACTTAATCATAATTGAGACCTGGCATACATTATTTCTGCTCATAGTAAATTCTCCCAGGATGTGAGATTTTCTGAATTTAAAATATTTAATGATATATAGTCTCTTTTAATATTTCTGTAATAAGCTACTGTATGATATAATCATGCATGTTGAAAGATTTGTTACAATTGTCCACAATCAAAATATATGAATGATGTAATTACATATGTAAAGACATTCTTTGATTATCTATGTTTAAAAATTACATGGCTATATTTCAAATTATGCTGAATATTAAACAGCTAAAAAATATGTGTCTTTTTATGGTATCCATATAGAATATTATTTTATTATTTTTAGTGGAAACATGCTGTAGAAACTCTCAAGGCATAGTAATTAGATAAGGATTAATAAAGCAAAGGACAAAGTATTTAATGAGAAATGAACTCCAAATTAAAGATTGATTCAGATCCCCCAAAAATATGTTTGACCTGATTGGAATAAATCCTACAGGTTCAGAAAACTCTGTGTTAAGTTTAAAGAATACTGAGATTTCTGTCATATTTCTTGCCTAAAAGGAAATGAGATTAATAAGAAGGGATAAAAATGTTAATAATAAAAGAGAAAATGATAAATGGAATGGGAGAATTGTTACTATTTATTACACTTATGTGTTACAAATGTGTTATAAAATTCTGTTTCATTCTGTTTTGTGCTGCTGTAACAAAGTATCTGAGACTGAGTTATTTATAATAAAGAGAAATTTATTGTTTTTATAAGAAGAAAACTTCTAGTAATAACATCGCTTGACATATCTGGCAGTTACATGCACTTTGGTATACAGGTCTAATTTCCATGCCCTAGGCATTCTCCTCTATTCACTTTACTATCTTATTACAACTCAGACAAGATAAACAGATACCACTACCTTTGTTTTGAAGATGAGAACTCACAGTTTGAAAAATTATTTATCTGTGAGAATCAATCAGGAAATTAATGAACAGTTTAATTGCAATCTCCAGTGTTATGTTTTGTTTTGTCTTTTAGTATTGTGTCACTTTCCCATGTGCCCTTTGTCTGTTATGGTAACCTGCATTTAAAGGGCACTCAATTTTTACATTTTGAGTTATTAGTGTTAAACAAATGCTTAAATTTTCTCTTTTACAACAAATAAACTTGCTGAATATATAAAAAAGGCATTTAGTAATATTTGAGAATTGTTATGTAACTATAATAACCAACTATAAAATAATAGCAATAAATGGAACTGATGTTTAGTTTAGAGTGTAAAAATTTCAAAATTATTTACATGTAGCAAACAAGAAACATCAAGAAGCAGAAGCAGATGGTATATTCTGATTTCTTTGTGATCCGAGATTAAGATTCTCTCTCTGTCTCTCTCTCCATATTTATATACTTAGCATCTGTCATGCAATAGAGCAAATTTTTTAAGTGCAGAATTTTTTCATGAGAACTAAAATATCTGAAGAAAAATTGATAGCTGTTTTGTCAAAGACTTTACAACTGCCTACTCTGATATCAGCAGTGCATTGTAGAGCTCACATAGGACAGAAGGATGAAGTTTCTAAAGGGAGTAATTTTCCTGATAGAACTGCAAAAGCTATTAAAACATGACAGACAGCCAAATTTAGAAACTTCACTTTAAATACAAGAAAAAAAATTGTATTCATTTTCAAATATGTGTTTCACAACAGAAGATAGAGAAATGGATTATATAGGATGCTAATAGAAAATTGACTGGACTGTGGCAGTTACCTAACACAATTTTTATTGTATCATAGTTTATTTGGTTACTGATGCTGTGTCATCAACAAAGTTATCTGAATTAAAAAGCGATTCCAAAATTACCAGACTATTATTATGCTTATGTAGAGGCCAAGGAGAACTCTTGGCCCTCTGAAATTTCACTGAAAATTCAGCTTGGGAAAGACAGATTAATAAGAGAAAAAGCATACAATTTTATTTAACACGTATACATGAGAGCCTTCAGATTGTAGGCCCAAAGATACTGGGGAAATTGTCCATCTGTATGCTTATGTTCAATAAAGTATGGATAGACGTGGAGAAATATGATTGGACAAAAGTGTCTAATCCAATGTTAATAGACTGAGTGGAGAAACCCAGAGAGACCTGTCTATCTAGATTTGTCTTTACTCCTCTGAACATGCATAATATAGTTTGGCTGTGTCCCCGCTCAAATCTAAGCCTGAATTGTAACCCCCACAATTCCCATGTGTTGTGGGGGGTAATTGAATCATGGGGATGGGTCTTTCTTATGCTTTTCTCACAATAGTGAATAAGTCTCATGAGATCTGATGGCTTTATTCAGTAAATGTAGTATTGTGTACTCTAAGTCTCATGTTTTTATTTAGTGAATGTACTATTGTACTATTGTGTACTCTAAGTCTTATGTTTTTATTCAGCAGATGTACTATTGTATACTCTAAGTCTTAATTTTTATTCAGCAAATGTACTATTGTGTACTCTAAGTCTTATGCTTTTATTTAGTAAATGTAAGATTGGATGGTTTTAAATAGAGGAGTCACTCTGCACAAACTCTTTCTTTGTCTCCTGCCATCCATGTAAGATGTGACTTGCTCTTCCTTGCCTTCCACCATAATTGTGAGGCCTTCCCAGTCATGTGAAATGGTTAAGTCCACTTAACCTCTTTTTGTTTCTATTTGCCCAGTTTCAGGTATGTCTTTGTCAGCAGCATGAAAATGGACTAATACAGTACCCAGGAAAACATAGCCCTGTCACAGGCTCTTTGTTCCTTTTCTTTTATGTGCATGAAATCTAAGGCACTGTGAAATGATAAGCATTGTAGTTGAGTTCCTCCTTTAGGTTCTGTATATGAAAAAACTACTGATGCCAGCTGTTCTAAAGGGCCTAGTAGGAAGCTGACCCATGGAAGAATGTGATTTCCACACCTTGCTAATTTTTTTTTTTTTTTTTGAGATGGAGTCTTGCTCTGTTGCCCAGGCTGGAGTGCAGTGGCACGCTCTTGGCTCACTGCAACCTCCGCCCCTCCAGGTTTAAACAATTCTCTGCCTCAGCCTCCAGAGTAGCTGGGATTACAGGTGCGTGCCACCACACCCGGCTAATTTTTTTGTATTTTTAGTAGAGATGGGGTTTCACCATCTTGGCCAGGCTGGTCTTGAACTCCTGACCTCGTGATCCACCCACCTCAGCCTCCCAAAGTGCTGGGATTACAGGCATGAGCCACCACGCCCAGCCTACACCCTGCTAATTTTACCCCTTCTGGGTGTGGGGCAGGGCCTTCTCTGGAATGAGGATCTTATGACCTACAGTCAAGCAAGGTAGGTCAGATAATATTTTTATAGCCAGTTTTTACACAGGTTTAATGGACTTACAGTTTCACATGGCTAGGGAGGCCTCACAATCATGGAAGAAAGGAAGGAGGAGCAAGTCACATTTTATGTGGATGTTGGCAGGCAAAGAGAGAGTTTGTGCAGGTGACCTCCTCTTTTTAAAACAATCAGATCTCATGAAACTTATTCACTATTGCAAGAACAGCACAAGAAAGACCTGCCCCAACCCCCATGATTCAATTACCTCCTACTGTGTTCCTCCCAGGACATGTAGGAATTATGAGATTTACTATTCAAAATGAGAGTTGAGTGGGGACATAGCCAAACCATGTCAGGTACTAATTATTGATCAACCTTAAGCAAGTGGGCCAAAGGGCAAGTTGGCTTAAAGATTGTTGCTGATTACCCTGCAAACCCACTTAAATTTTATTTTATTGACCCTTAATTCATTTTAAAAAATTTTCTCTGGGACAGTTTTAACCTCTTTCTGAGAAAACAGAGCACATGATCACTCCCTCACCAAACATGGCTGCCTAATTCTGTTGATCTTTGAAAACCCCAGGTAGCCTTGGTGATATAGTTTGGATCTGTGTCCCCACTCAAATCTTGTCTAATTGTAATCTCCAGTGTTTGTGTCGTGATGGGAGGTGCTTGGATCATGGGGGTAGAATTTATTTATTTATTTATTTATTTATTTATTATTTATTTATTTATTTTACTATAAGTTCCAGGGAGGTGCTTGGATCATGGAGGTGGAGTTATTTTTTATTGGTTTGTTTGTTTATTTATTTATTTATTTATTTACTTTACTTTACTGTAAGTTCCAGGATACATGTGCAGAATGTGCAGGTTTGTTATTTATTTATTTATTTATTTTACTATAAGTTCCAGGGAGGTGCTTGGATCATGGAGGTGGAGTTATTTTTTATTGGTTTGTTTGTTTATGTATTTATTTATTTATTTATTTACTTTACTGTAAGTTCCAGGATACATGTGCAGAATGTGCAGGTTTGTTGCATAGATATACATGTGCCATTGTGGTTTGCTGCACCTATCAATCTGTCACCTAAGTTTTAAGCCCCATATGCACTAGCTATTTGTTCTGATGCTCTTTCTCCCCTGCCACCCCCGATAGACCCTGATGTGTGTTGTTCCCTTGCCTGTGTCCACGTGTTCTCATTGTTTTCACTTATGAATGAGAACATGTAGCGTTTTGTTTTCTGTTCTTGTGTTAGTTTGCTGAGGATGATGGCTACCAGCTTCATCCATGTTCCTGCAAATAACATGATCTCATATATTTTTATGGCTGCATAGTATTCCATAGTGTATATACACCACATTTCCTTGATCCAGTTTATCATTGATGACCATTTGTGGTGACTCCATGTTTTGCTATTGTGAAGAGTGCTGCAATAAACATGCATGTGCATATATCTTTATAATAGAATAATTTATATTTTGGGGGATATATACCCAGGAATGAGATTGCTGGGTCAAATGGTATTACTAGTTATAAATTCTTGAGGAATTGTCACACCACTTTCCACAATGGTTGAACTAATTTATATTCCCACCAACAGTGTAAAAGCATTCTTATTTCTCACAGCCTCTCCGGTATCTGTTGTTGCTTGACTTTTCCATAATTGCCATTCTAAATGGCATGAGATGGTATCTCATTGTGGTTTTGATTTACATTTCTCTAATGATCAGTGATGATGAGCTTTTTTTTTCATATGTTTGTTGGCCACATAAATGTTTTCTTTTGAGAAGTGTCTGTTCACATCCTTTGCCTGTTTCTTGATGGTGTTGATTGTTTTTTGTAAATTTGTTTAAGTTCCTTGTAAATTCTGGATAGTAGACTTTGGTCAGATGGATAAATTGCAAAAATTTTCGCCCATTCTGTCGGTTGGCAGTTCAATCTGATGACAGTTTCTATGGCTGTGCAGAAGCTCTTTTGTTTAATGAGATCATATTTGTCAATCTTAGCTTTTGTTGTAATTGCTTTTGGTGATTTCCTTATTAATTCTTGACCCATGCCTATGTCTTGGGGTTTCTTCTAGGGTTTTTATGGTTTGGGGTTCTACATTTAATTCTTTAATCCATCTTGAGTTAATTTTTGTATAAGGTGTAACAAAGGAGTCCAATTTTAGTTTTCTGCATATGGCTAGCCAGTTTTCCCAGAACTATTTATTAAATAGGGAATGCTTTCCACATTGCTTGTTTTTGTCAGAATTGTTGAAGATCAGATGGTTGTAGACGTGTGGTCTTATTTCTGAGGTCTCTATTCTGTTCCATTGGTCTATGTATCTGTTTTCATACCACCACCATGCTGTTTTGGTTACTGTAGGCTTATAGTATAGTTTGAAGTCAGGTAGTGTGATGACTCCAGCTTTGTTCTTTTTGCTTAGGAGTGTCTTGACTATGAGGGTACATTTTTGGTTCCATATAAATTTTAACATATATTTTTCTAATTCTGTGAAGAATGCCAATGACAGTTTGATGGAAAAAGCATTGAATCTATAAATTACTGCGGGCAGTCTGGCCATTTTCATGATATTGATTCTTCATATCCCTGAGGATGAAATAGTTTTCCATTAATTTGTTTCCTCTCTGAACAGTGCTTTGCAGTTCTTGAAGAGGTCCTTCACTTCCCTTGTTGGTTGTATTCCTAGGAATTTTATTCTCTTTGTAGCAATTGTGGATGGGAGTTCATTCATGATTTGACTCTCCACTTGCTTGTCTATTATTGGTTCATAGGAGTGCTTGTAATTTTTGCCCATTGATTGTGTATTCTGAGACTTTGCTGAAATTGCTTATCAGTTTAAAAAGTTTTTGGTCTGAGACAATGGAGTTTTCTAAATATAGGATCATGACAACTGCAAAGAGAGACAATTTGACTTCTTATCTTTCTATTTGAATACTCTTTATTTATTTCTCTTGCCTAATTTCCCTGGTCAGAACTTCTAATAGTATGCTGAATAGGAGTGATGAGAGAGGTCATACTTGTCTTGTGCTGGTTGTCAAAGGAAATGCTTCCAGCTTTTGCCCATTCAGTATGATATTGTCTGTGAGTTTGTTATAAATAGCTCTTATTATTTTTAGATATGTTATATCAATACTTACTTTATTGAGAGTTTTTAACATTAAGTGAGGTTGAATTTTATCAAAGGTCTTTTCTGCATCTATTGAGATAATCATCTGGTTTTTGTCATTGGTTCTGCTTATGGAATGAATTGCATTATTTTTTTGCATATGTTGAACAAGCCTTGCATCCCAGGGTTGAAGATGACTTGAATATGATGGATAAGCTTTTTGATGTGCTGCTTGATTTGGTTTGGGAATATTTTATTGCGGATTTTTTTTGTCAATGTTCATCAGGGATATTGGCCTAAAGTGTGTGTGTGTGTGTGTGTGTGTTTGTGTGTGTGTGTGTCTCTGCCCACTTTGGTATCAGGATGATGCTGGCCTCATAAAATGAGTTAGGGAAGACTCCCTCCTTTTCAATTTTTTTGGAATAGTTTCTGAAGAAATTGTACCATCTCCTTTTTGTACCTCTGGTAGAATTCAGCTATGAATACATCTGGTCTGGGGCTTTATTGGTTAGTATGCTATTTATTCCTGCCTCAATTTTAGAATTTGTTATTGATCTATTCAGGAATTCAGCTTCTTCCTGGTTTAGTCTTGGGAGGGTGTATGTATCTAGGAATTTATCAATTTCTTGTAGATTTTCTAGTTTATTTGGGTAGAGGTGTTTACAGCATTATCTGATGGTAGTTTGTATTTCTTTGGGGTCAGTGGTGATATCCCCTTTAACATTTTTTATTGTGTGTCTATTTGATCTTCTCCTTTTTCTTCTTTCTTCATCTAGCTAGTGGTCTATAAATTTTGTTAATCTTAAAAAAAAAAAAGCTTCTGAATTCATTGATTTTTTGAGAGGTTTTTCATGTTTCTGTCTCCATCAGTTCTGGTCTGATCTTAGTTATTTCTCGTCTTATGCTTTTGGAATTGTTTGCTCTTACTTCTCTAGGTCTTTTAATTGTGATGTTAGGGGGTTGATTTGAGATCTTTCTAGCTTTCTGATGTGGGAATTAGTGCTATAAATTTCCCTCTTATCCCTCTTATCACTGCTTTAGCTCTATCCCAGAGATTTTGGTACATTGTCTTTTTGTTTTTATTTGTTTCAAAGAACTTCTTGATTTCTGCCTTAATTTTATCATTTACCCAGAAGTAATTCAGGAGCAGCTTGTTCAGTTTCCATGTAGTTGTGTGGTTTTGAGTTAATTTCTTAATCCTGAGTTCTAATTTGATTGTTCTGTGGTCTGTGAGACTGTTTGTTATGATTTCAGTTCTTTGCATTTGCTGAGGAGTGTTTTATTTCCAGTTATGTGGTTGATTTTAGAATAAGTACCATGTGACACAGAGAAAAATGTGTTTTCTGTTGTTTTGAGGTGGAGAGTTAGGTAGCTATCTATAGGTCCATGTGATCCAGAGCTGAGTTCGAGTCCTGAATATCCTTGTTAATTTTCTCTCTCATTGATCTAATATTGACAGTAGGGTGTTAAAGTCTCCCACTATTATTTTGTGAGAGTCTAAGTCTCTTGTAGGTCTCTAAGAACTTGTTTTATGAATCTGTATGCTCCAGTGTTGGGTGCATATATATTTAAGATAGTTAGCTCTTCTTATTAAAATGATCCCTTTACTATTATGTTATACTCTTCTTTGTCTTTTTTGACCTTTGTTGGTTTAAAGTCCATTTTGTCAGAGACTAGGATTGCAAAGCCTACTTTTTTCTGCTTTCAATTTGCTTGGTAAAATTTCCTCCATCCTTTTATTTTGAGCCAATGTGTGTCTTTGCGTGTGAGATGGGTCTCTTGAAAACAGCACACTGGTGGGTCTTGACTATCTAATTTGCCAGTGTGTGTCTTTTATTTGGGGCATTTAGCCCATTTAGATTTAAGGTTAATATTGTTATATGGGAATTTGATCCTGTCATCATGATGCTAGTTGGTTATTTTGCACACTAGTTGATGCTGTTTCTTCATAGTGTCTTTATATTTTGGTGTGTTTTTCAGTGACTGGTCCTGGTTTTTCCTTCCCATATTTAGTGCTTTCTTCAGGAATTATTGCAAGGTAGGCCTGTTGGTTATGAATTCCTGCAGCCTTTACTTGTCTCAAAAGGATTTTATTTCTCCTTCACTTATGACTTAGTTTGACTGGATATGAAATTCTGGGTTGAAAAGTATTTTCTTTAAGAATGTTGAACATTGGCTTCCACTCTCTTCTGGCTTGTAGGGTTTCTTCTGAAAGATCTACTGTTAGTCTGATGGGCTTCCTTTTGTAGGTGATGCAGTCTTTTTCTCTGGCTGCCTCTAACATTTTTTTCCTCCATTTTGACCTTGGAGAATCTGATGATTATGAGTCTCGGGCTTGATCTTCTCATGGAATATCTTAGCGGCGTTCTCTAAATTTCCTGAATTTTAGTGTTATTCTCTCCTGCTAGGTTTGGGAAGTTCTCCTGGATAATATTCTGAAGTGCATTTTCTAACTTGTTTCCATTCTCCCTGTCTCTTTCAGGTACTCCAATCAGTCATAGGTTTGGTCTTTTTATGTAGTCCCATATTTCTCAGAGGTTTTGTTCACTCCTTTCCATTCTTTTTTCTCTAATCTTGTCTGCCTGCCTTATTTCAGCAAGATAGTCTTCCATGTCTTATATTCTTTCTTCCACTTGATTGATTCAGATATTGATACTTGTGTATGCTTCATGAAGTTTTTATGTTGTGTTTTTCAGCTCCCTGAGGTCATTTATGTTTCTCTCTAAACTGGTTATTCTAGTTAGCAGGTCCTCTAACCTTTTATCAAGGTTCTTAGCTTCTTTGCATTGGGTTAGAACATACTCCTTTACTTCAGTGAAGTTCGTTATTACCTACCTCCTAAAACCTACTTCTGTGAATTTATCCATTTCATCCTCTATCCAGTTCTGTGCCCTTGTTGGAGAGGTGTTACAATCATTTGAAGAATAAGAAGCACTCTGGCCTTTTGGATTTTCAGTGTTTTTTTTTTTTCATTAATTCTGTCTCATCTTCATGGGTTTGTCTAGTTTTGATTTTTGAGGCTGCTGACCCTTGGATGAGGTCTTTGTGGGGACATTTTGTTGTTGTTGTTGTTGCTTCCTGTTTGTTTATTTTTCTTCGAATAGTCAGGTCCCTCTTCTGCAGAACTGCTGCAGTTTTCTGGAGGTTTCCTTCATGTCCTATTCAACTGGTTTCCTCCTGCACCTGGAGATGTCAAGAACAGCAAAGATAGGTGCCTGCTCCTTCCTCTGAGATCTCTTACCTCAAGGGACACCAACCTGATGCCAGTAAGAAAGCTTCTGTATAGGATGTCTGACAAGCCCTGTTGGAGGGTCTCACCTAGATGGGTGACATGGGAAGAAGGACCCATTTAATGAAACACTTTGGCTGTACTTCAGTGGAGGGGAATGCAACACTAAGGGGAACCCACTTGCCTTGGCTGCCTGGATTCCTCAGAGCTAGCAAGAGGAAAGACTAAGTCTGCTGGTTCATAGAGACTACAACCACACTTCCCCATAGGGGCTCAGGCCCAGGAAGATCAGAGTTCTGTCCCTGATTCCCTGGCTGGAGTTGGAATTCCTGCAAGGAGGCCCTGCAGCGGCACTGTTGGCTTCTGCCCTTCCCACAAGGAACTCAGCTGGCTTAGACAGCAGGCAGCTACTGCAGTGGTGATGGCCATCCCTTCTGGGAACTCTGCCCGCAGCTACTGCAGTGGTGATGGCCATCCCTTCTGGGAACTCTGCCCGCTTAGGCCAATTCTAGCTGAGTGAGAATCTGCACAGCTCCATGGTTGAAACCCAAAGCACCAGTGGCATAGGCTCATGAGTGTCTTCTTCTGATTCATGGGTTGCACAGTTCCTTGGGAAAAGCATAGGCTTCCAGGCTGGGTAGCACACTCACTTACCGCCTCCCTTGGCTGCAGGCTGGGGCTCCCCTGCCCCGTGTGGCTCTCAGGTGGGCTGCTGCACTACACTGATCTTCTTTCCTCTCCCTGGGTTACACTAGCCACCTAGTCAGTCCTAATGACAGAACCTGGATACCTCCGTTGTTGGTGTAGGATTGGCACACTATTTTGGATCTTTACCATGGGATCCTCAGAGCACCACAGCTTCTAGTCAGCCATCTTGTCCCTGCCTTGGGGTGGAGTTTTCATGAATGATTTAGCACCACCACCCCAGCAAAATGAGTGAGTTCTCATGAGATCTGGTTGTTTAAAAGTGTGTGGCACCTACCCCATCTCTTTCTTTCTTCTGCTCTGCCCATGTAAGACGTGCCTGCTTCTTCTTCATCTTCTGCCATGATTATAAGTTTCCTGAGGCCTCTCCAGAAGAGGCTGCTATGCTTTCTGTGCAGTCTGTAGACTTGTGAGTCTCAGTTATTTCTTTATAACAATGAGAGAATGGGCTGATACACTTGGGGAGTCCATTTTGTCTGCTGGCCAGGGGCATATTTTAACAACTTAAAAATTCTGATTATCCACAGAGTAAAAGTAGGAACCATCTCCATTGTTACACTTGATAATAAAGTAAAAGTAATTGATATGCATTAGGCACTCAAGCCCTAAATTTGATACAAAAATATTTGGTAACTGGTTTGATTGGAAGACTTGTGTGAAAAAAAAGACATAAATATGGATAATAGACAAGTAGAAATCTGCTAATTAAGTGAAAGAAACAAAAATATTTTATCATGAAATATATTATTTTCTTGACATAGTTTAAGATAGTTATTCATATTGGCTGGAAATATAAGAATAGCTAAAAACCTGTATTTTGTGGGGTAGATTTGCATCTGTAGTGAAAATCTGATTGATGTAGCCAGGTATTCCTTTGTCTGAATTTAGGAATATTAACTGAGAGTCTCACACTTCTAAAGGTCTGAAAAACCATTGACCATCTATTGTCTCTGAGGGCTGCCACCAGAGAGGTTTCACTGACATTAAAAGACTAACTTTTCCAGCCAGGTCACATCTTTCTCCCCTTCCCATAATCTGTTTTGTCATGAGGTGAACTCTCATCTTTCTGTAACCTCAAGATTGTATAAATTTCTGCATCCCCTTTGAGGGGTTGTGGTAATCATTCTGTGATCCCTCCCCACCTTGTCTTTATGTGTCTTCCCTTTTATTAATCTGCCTTTTGTCAGTTGATTTTTCAGTGAACCATTAGATAGTTAAGGGGAGGTTTTCCTGTAGTCTCTACAATATATAGAGTATAAGACAGGTCTTATCTTGTTCAAAGAGCTTTGGGACCCAAATTCTCTCCTGTCCCAGTATAGGTAGATAAACAGAGGTGGATGCTTGTTATTCACAAAACTTTTAACTGTTTTAATGGTGTAATTATATATTTAGGCCCAATGTAAACACACTGCACAACACAACACTACACTACACTGTGCTACACTACACTATGATGTCATGCCATGCAATATCATACAATAGAGATCAAAGGCAGATGTGTCCTCCAGACTTAAAACAATTAGAGCTATATGCATTAAACATCAAAAGTTCAATCGGTACCTTTCAATGGGTGTTTTATTATAAGACTTTGATACTGGATGCCTGCCAGGATGTCTGGCATTTCACAGCTGGGCAAAATTACTTAAAAAGACCAATTACTAAAGGGCTTAAATTGTCATGCTGATGTAATGATATGTGATTGACTAACACTCAGGAGACATTCTTTAGGCCTTGCAAGTAAAACCCTTTATTAAAGGTCATAGGCCTCCAGAATTTCAGATCCTGTTTAGGCTTGGATTGAGTAAGGATTTATGTAAAACTAGCAATAAGATTTAGATTGCTAATTATTTAAAATTTAAACAATACAATCATGACAAATTAATATTTGACAAAAACATTTTATGCATTGCTAAGATTATGATTTGTTGGTTTTTTTGGTATGGTAAAATCGAAAGTTTTCTCTCTAATGTAAATAATGTGCTGACTTAAAAAATAGCAATTCTGTTATTCTATCATAATTGTGATCATTGCTTTTCTATTTTACTATGGACTTACTGTGTATCTAGACTACTGCAACTGTCACCCCAAAAGGTAGAAACGGTTAGAAAATTGTACCATCATCATTCTGTGATGACACAGGAAGGCGATTGTAAGGGCAAATACAAATAAAAAATAAAGGCTTAATCTTTCTTCTTCAAAGTCAGAGAAGATACTTTCACCCATCCCTGTTCTTAGAGCATTTACTGTAAACATTTGTAGTTTTAAGCTTTTTCCTTGTCTGTTTGAAGTATATGTAAATTTTTTTCGACAGCTAAATAAGCCTATTGCAGCTTTAAGATGCTTGACTGTTTTTCTCAAAGGCCCAGGAACCATCTCTTTGATATAGAAACGTCAAGTAAGACAGTGTCCTTATCTCCAAGTTTCCGTTGGAGGGTAAGAGCATAACTTCAGCTGGCACCTCACTCCACATTGCAAAACTACTAACTTGTCATAAAATATACGAGAAGTTTATTTTCCTCTGGATAAAGCCGAAGAACTAACATAGATGGGCACTCCAACAACTAAATGAGTTTAGAAAAAACTATGTGTGACAAATGGTGCTGTCAAGTTATCTTACTGAAGAATAGTTATTGTTTATCTTAAGAATATGTAAATCATGGTGGATTAGCCAGAGTTCCTCACAGAAATAGAATCAATATATGAAAAGACTTGTTATAAGGAATTGGCTCATGTGATATGTGAGGTAACAAGTCCCAAGATCTGTATCGGGCAAGTTGAAGACCCAGGAGAGATGCTGTTGTAGCTATAGCCTAAGACTGAAGGCTGGAAAACCAAGAGAATTGATGATCTAGTTCCAGTCTGAATGCCGGCAGGCTCAAGCTCCAGGAAGAGCTGATAGCTTAGTTCCAGTCAGAATGTGGGAGAAACAAACAAAAATTATGCACCAGGTTAAAGGCAGTGAAGCAGGAGGAATTTCCTCTTACTTGTGTGAGGGTCAACCTTTTCATTATATTCTGGTTTGTTATATTAAAACCTTACTGGTTCATTATATTAAAGCCTTACTGGTTTGATGGGACCTACGTGCATTAGGGAGGGCAAGCTGATTTACTAAATCTACTCATTCAAATGTTAATCTCATCCAGAAACTCCCTCACGGACACAGCTAAAATAATGTTTTACCAAATGTCTGGGAACCTTTTGGCTCAGTCAAGTTGATACATGAAGTTACTTATCACAAGTGGGTTGCGTCTGTTTGGTTATGTAAAGATGAGATTTTTATTTCTGTCTTTGCCTTCTCTTAGTGGATTGCCTATGATGTACATCACATTATAGTTTAATGGTTAATTAGTATTAAAATTATGTTCTTTCTTTTTTACCTTTATGGAGAGTTTCTGGGTTAGAAGAAGATTTCAGTTTAAATATATTTTCCTAACAGTATACATGTGAGATTGTTTCTGACCTTAATTTACCCTTCTGGTCTGTAACAGTGCCTTGGCTTAATTGCTATAGTTTTCGTTATACTTTATTATACCTGCTAGAGCAAGTAAGTGCTCTTGAGTTGTCCTTCAAGAGTTCCCTGGCTTTTTATTTAATTTTGCATATATTTACATATATTTTGATATATGTGGAATTTTAATTTACATATATTTTAATATATGGAATTTTAATTTATGTATATTTATTTATGGTTTTCAGTTTTCACCATTCACAAAAATAAAAACAAGAATACCTATAGATAATTTTATTGAGATAACATCTCTTTAAATAAATTTGGAGAAAATTGACCTCTTTTACATAATGCTTCCATTGATCCACCAACAACTCATAAACTTTCTACGTTATTATTTTAAATGTATTTTGATATTATCTTTTACTTCATTAAAAGAGGTTTTTTTTTTAACATACTTTGTTATCTTTTATATACTATTGCAGTCTTACACCATATAATAATGTTTTGGTCAACAAACCAGGTGTAGAGTCATGATCTCATAACTTCATAATGGAACTAAACATTTCTGATTGCCTAGTGCCATTGTAGCCATAGTAACTTCAAGCACAATGTATTACCCACATGTTCGTAGTGATGCTGGTATAAACAAATCTTCTGTCTTGCCAGCAGTAAAAGGTATAACACATACGATTATGTACTGTGCCTAGTACTTGATAATTATAATAAACGACCAGGTTATTGGTTTATGTATTTACTATAACATTCTTTATATCATTATTTTAAATTGTGTGCCTTTTACTAATGAAAAAAACTTAACTGTGTTAAATCAAGTTTAGCTTAAAGCTGGCTCCTTATATATTTTAAGTTCAGCTTAAAGATTTCTCTGTAGATCTTGAACTACAGCCTAAATGGAATGTAAACAGACTGTAATCTACTCTTGTGCCAATCGCTGAGTCTTAGCCAATCCAACGTGACCAACTGTTCAAATGATGTTCCAGTAAGACAAACACTGAGCTATAGCCAGTCCAGCTGTTTTGGTACCTCACTTCTGTTTTCTGTGCTTTGCTTTCCTTTTTCTGTCCATAAATTCTTTTCCACCTTATGACTGCATAGAGTTCCTGAGCCTCATCTGGCTCGGGAGGATGCCTGATTCATGAATCGTTCTTTGTTCAATTAAGCTCTTTTAAATTTAATTTGGCTGAAATTTTTCTTTTGACAACTGCAAAACAGTCTTGTTTGAAGGCAGTTCCTTCAGCAAGTATTCTAGAAGAAGGCGTTGTTACTATAGGAGATGCCGGCTCCATGTATGTTATCGCTCGGACAAAAAGTGGAGGTGAAAATATTGATAATCCTGACACTGTGTAGGCCCAGACTATTGTGTGTGCTTCTGTCTTAGTTTTTACTAACAGTGTTAAAAGACAAAAAAAATTTCTAAAAATAGAAAAATGCTTATAGAATAAGAATACCCAAAATAGGTTTTTATAGCTGTACAATATGTTTATGTTTTAAACTAAATGTTATTACGAGAGTTGAAAAGTTTGAAAAATTAAAAAGCTTATGGAATCAAATTGTTATGGTAAGCGGAGGTCAGTTTATTAAAGAAGAAAGAAAAATGTTTAAATTAGTTTAGCCTTGGTGTAAGTGTTTATAAAGTCTATGATAGTGTATAGCAATGTTCTAGGCCTTCACATTCACTACTTAATCACTCACCCAGAGCAACTTCCAGTCTTGCAAGCTATTTTCAGAAGTGTCCTATACAGGTGTATCATTTTTTATCTTTTGCAAACCAAAAATAAAATTTGAAGACCACCAAACTGTTGTATATGGTCTCTTTCCTTGGCCAGGGCACTCTAAAAATTAACCTGAAAGACTGGTTCAGGCCATGACAGAAAGTAGGGGTCAGACAGGCCTTATTATACCCCATCCAGCATTAACATCAACACAGACCTTAAACCTAATAAGAAAGATTTAATTAACAGTCTATTCTCTCTAAAGCCTGCTACTTGGAAGCTGCTTGTGCATGATAAAACCAAGGTCTCCAAAATCCCTTATTTTAACCCAGACACTTCTTTCTACTGATAATAATTCTTTCAATCAATTACTAATCAGAATATGTTTAAATCTACCTATGACCTGGAAGCCCCCACTTTCAGCTGCTTCACTCTTCTGTATCAAACCAATGTAAATATTATATGTGTATTGATTGATGTAGTATGGCTCTCTAAAATGTAAAAAGCAAGCTATACCCTGACAACTTTGGGTACATGTTGTCAGGACCTACTGAGGCTGTGCCACAGGCAGGTCTTTAACCCAGGCAAAATAAACAGCCTAAATTGAGACTTGTTTCAGATGCTTTTTAGTTCATACCTTTATACTCTATTTTTACTGCTTTTCTATGTTTAAACATATTTAGATACACAAATACCATTGTGCTACAATTGCTTACAGTATTTAGTACAGTAACATGCTGCATAGGCTTATAGCCTACGAGTGATAGGCTATACCATAAAGCCTTGGTGTGTAGTAGTAGGTTTCTTTAAGTACATTCTATCATGTGCATACAGCAAAGAAATCACCTAAGGACACATTTATCATAACATATATTCATGGTTAAGCATTGCACTACTGTACTTACATACTGATATAAAGCTAATACTTTGTGTTACATGGTAAGTGAATAAGACCAAAAAAAGATATTTGATTAATACATGTATTAATACATATACACACAAACATATTCGTAACAAAATAAGGAGAACATTTAATGATAAACTATTTCTAAAGCCAGTTACATAGTTGTAGCTGTGCAGAAATATAGGATTTATAACTACATTTGTCTAATACCTAGTCTATATTCATTTTGTTTTCATTAAGCACCTCAGCTGGTCATGATTCTTTACCAGTGTGATAGAAAAAAAAAAAAAAAAAAAACCTTCATTCCTGAAAAATCCAGGCTATTAATAGTCCCTTCTGGATTGCTTTGTTGCAGTTTTTCACTAACTTTAATCACTTAGCTTGATAATACTAAGAGATGCTCTAAGATATATCTGATACTATATCTCAGATATACCCTTCCTTACCTCCACTGTGAAGTAATAATATCTTAGTCCATTTTGTATTGCTATAATAATACCACAGATTTGATAATACACAATAGAATTTTATTTGGATCATGGTTCTGGAGCCTGAGAAGTCCAAAAGAGCATGGTGTTTGGGTCTGCCCAGCATCTGATGAGGACCCTTTTGCTGTGTCATGTCCTAGTGGAAGGTATAAGTGCAAGAGAGCACATGTTCAAGAACGACAGAGGAGGGAGAAGGGAGTTGAACTCATCCTTTTATCAGGAAACCACTTTCATGCTGACTAACCCACTCCCTTGATAACAACATTAGCGTAGTTCATGAGAGTAGAGCCCTCATTATCTAATCACCTTTTAAAGGTCCTACTTTTCAATACCACTGCATTGGGGATTAATTTTCTAACACATAAACTTTGGAAGACATATTCAAAGCATAGCCAATAGTCCAATTTCCCCTTAGAGTCAGAATCAGTCACCCCAATCAACACCAAAACTCCCTTCTTTCCTTGTTGATTCAGAGGCATCAGGAGCTCAAAATGACTGATTGTAATTCTTAACATCCAGTTCAACTGAAGCATTGTTGTGTCTCTTGGAGTAATCATTTCTCTCTCTCTGGAACTAAGCCCTTCAGGCCAGCAGAGCGTACTGTAGTGGAAACAGAAAGCAAAAAAGAAAAAAAAAAAAATTGCTGGTGGGTTGCTAGAGGTTACAATAAATGATGCTCCTCCCATTTGCACCCCATGATTCTTGGATCCATGAGTTCTGGCTATCAAAAAACAGCACCAAATATTAGACACAAATTCAGGGCATATATAACTTTGAATCCAGTTTCCACTCTGCAAGTTATTGCTACCTAACTGGTGCTGTAACCGTGTCTTCTGAAGAACATTCTACCATTTAATCAAGTCAGATGTTTCAGGATGGTGAACATGGTGAGCCCATTGAATTCAATGATGAGCATGGGCACAATGCTGCACTTCTTTGACTGTGAAGTGAGTTCATTGCTAGGAGCTATGCTGTGTGGAATAGCATAATGATGGATAAGGTATTCTCTTAGTCTATGAATGGCAGGTTTAGCAGAAACAATATGTACAGGGAAGGCAAGTACATATCCAGAGAAAGTGTATCTATTCCAGCAACAGCAAACACTATCCACATTAAAGTTCTCTAGAGTGACAGAACTCATAGCATAGATGTACATATGAAGGGGAGTCTATTAAGGAGTATTGACTCACCCTATCACAAGACAAATTCCCACAATAGGCCATCTGCAAGCTCAGGAGCAAGGAAGCCAGTGTGAGTCCCCAAATCTCAAAAGCGAGGAAGCCGACAGTGCAGTCTTCAGTTTGTGACCAAAGATCTGAGAGACCCTGGCAAACCACTGTTGTAAGTCCAAATGTCCAAAAGCTGAGGAACTTGGAGTCTGATGTTTGAGGGTGGGAAGCATCCAGGATGAGAGAAAGACGAAGGCCGGAATACTCAGCAAGTCAAGTCCTTACATATTCTTCTGCCTGCTTTTATTCTAGCTGTGATGGCAGCTGATTAGATGGTACTCAACTAGATTGAGGGTGGCTCTGCCTCTCCCACTGATTCAAATGTTAATATCCTTTGTTAACACTCTCACAGACACACCCAGGAAAAATATTTTGCATCCTTCAATCCAATCAAGTAGACATTTAATATTAACCATCACACTACCCATTCCGCAATGGATGCAGTTCAGTGTAATCAAGCTACCACCAGGTAACTGACTGATCACATAGGAAATGATGTGCTCTTGGGGGCTCAGTGTTGGTCTCTGCTTCTGGGTGCTTAATGGTGGCCATAGCCACGTTGGCCTTTGTGAGAAGTTAGTTCATGCTACTGTGACGATGAATAACGTCTATTCATGACACCATGGCCACTTTGTTCATGAGCCTATTGGCTAACAGTGGTCTTTGGGGAAAGAGGCTGACTGGTATCTGCAGAACAAATCATCCTATCCACTTGATTATTAAAATCCCCATCTACTGAGGTCACACTTTGGTGAACATTCACATGACACACAAATATCTTCATGTTCTTTGCCCATTTACAAAGGCCTATCCACATACCTCTTCCTTGTTTGTCTTTGTCACCAATTTTCCAGTGGTGTTCTTTTCAACTACTTGATCATCCAGCTAAAACACTGACTACAACCTGCGATTTAATATATAATCACATATCTGGCCATATCTCCTTGCAAGTATAGTGCATCACCAGGTGCACTGCCCAAAGTTATCCCCACTGGGAGGAGTTTTTTCATCACTGTCCTTCAAGGATTGCTCACAAAGGGGTTATCCTGCTGTTGCTGTCCACTTTGAGGACAGCCTGAATATTATGCACAGTCATTTGTAAATCAGGCTTTAGTCTTCTCTTTGTTTGTCAATTGAATGTAAAGAACTCTCCACAAGGTTACTGATGCAGACCTTTCTGCTTTGGGAAAGAAAAGACAGTATAGCAGGAGTGGGGACCATGGGCATTTGATCCACTTTATGTAATTTTTGCCTTCAGGACCTACTTAGACATGGCTACACATATACTATTTCTGGTTTTTTGGGGTTTTTTTTGTGTATTCCCAATTATGGCTAAGTAGGTCAGATATCACCCAATTCATGATGGACAGCTCAGGCTGTCTGGTAACTTGATGGCCCATAGTCAAGCATTTAGTTTCTAAGTCCCAGTGGCCAGCCAAGAGCTATGTCTCAAAAGGAAAGTCATTTTTGAGTTTATAAAGATTAGAAACAAACTAAAATGTCTGTAGAATATTGCAGTGATATAATATACCTTTAGATAAATTTGGGGAAAATTGGTTTCTTTCATATATATCAATCCACAAACATTTCTCATTTTCTAAGATTACCATAGATTAGGTGCTTCAACAACAACAACAAAAATTATTTCTCGGCATGGAGCAGTGGCTCACACCTGTAATTCTAGCACTTTGGGAGGCTGAGGTGGCCAGACTATGAGATCAGGAGTTCGAGACCAGCCTAGTCAACATAGTGAAACCCCGTCTCTATTAAAAATACCAAAATTAGCCGGCCATGGTGGCACGTGCCTATCGTCCCAGCTACTCAGGAGGCTGAGGCAGGAGAATCACTGGAACCCAGGATGAGGAAGTTGCAGTTAGCCAAGACCATACCATTGCACTCCAGCCTGGGTGACAAAGCAAGATTCTGTCTTTAAAAAAAAACAAAAATTATTTGTCACAGTTCCTGTGACTGGAAATCTGAGATCAGGTTGTCAGTGTAGTTGGATTTTTAGTGAAGGCCTTACTCTGTCTTTATAGATGGCTTTATTCTCTTTGTATCCTCACATGACACACAAAGAAAGCAAGCTCTGCTCTCTTCACTTATAAAAGCTCTAATGTCATTCACAAGGGCTCCAACTTCAAGACCTAATTATCTCTCAAAGTTACCACCTCAGAATACTTCACACACTGGGGATTCAGACTTCAACCTGTGAATTTTGGAAGACCACAAACTTTAGGTCAGTAGAAATTTCCTTCATAGATAATATTATTATCCTGATTTCTAATGTCATCAATTGTTTCTGTCCTTTTTTCCCCACACCAACCTACAATATAATCTCTTTCATGTCAGGATTCTTTGGCTCAATATTAAGTTTTTGAAATTGACCTATGGTATTGCTTGTAGTATTACTTTGTTGATCCTCAAAGTTGCATAATAACACACTATTTAATCATTCAAACATTGGAGAATATTTTGTTTGTGAATATTGTGAAATAACAAGAAATGTACATATTGTGAAATAACAAGAAATATACATATTGGAGCTTGTGAAATAACAAGAAATGTATATATTGGTCTCTGTCCTGAGTAGTTGACACAGAGCTCCTAAAACTTTGTAATTTCCTGAGCTACAGCAGTGCTAGAAGAATCTCCTGTTTTAACATTTGGTCTCTGCCCCAGGTATTGAGCTCCCAATACAATTGTAGGTAGAGGTGCTCAGAGAATGTGTTGTTCTAACATGTGCTCCTTCACCCTGATTCCTGATACAAAACTTCTAAATTCCTTGGAATTTTCTGGGCGATTGGAACATCTCTTGTAGTGAGGCAACTCTTGCTGGGCTCCTGAAAAGCCTCAGGCTGGGGACTAGTTGACAGGGGAACATGTGACTAGAGGGTTGGAACTTTTAGCCTCACCTCCTGAACTCCAGAGAGTTGAGTTGAGTTTATAATCAATGGACAATGATGTAATCAATCATGTCTGTGTAATGAAGCCTCCATAAAAACGCAGAGGAATAGAGGCCAAATGGCCTTCCAAATAGATGAACATGGGGAGGTTCCTTAGGGTAGCAGAGCAGGCATGGAAACTCTGTGTCCTTTCCCATATATGGTGTCCTATATGTCTCTTCACCTTGCAGCTTATATGTGTCCTTTATGTATATCTTACTAATAAACTGATACATATAAGGAAAGTATTTCCCTGAGCTCTGGTGAGCCATGCTGGCAAATTAATCAAATCCAAGGAGAGGGTTGTGAGAACTCTGATTTATAATCAGTCTAGTCAGTCAGTAGGAAGCATGGGTCACCACCTGTGTTTGCAAAGGGGAGGCAGTCTTGTGAAACTGAACCCTTTACCGATAGGATCTGATGCTGTCTCCAGGTAAATCATCTCAGAATTGAATTCAAGGACAGCCAGTTTGTGTCCACTGGAAAATTTTCTGGAGAATTGCTTGGTTTGTTGGGGTGTAGTGGGGGATACCCATATATCTAGTGTCAAAAGCATTGGGTCACTGTGTAACAGTAGAGAGTAGGAAAGAAACCACTTTTTTTCCAATCTTTAAAAAGGCTATTAGGACTAATTATGCTACTAATATTATTGTACATGTCTTTTGTAAGCATATAGAAATGTTTTTGTGGAAATATGTACCTAGGAGTGCAACCACTTGGTAATATGATATTTCAGCCCTAGTGGAAACCACCAAATATTTTGTCCAAATGTGTTGTGCCAAATTACATAACAACAGCATTGTATAAAAATACCAGATGCTTCACCTAGTTTCTAACACTATACTATTTCTTAATCACCACATCAGCTGCATTATTTATATCAATGTGAACATTAAAACAAGAATAGTTTGGAAAAATTGGGTATCTCTATTGACATTAATGGTTCAGAAGACAAGGTCTTAGATATCATGGACTGGAGAAAAAAATATTGTAAATTAACAATTACAACAAAATTGCCATATGAATTAGGGCAATCACGATCAATGCCTGAATTATATTTGCAGAATTTGGCAAGGTTGTTATAAGTCATATATATATATATTGACATTAATGGTTCAGAAGACAAGGTCTTA
>NW_012115055.1:3026475-3037227 GCF_000951035.1 Colobus angolensis palliatus | reverse complement strand
TGTAGCTCAGGATGGTCTCGATCTCCTGACCTCGTGATCCACCCGTCTCGGCCTCCCAAAGTGCTGGGATTACAGGCTTGAGCCACCGCGCCCGGCCTCATTCTCTACTTTTGAGAACATTTAAATAACACTATTAGCAACAGACCTGACTCTAATATTTTATATGATCATAACTTTAGGGATATATTTTTAGCAAAAATATTTTACTTCACAGTGGTCCAGGCAGAAGGAGTACAGCCCTGAACTCTCACAGGGGTCCAACAGCTCCTGTCCACACTGTGCCCTCTGGCCCTGCCCGTCACCTTTGTTCACTTCAAGGTAACTGGTATTAGACATCTCAAAGTGTTCTAACTCTCTTGTGTATTGAGATGGGCGTAATAGATGATGGATAAATTTAAATATGCAATAAGTCTAAATTTTGAGGATTATGTTCCTGAAATGCACAATGGTAAGAGTTCACACTTTTATTTAAAAGGTCCTTATTTAGTAATACTTTCTTAATTTTCATTATTTAAAGTCTTTTTTTTGAAAATTTTAAGTTCTGGGATACATGTGCAGAACGTATAGGTTTGTTACATAGATATACATATGCCTTGGTGGTTTGCTGCACCCATCAACCCGTCATCTAGATTTTAAGCCCCGCATGCATTAGGTATTTGTCCTAACACTCTCCTTCCCCTTTCCCCCCACCCCTTGACAGGCCCCGGTGTTCAACTCCTACTTATATATGAGAACATGCGGTGTTTGGAGGAAAACGTTTCTCTAATGGTTATTGCTGAAAGCTCCACTCCTTATTTCACAAGTTATCTCAACTCTTTTTTCATGTTTCAACATCCCCATTTCCCTCTCTCTTTTTTTTTTTTTTGAGACAGAGTCTCCCTCTGTCGCCTAGGCTGGAGTCTCAGCCTCGCGAGTAGCTGGGACTACAGGTGCCCGCCACCACGCCCGGCTAATTTTTTGTATTTTTAGTACAGATAGGGTTTCACCGTGTTAGCCAGGATGGTCTCGATCTCCTGACCTCATGATCCACCCACCTTGGCCTCCCAAAGTGCTAAGACTACAGGCGTGAGCCACCATGCCCAGCCTTCCCTCTTTAAATCGTTTTTTCAACAGAAATAAAATTTGTTGTTTGAATTTGCTAGATCTGAAATTCTCATATATTTGAATTTTGTATGAGATGCTTGTATTTTTAGAAGAATTACCCTACTTTTGGTCTCATTATCAGGGAAGAAAACCATTTAATTTGGGACAAAAAAAGAAGAGAGACCAGCATTTATTGAGCGTGTGGTATATACTAGGCTCTGTGCCAGATACTCTAATTACATTTGATTATATTGGTTAGTTATAAAAGGAATGAGGCATTGAGAGACCAACTTACATAAGGTTTCTTTGCTCAGCAGAATTCACTGCCTTGATATATGAAATATGGACTGTCAGATATGGAAATAAACTTTTCAAATGGACTGGCTTTCATAGTGGCATATAAGTAGAATGAATGATGTGTTAGACTGAATTCTATCTGTCCTCCCTTTACTTAGGTTTGGTGAAGTGTGCTGTATCATGTATGAGGTATCTCATTATGTGAGATCTTCCTTTCAGCCACTGCAGAATGGAGAGAATTCGTCTCCCTTCCTGGCCTCCTAAGATAGACCTGAGGTCTGATATATAAGTAGAAGACATATCTGTTTGAAATACAGTATTAATTCCAGTTTATAGTTCTAGATTTTTAAGGTGTCACTCTAGATTCCTCTTCATTCACGTTTCTAGGAGCGTAGTAAATACATCTACCAATCAAACTAATTTGTCTGTTAGAATACATTTAAAACAGAAAGTCGGCAAAGAGAGAGCCATAGGTGGGAACAGCAGCTCCAGATGCTTAAGCTTTGCGGGAGCTCAAAGCTTGGGACCCGTTTGCTATGGTCTCTGGCTGCATGGCTGAGGTTTGCTGTGACCACCAAGTGGGCTGGCAGGCCTTAACCTGAATTTATTTTCTGCACAGGCTTTCTGGGGGGTTGTACAGCCTGGAGCCCCTTTCCTAGGTCTAAAATGCACACCCTAAGGGTAGCCCCAGCCACCTCCCATGTTAATGGGGTTAGTATATTCCTGAGAAGTGGGACCAAAACAACGTTCAGAAATTGTTGAATTTATCAAGCAAGGTGCTGTTTTAGGTTACACAGTAACCTAATAGGTACTTACATATTTCTAGCAATTTCTTGGTTGAGTTCACTCCTGTTACCTTATTTGAACTTGACAACCTATAGGATGGGCAGTTTGTTTTTGTTTTTAGAGATGGGGCTTGCTCTGTCACCGAGGCTAGAGTGCAGTGGCATAATCACAGCTCATTGCAGCCTCAAATATCTCAGCTTGAGGGGTCCTCTCCTCTCAGCCTCCCAAGTAACTGGGACTACAGGCAAGAGCCACTTTGCCCAGGCTGATATTGATATTTGGATACAGCAAATTTTACATGGAGTTTGAATAATATATATCATTATCAATGTTATTTTAATAATGAGATATTTAAATTATGTAGAGAAATGCCCTCATTCTTAATAATGTCTATTTATGTATTTAGCAATGGTGCTACTTCATGTGATAGCTTACAAATGGATCATAGGCAAAGCATATTTTGTGGTGAACTTTATGGTGAAATACATAAAGGCTATTTTTAAAGTTTTTTTAGAAAGAAGTGTAATATGGAAAGATATCTTCATAATTCTGAGAGAGTTTTAGTTTTTGGCAAATAGATACTTAAAACCGTTTTCCACTTGAAATATTTATATATCTGTTTAACAAAAGTTTTTCAAGTAATCAGTGTAATTCAAATTAAACCCAAAGTAAGATATCACCACACAAACATTAGACATACTGAAAATTCTATACAACAACAACAAAACCATAAATTATTGTGTCTTAGAAAATGGCTGCAGCAGGATTTTCCATGGCACATCCTTTTTCTATAGCCTGCTGTATTTCTGTCATTGAAAATTGGATGAATATGTTTCCTGTCCTTGAATCTGTGTAGGAATCCTACTATTTCAGAAAGTATGTTATGTGATCTCCAAGCTTAGTTCATAAAAGGTAAAATGTTTTGTGTCTTGTCATCATGGGGGACTCCCTTTTAAGACCCAAGCACCATGTCATGAGAAAATCCACAGCACTTCCAGCATCCTTATGTATGTGTTCTGTCTGATATTCCCAGGTGTGAGCCCATCAGAAATTTACATCAACTCCCAAGTATTTGGGTGAATTGGCCTTCAAAATAACTCCGCAATCACAGCTTGACTGCAATTGCGTGGGATAACTCACATGACAAATGCCTAGCCAAGACCTATCAACTGCTAGAACTGTCTTACAGAATAGTTAAATACTTTTTGTTTTACTTACCATGTTTTGGGAAAATGTGTTGTGTACAAGAGATAATCAGAACAAGTGTTTAGAAGATGTAGAACAATAAAATTCATAAATTACTGATAAAAATGTAAAGTAATCTCATGACTATGGAAAATAGTTCAGCATCATCAAATCATTTTTAAGATACCAACATCTAGGATTCAGTATTCCATTCCATATAATATATGGTAAAAGAATTGTACACATGTTTATTATATGTACTAACATGTTCAAACAGGCATTATTAATTGTATCTAAAAATGGAAACACCCTAAGTTCATATCAACAATAGAATACATACACTATTTATAGAATAATATAATAAAATTCTATGAAGACAAATGGGTTAATTGCAACAATGGACGAACTTTTCAAACATAATATTAGCTAAAGAAAGAAGGTTCAAGAACCATTCAGCATAATTTTATTCATATGAATTTGAAAAGTAGCAAAGGTAATTTATGTAATTTAGGGGTGAACACATAAGTGATTTTAGTAACTAAGGCATCTGTTGTTTTATTATTTAATAGCACCAAATTAAAAAAACTAGTATATTATTAAGAAACAAAATCCATCACATGCTTACAAATAAAATAATTGCCATATTTTTAGTCTCAAAAATTTATATGCTTTCTTCATTGTAATAGAGTGTAATTAAAACCAGGTATAATTTGGATATATACATTACCATATCCTAAATAGTAATGATATTTAGATATTCTTTAAAATATTTTACCCTCTGTCTTAAATGTTCTATGCCTGTGGCAGAGACTTCTTGATGCTCCCCAAATATCTCTTTTCTCATTTTCCTGATGAATAACAAATTACCTTAAAATTATGCAACTTGAAGCAACAAATAATATTATGTCAGCTTCTGTGGGTCAGAAAGGCAGGTGTGCCTTATCTGAATCATCTGTCTCTCAGTGTCTCATAAAGGCTTCAAATAAGGTATTGGATGGTTGTAGCTGTCTTCACAAGTCTCAACAGAGGGAGAGTCTGCTTTTAAGCTCACTTGGGTGGTTGTTGGCATGATTCAGTTCCTTGTGGGTTGTCGGCTGGAGGATGCGCTCAATTACTTGCCACTAAGACATGTAAGCAGCCCCAGAAAACAGTAGCTTGCTTCATCAGAGAAAGCAAGTAAAAAATCAAGAGAGAGAAGCAGCCAGACAGAGTTACCATCTTTTATAACCTAATCTCTGAAGTGTTATCCTGCCACTTTTGTCATTTTCTATTTATCAGAAGTGAAGTCATTAGTTCCATAAAAGGAGAGTGAGAAAAGTTTTGTCTCTACTCTGTAGATCCATATGATCCAGTAGTAATTGCAGGCGGGTATTGTAATTTTTGACTCAGCAACAATAGAAAATTTCAGTTTTCCTACATTAGTAAAATATTTAACCATTCTATAGAGCAAAAAAGAGGTTAGAACAAAAACAAAGATGGAAACTGTTATATTATGTATTTTTACTACATTAAAAACGTTTCTATGCAACTTTTTAAAAGCTTTTTAAGAGCTAAACACACACACAGACACACACACACAAACTAAAAACATTATGTTTGTTTGCTTTTCAAAATGGTTGTGGTGGTTTTGTTTTGTTCATTGTTGTGGTCATTTTGTTTTATTTTCGCTTAAAATGGCTGTTTCTTCTGTCTCTATGTTAAATAATACGATGAAGAAACAAGCTTTCCTGCTTTTGTGTTAATATGTCATGGTCTGGGACCAAAAATTTATATATGTCCCTATGTAAAATAATACCAAAAGTGAGAAATAAAAATTTAGCTAACTGTAATAGAACATACTTGCTCCTGGAAAATGTCTGTGAGTTCATTAAATGTCTTTCATATAAAAGTTACAGGTTTCCCATAAAGGGTCACTAGCCTCACTTTGCTCACCATTATCAAGTTATTATTTAATAAACATCCCAAACCCTACAATTCTATACATCTTTCCCAGGTCTCAGCATTTTGACATCCACTAAGTACATGCTCAGATTTGTCTCCCATACAAATGTTACCTAGTAAACTTAGCTTTGCTCCATCAACAGGTTTCCTTAGTGGTCTTCTGAAAGGTTGATAGTCTTGTTACTTTCCATATGTTATTGTCCTTAAAACAGACAATCAAATACTGTAATAATCAATTAACTAAGACATTAGAAGCAGACGTTTCCTATTAGGACACACACACATACACATTCACACACACACGCGCACACACACACACAAATAACAGTAGCCTGGGGTTTACAAAACATAGTTTTTGCTTTAATTTGCTCAGATAGGAAGGACAATTCAGATAATTTGTAATCATAGACATTATTGTCATTCCACTTACTTCAGAACATGTGATTATTTCCCTACCCAGTAAAATGATAATTTTATAGGTTGTAACAAATATTAAATATTAGGTTGAGGAAACTAAGATCCAATTTAATATAATGAGACAGGACAAGCTCTTGTGACATAGGTGTTAAAATTACACCAGAAAAATGAAGTTTTGTTCTCTATCATCCAGTTCGATATGAAAAATCTCAAGTACTTTTGATCTTGCTTTTGGGTTCAATGATACCTACAAGTTTGAGGAGATGCCTACTAATACACAGTTGAGCTAGAAATAGATGGAAAATGATATATCTAGGTTAGTGACTGTGGTAATTCACAATAACATGGATATACATAAACCTATTTTAGTATGAGTATCTTTTAACTTCTTCCCTTTTTCCTACTCTCCAAGAATAAATGACAAAACAAAACAAAATTTTTAAAAATGTATTTTTGAACAAAATATCTCTTATATTAAATATTATCTTAAAAAGTTGACCATTAGACATGTTACCAGTTTCCTCTTAGTGTCAAAGGTAGAATAACATGAGTGGTAGCCAACTAGACAAAAATGGCAACACAGTCCAAAATATGTACAGACAGAAGAAAGAGGTGGTTACTATAATTAATGGAATAAAGAGATATGTAGGAACTGGGGGCTTGAGAACAATCTCTTCAGGACCACAGGCAATAGTTCTCTTTGTACCTGAGTATCCCATATCAAGAAATGTCCTAAAATGAGTAATTGGTGATAAAAATGCCCTAGGAATTTATAGATGTTTTATTCTCTTTTTGAATATCTTAATAACTGATTTCTTATTCATAATGTAACTAGAGGTCTGATTCTATTCCAAATGTTTCAATGGCACTAATTATTTCTGAAAGTTCCAAGTGAGAAATTTCAAACAAAACTTGTAAGTGGTGCTCATTAAACATGTTTTTAACCAGATTCTTTATAATCATCAACGGATCAAGATACATAGCATGCTGGTTAGAGAACTGCAGTGCACAATAGGTGAGTCTGGTGGAGCCTTATCATTCCTATGCCTGTTTTCTTTATTTTCAGAGAACAAAAATAAATTAACATATATACAACATAGAAAAATGAACAAAATAATAGACCCTCTTCAAAACAAACTTCAAAGATCTTGTAATGTACTAACGATGACATATTTTCTACTTGAAAGCCTATTATGCTGAACAGATAGGGAATTTTGAGATTGAAAAGCTTCTGTAAATTCTAGTTAAAGATGATCTGCATTTATCTTACAAAAGTGTAGCATAATTGTTTATTTGAAAAGACATTTGTCAATGAATAATGTTCCCAAACATCAAACTATACATGAAATCCAGTTGAGATAATTATTTTTAACCTCTAACTTCTTTATGAAGTTAAATATTTTCAGAAGTATTTTTAATTCTGTTTTTATTCTTGAAGGATTAAATGCATATATTTTAATATATGATTTTTAACCACTTTAATTGGCTAATTGGCTAACAACATACTGTAGGTATAGTTTATTATTATCAAAAATGTTTGATTTGGGGAAGTCCCATATTGTATCAAGAGGCTCCAGATTTGAGCAGAAAATATTGTTATACTTAAGATTTTCTCAAAATTATTATTATAGATACACAAAATATGTTAAAGGATATTCTACAAGACACAGTTACTACTTCAGTGATATATCTCTTCAGTGATGATATGTCTCTTTTGTATGAGTGACTTGAATTCTTTAATACTTTAGTGTATATTCTTCTATTGATTTTGGAATAATTCCTAAATACGATACAATTTTTTATAAATATTGTTCATATTTCTTTCCAAACACTGATAATTTCACCTTTTGATAAAGAAATGTTGGTGTTTAAATCAGTTTTAAAATGTCCTATCATGATAGTTCAATTAATTGCCTGTGCCAAATTTGAAAATTCTAAATATAAGTTATATTAGGGTAGAAGCCAATGTTATAATCAATCTTGGAAATAATTTTTTAAAAAAGAAGTTTTTATTTTCTTCTGTTCCCAATGTAGTGTGTATGAAGGCAAGCTGTGAGAAGTAGAATATAAGAATGTGGAATACCTATCTCGCTATCTATTGATTGACTGATCAATTAATCTGTATCATCTATTCATCTATCTGTCTGCAGAGAATTTATTAGGCAGTTTTTTTGTTTGTAACCTGATTTGAGATTTTCTTATTAAAAAAGTAATGAAAGTGAATTACCATATAAAATATTATTGAACGCATGCTGAAACTATTTTACTATTAGAGTCTGTGATAGTTAAGATTGTATATCAATATAACAAGTAAAAATTGTACACTGCATCATATTTAATGTAACACATTCATTGTGGATCTTTGAGATAAGACAATTACAACAGGGTCTAATATTCACTATGAGAATACATGACGTCAAAATCCTATGTTTTCAATCTTTTATTATTACATCCCCTATAGATAATTTTAAGGACATTTTATGTAGTATATGGTAAAAATGTTTTTTCCAAAACCATTTAGAAAACACTGTCAGGTTTTTTTTCCCTTTTTTTTTCAAAGATACGGTCCTGCTGTGTTGCCCAGGCTGGCCTCAAACTCCTGAGTTCAAGCAATCCTTCTGCCTTTAGCCTCTCCAAGTAGCTGGGACTACAGGTGCATGCCACTTTATAATGACTTTCTACTTCTCATACTCAACAGTGATTCAAAGTAAGCCACTGGAGTTTACATCTGCCTTATTAGGTAACACACCATTTTGCATGACACAGTATACACCTAACATTTATTGAGTTTACTATGTATTAGATACTATCCTAAAGTGATTTATGAATATTTATTTCTTATGGAAACTCTGTAGAATAGATGCTGTTTTTACCACTCTAGTTTATAGACAGGGAAACAACAGAAAGTTTTGAAATCAGACAAGGGTAAATATTTTTTTAACCAAAACATACTTATAGCTTTTTAAGTTTAAAAACGTAGTGTCATTTCAAATGTCAGGACAATGGACAAACTGAATGGAAAACACCTTGGTAACAGTTTAAAATGCAGATACATGACTCCCAAAACAGCTGCACTCATTAAAATATTTGAAGCATCCAAGGACCATTATTTTAAATTAAGCTCCCATGGATTCTTGATGTATTCTAAAATTTAACATTACATTGATCTATTATGTGAGATGTGTTTCATTATGTTATCCAAATTTACCTTAAACTAATTCATTTCCATGCATGCTTGACTCCAGTCCCTATTTTTTACCTGTATGTTTTTAGTAACTTTTTCACATTTGAAATTTCTTTCTCATAACTATTTAAATTTACTTTAGTGCCACTGTGAGTTGCATTGCTAAGAGAAGAAAAATCACAATTTTGTCTTTGTAATAATATATTGCTCTTTATGCTTGTACACCATGATGTATAACTTGGAAAAGCAAAAACAAATGACTATTTCTGGCTATAGAAAATACATATCTAAAACAAAATGACTTCAATGCTAAGTAAACACTCCACAAAATTAGTTTAATAACATCGTAATTACAATGAGTTAACTATATTTGATATACATCAAATTGAATGCTCAAGATGTCATCTTCCAAAGCATGTGTAGAAAATCACACACATATCATAGCTAAAACACAAATATTTATCATAATGTTTAGAGTTTAATATTCAAAATAAAGTTAGAACTATTAAAGCTTAGAAAAATTTTAAGTACAACTGACCATTGAAAAACTCAAACTTGAACTATACAGAACCACTCATATACAGAAATCTTTTTGAGATTTGTAACAACTTGATAAACTCATGGACAAATCATGTAGCCTACAAATACCAAAAAATAAAAAAGTTAAGCATGTTATGAATGCATGAAATATATGCAGATACCAATCTATTTTCTCATTTGCTACTATAAAATAAAATAAAAACATGCATAAACCTATTATAAAAATTTTAAATGTATCAAAACTTATGCACACAAATACAGAGTACATATGTTACCATTTGCAGTTAAGAAAAATATAAACAAATGTAAAGATGCAATATTAAATCATAACTGCATAAAATTAACTATAGTACACACCAGAATACTGTAAGAATTTCTGTAGCCACCACCTGTTGCTGTTGCATTGAGCTCAAGTGTTGTGAGTACAATTTAAAACACTGTGTGACACTATTCATCTCTACATGAGCTGTTCATCTCTCCAGTAAATTGTGCATAGCAGGAAAAGGTGATCTGTTGTAGTTCTCTCATATTTCTTTTCCTGTTTAGTGCAATATCATAAACCTTAAATAACACCATGGGACCTTTATGAAGTGCCACTAATGATGCTGAAAGTGCTTCTAAGAAGCAGAGAAGTCATAATATTAAAATGAAAAGTTGAATTGCTTTATTTGTATCATTAATTGAGATCTGCAGCTCCAGTCTCCTACCATTTGAAGATAAAAAACATCCAGTGTAAAGGCCATTATTATTATTTTTAAATGAACTTCTGCACAGCAAAAGAAACTATCATTGGAGTGAACAGGCAACCTACAGAATGGGAGAAGATTTCTGCAATCTATCCATCTGACAAAGGGCTAAAATCCAGAATCTACAACAAATTTACACGAAAAAAAAAAACAAACAACACCATCAAAAAGTGGGCAAACGATATGAACAGACACTTTTGAAAAGAAGACACTTATTAGGCCAACAAACATATGGAAAAAAAGCTCATCATCACTGGTCGTTAGAGAAATGCAAATCAAAACCACAATGAGATACCATCTCATGCCAATTAGAATGGCAGTCATTAAAAAGTCAGGAAATGGGAGGGTGCTGTGGCTCATGCCTGTAATCCCAGCACTTTGGGAGGCTGAGGCGGGAGGATTATGGTGTTAGGAGTTTAAGACCACCCTGGCCAACATGGGGAAACACTGTCTATACTAAAAATACAAAATTAGCCAGGCGTGGTGGCACATACCTGTAATCCCAGCTACTTGGGAGGCTGAGACAGAAGAATTGCTTGAACCTGGGAGGCTGAGGTTGCAGTGAGCTGAGAA
>NW_012115055.1:2914291-3026072 GCF_000951035.1 Colobus angolensis palliatus | reverse complement strand
CAAAGACTTGGAAACAACCCAAAAGTCCATCAGTCATAGACTGGGTAAAAAAAAAAAATGTGGTACATACACACCATGGAATACTGTGCAGCCATAAAAAAGGATGAGTTCATGTCTTTTGCAGGGTCATGGATGAAGCTGGAAACCATCATTCTCAGCAAACTAACACAGGAACAGAAAACCAAACATCACATGTTCTCACTCATAAGTGGGAATTGAATAATGAGAACACATGGATACAGGGAGGGGAACATCGGCCTGTTGGGGGGTGGAGGGCTAGGGGAGGCATAGCATTAGGCAAAATACCTAATGTAGATGAGGGGTTGATGGATGCAACAAACCACCATGGCACGTGTATACCTATATAACAAACCCGCTCGTTCTGCATATGTATCCTAGAACGTAAGGTATATAAGAAAAGGACATTAATGAAGTCATTACTGCAGCTATGCATGCCAGCAGGCATGAAAACCTTGCACTTTTTGTGAAATGTCTTTTTATCTTGTACTGAAAATGAAGTTATGTGGATATGGAATTGCTATAAGATAGGCATGACTACAAACTAATATGAATTGAGAAAAAGTAAAGTCATCATATGACAACTCAAAGCAAAAGAAAGATGGCAAATCTAAAGCTGGAGAATTTAATGCCAGCAAAGGACGGGACAGTTTGATACTTTTAGAAAGAGGTTTGGCTTAAAAAGTAGCAAAATAACAGGAGAAGCAGCTTCTCCTGGCCAAGAAGCAGCAGACAAATTCACAAATGGCATTAAGAAAATCATTAAAAGAAAGAATATTTGCCTGAATAAATTTTTAATGCAGATAAGAGTATTCTATTTTGGAAAAACCAGAGAAGCCACAAAGGACATTTTTAGTAAGAAAGGGACATGAACATGAGGATTTAAGGTATGAAGAGTAGGTGAATTTCACTGTTTTAAACAAATGAGATTGAGTTTACCATCAGAGCTGCCCTTATTTATAAAGCTGCTAATTCTGAAGCCTGCAAAGAAAAACATAAATGCCAGCAGTCAGTCTTTAAGTTGTACAACAAAAAGGCCTGAACAATGAAGACTTTCTTTCTTTTTTCCTTCCTTCCTTCCTTCCTTCCTTCCTTCCTTCCTTCCTTCCTTCCTTCCTTCCTTCCATATATGCTTTGTCGCTGAAGTCAGGAAGTATTTTCCCAGTAAGCGACTTCTTTTAAAGTTCTTTTGATAGTAGACAAAGTCCCTGGCCCTCCAGAACCTCAGGAGTTCAACCTGGAAGTTATCAAAGTGGTCTACTTGCCCCCAAACACAATGTCTCTAATTCTACCTCCAGATCAATGGCCTAATAACCTTTGGATCTCATTACCCACATATTCTATGGCAATGATTGTTTTACTATGTAAGAGTAAAAGTCTGGAAGGTTTACACCATTTAAGAGGTCATTGTTCTTACAGAAAAAAAACTATGAAAGTCATCAAGCTTGAAGCAATAGATTTATGCTCTAGAAAACTGTGTCCAGATGTTGCGCATGACTTCACAGAGTTTATGAAAGAACTGATTAAGAAAAACATGAAAGAGATTATGAATATGGCATAAAAGGTGAGGGGTTTTAAGATGTGGATCTTGGCCGGGCGCGGTGGCTCAAGCCTGTAATCCCAGCACTTTGGGAGGCTGAGACGGGCGGATCACGAGGTCAGGAGATCGAGACCATACTGGCTAACACAGTGAAACCCCGTCTCTACTAAAAATACAAAAACTAGCCGGGGGAGGTGGCGGGCGCCTGTAGTCCCAGCTACTCGGGAGGCTGAGGCAGGAGAATGGCGTAAACCCGGGAGGCGGAGCTTGCAGTGAGCTGAGATCTGGCCACTGCACTCCAGTCCGGGCGACAGAGCGAGACTCCGTCTCAAAAAAAAAAAAAAAAAGTTGTGGATCTTGTAGACATTCTAGAGCTTGTAGACACAACAGAGCAATTAACAGAAGATGACCTGATGGACAGGCGTGCTTCCAACCTAGTTCTTGACAATGAAGAGGAATATGTAAACGAATTGACATTAGATAATCTCATTGTTCAATTATTCAGAATTGCTTTTGACTTTTTACAACAATAACTGAGTAATTACTTCAATTATTCAGGATTACTTTTGACTTTTTTACAACATGGGCCCTTCTAAGATGCACACGTTTTAGGCTAATGCAAATGGTTAAAAAGGATTGATACTGCATAAAAACATTTTTAAAGAAAAAAGTAAAAAGACAGGAATTACAATGTATTTCCATAAAATTAAAGTTAGGCACCTACCTCTCCTGCCTCCCCTTCCACATCCTCCACCTCTGCCATCTCTGCCACCCCTGAGACAGCAAAACCATTTCTCCTCTTTCTCCTTTTTCTTTGTCTACTCAGTGTGAAGACAATGAGGGTGGTCTTTATGATGATACATTTTCACTTAATGAAGAGTAAATGTATTTTTACTTCTTTATGATTTTCTTAATAATATTTTCCTTGATCTTTTATTGTAAGAATACTGTATTTAAAACATATAACATAAAAATATGTGTTAATTGACTGTTTTGTTATCAATAAGGTTTCCAGTCAACAGTAGATTATTAGTAGTTAAGTTTTCAAGGAGTCAAAATTTATACACAGAGTTTCAACTGCATGGGGCAGTCAGTGCTCCTAACACTTGCATTGTTCCAGGGTCTATCATATTTCATGAAGTTATATATGCATATCTTAAAATTCTCTCTTTTCCATCAGTCTGAGTAAAAAATGCAGTTCTCAAAATATCTACAATTATTTATGGGATGCAACAGACAGGTGGTACTTAGAAGAGAAAGAACACAACTCATGACTCATCTCTGGGATGGGACAAGAACACAAATAGAAAAATCGCTGTTTGTGTCTAAATCAAGTGCTATTTTCTTTTTGTGACTTTGCTTACACATCTAAAGAAGTAGTATTGGAAAAATGTTCTTCAATAAAAAGTATCAATCAGGAAGTAAAAACCAGCCTGTTTTATTCACCAGCTTATTGCATGTATCAACACAGGCAAATAATTAAACATCCCTCAATCTCAATTATATTATATGAAAAATGTATGGCAATATATACTATATGTGTTAAGATTATTATAAAATGAAAAAAATATGAAAGCATGACAAATCTATAGCAGAAGACTCGCTTGAACCCAGAGGTGGAGGTTGTAGTGAGCTGAGATTGCACCACTGCACTCCAGCATGAATGACAAGAGTAAAACTGCATCTCAAGAAAGAAAAAATACAATTATCATAATAGTTTTAAACATAAACAAAATATTCTTATAATATATAAAGTCAGAAAAACTATCAAGAACTAACCCTTTTAATCTATGATGCATCTTGTGGTATTGTTTATTTTGTCTTTGTTATACAGAAAGCAGAATACCTGCAAAATTAGTCTGAATAATGATTTTACATGTTGATATTCTATTATGTCTTTATGCATTGCACCACTTTTCAGTATGTAATGATTCTTCATATGACATATTGTGCCCTTAATTAAAATTTATTTGATATTAATACCTGTCTTTCATTTCCTCATGCTTCCATTTATGTAGATTTATCTATTGCTGCCGTCTTATGTTGATAGTCTAAGCTTTATTTTGTTGTTCTTTTAGATATGTGTATTTGAAATATCATAAATTTAATGTATAAGTTTCTGATATTTTAATAGAATATTGTCTTGTATGCTCATATTTTTATAAACCATATTTTTCAAATCTTTGCTTTCATCATGCAAGTTTTGTATTGATCTCCACTGTTCTTTCCTTCTCTCTTTTCCTGTCTCTCCTCATAATTTTTTTCATTTTTTCCTTCCTTTCTTCCTCTCTCTGTACATAGGTTTTTTAATCGATATTTTATAATTTGGAAGAAGTATTTATTGGTTATTTTTTAATTAGTGTTTTGCTTTAAGTTTAATAATTTGAAATTATTTTTCTCACTTAAGAAAAAACAAGATATACATTGTCCTTCTGTATCATGAAAAATAAACTTTCATTATTCTATTTCACACAACTGCTTTCCCAGATACTTCCTAATTTTAATTGTTAAAGTCAATTAAATTGTTATATTTTATTATGACAGTAAATTTTGATATGATTATAATTGTCAAGGTCAACACCAACAAAAATAGTTAAATAATTAAACATTACAACTACTAATAACACAATCTAATAAATATTGAGCACTTACTATATGCTACCTAATTTGCCAACTTGCTTTTACTTGAAATAATTGTGTACCTAAACTAATTATGTAAACTAAGAGTCTGATATCTCATACTCTATTTCATAAGGTAGTACTGTTCAGCTAAATCTAATTTAGGATTGTTTAATATTTTCATGAAGTTGTAATATATTTATATAATTTAATTGGCTTGATTTATTACTTAACTGCTTTCGAGACTCATAGCCAACAATTTTGTTTAATATATTTTGCTCTTTTGAATATCAGCTTTATATCTTCCATCTAGTAAGATGAATACCTATACTTGTTACAGTGGATAAGTATTCAGGCATGAGCAAGGCAGGAGAGGGCTTCCCTCACCCCGCAACACACATATACTAGGAGTGTCAGTCGACCATCAGGTGATGGTCAGACAATGGTCAAGGAATGGTCAGGTGATGTCTTCCTAAACTAATTGGTTACAGCCACCTCCAGGGAAAGGCAGGCGCCCAATAGATAGAAAACACCTGAAACTGATGATGGTGATCAGCAACTTCCCAATAAGATCTTAGGAGTTGGGATAGTGACCCAGTGGAAGAGTTTAACTGGTAAATGACCTTTCTCTAGGAATGCTGGACCGGTCAGAGAACAACGCTTCCAGTAAGCATGCGTTCAACTCCAGTAAACACACTGCGCATGCTCCTCTCCCAAGAGCTAGCAGGCCACTAGGCAAGGACAGCCCAGCCCAAGGGAAGAATTAGAGGAGAAGTAACACAAGACCCCAGAAGTATGCCAAAGTATAAAACCACAAATCTAAGGGTCAAATTGTGCACTTGATCTTTCAAGTCGCCCAGCATTGTCTTATGCTGGTCTGTGGGTTTCCCCAGGTTTCTCTAGGCCTGGTTTAACTTCATGAAGTTTTCCTGCAGATTCTTTGCTGACTTGCGATGGAACTGCACCAGGCTACTTTCTTTCATGTTTGCTCTAAAGCTTTTTAATAAACTGTCGCTCCTGCTCTAAAACTTGATCGATCTCTCCTTCTGCCTCATGCCCCTCAGTTGAATTTTTTCTTCTGAGGAGGCAAGAATTGTGGTTTCTGCAGATCCATATGGATACAGATTCACTGCCAATAACATACATCATACATTATATCATATCCTCTTATATGCAAAAGCTCGGAAAATATTCATTGCAGTAAATGAGTAAACAGCAACAAAACACATCTATTAAAGTAAAATGAAAAAGGAAAATTCCTTAAGAGAGTTTGAGATTTTAATAGGTGGGCTAAAAAGATATGGAAAAGGACAAAGATAAAATGTATATACACTTAGTATTATGGTATAAGAACATGGAATATTTTAAAAATTATTATCTGTAGGAAATGATTTGTCTCCAAATATATCTTAGTAGATGATGGGGATAAACTGAGAGAGCAAACTTGGGGTGGTTTCCTCCGGAACAGTTGTGTCTCAACTATTAATGCCTGTTAGCATCACCAAGATAACATTTAAATGTAGCTTTTTTTCACTCACACCTAATTTAACTAAATTAAATTATCTTTTCAAAATTGAGCATGACTACAGAGAGTCATCATAGTGAATAAATTTAATGTATAAGTTTCTGATATTTTAATAGAATATTGTCTTGTATGCTCATATTTTTATAAACCATATTTTTCAAATCTTTTCTGTCTTTCATTATGCAAGTTTTGTATTGATCTCCACTGTTCTTTCCTTCTCTCTTTTCCTGTCTCTCCTCATAATTTTTTTTGAGCTTCTTTTTTAATTTGAAAATGGAATCAATAATAATAAAACATTCAGGGACAACACTTTAATGACTAACAGCCACACTAGGTTGTAACTACTATTTGTTTAGATTTCTTGAGAAAACACAGACACATCAGCATAAGATTCTTAAAACATTAGTTTGTTAATTTCAATAACACAGTTATTATAGTTGGTTAAACAGATATTGAAAATATCTGTAAAATTTTGGCACAAGGAATCTAAGGGAAGACATGGTGAGGAGCCTCTTCACGGTAAAGATAGAAAGACAAGACAAAAGCAGATTATACGGAGGTTTATTTAAGTTATTACACAAATGGGAAGAGGACTCCTGTGTAGAATTATCTTATACAAGAACGTGAATGCATCATTTTTGTTTACTAATAAATACTTTTAGCATATCAAAAATTATTATTGAGTTTAGATTGAAAGCCATGCCATGTCTGAAAAAATATGCTAATAAATCTAGAATCTTGTCTGAAAATGTATTAGAGAAGACCCACTATGTGTAAATAATGTATTTTCTATAGGTGATGGATCATAAGGGTAGAGAATTTTAAAAGTGTGATTATGATTACATAGAAGGAAAATAGCTGATATATCTTCTTCAGTTTAGAAGGATATCAGATTTCTTTTTCTGTTGCTATTTAACTAGTGTGAATTGTTTAAGTCTTATTTTAAATGACTGAGCAAAGTTGATGTTTTCGAGGCTAATATGAAAAGTGGTATATTTGTCCCAGTGGGTCACGTTTGAAAGGCAGTAATCAGTGTAGAAGGCAAATTGTGACTGCCTTAGAATTTGGCTAGAGATGGAAAAACCAAAAAGAAACATAGATTAGGATTCTAGAAAAACATCCGATAAAATTCACTTTAAATATTTACTACTAAAATACGAGCTCATTTTCCTTTTAACTAGGTAGATCCCTTATATCTTCAACATATGGGGCCTTCGGCTCAGCCTTCAAAATAAGAAATACACCTAAATATACATAAACGTGTTAAGAACACTAAAACGATGAACTCTCAAGGAATATCTAGAAGCTGAAACTGCACTTACTGAAATTTTCTGCAGTTTTCAAGATGGCAGGCTCATTTCACATGACAGGTGCTAAAATTCAAAGGCATTTTCACCCTTCAAAATATGAGAATTATATTACCACAATTATCTCCTTGAAGATACATTGCTGTTTCTTGAGTTTATGTTACAAGACATAAACCTCAACAAAATCCAAATATTTCTTGTATGTATAAAATTTAGACAATTTTTTTTTCTATTCTGTCTCCGTTCTTGAAATTTACCGCATCTTCCCCACTAACCTCTAATTCCAGATGCTGCTGTCTCTGTTGTAATCTTTGACTTTTAGCTACAGTATGGGTCTGTATTGGCCCATCTATTTGCTTCTGAGAACAATATCTTACTTGGAATCACTACTATAGAGGCTGAGAACTCTCTTGGTTACTATGTTATATAGGTATGAAGCTACTTCTATGATTTTTCTGGCCTTTTGTAAACTGAAAATCTATATGATTTATTTTTATTTTCGATTGTTATAAAATAGAACACATTTAGGGCTATGTCCCTGATAAAATAAAGGGTATTAAAATAATTTTGTTGTGTATTTGAAATTCAAGTTCGACTTGGTATCTTGTGTTTTTATTTGATGAATCTGGCAACTCTAGAAACACTTGAAAAACTGGTTGGTTTCAGTTCAAGTGAAGTGGGTACAATGGAGTGACACTGTTGATAACTAAGTTGAAGTTGAGCAATTACTATATTTGTGTTTTTAAGCCTATCATTGAAAAGTCAATTGACATGTGTTTTATTTTCGCTCTGGAAATGTAATACTTGAAAATATACCTGTTTTGTTTTGTTTGTTTATTTTCCAACATTTGTTGTTTGTATTTTAGAATGCATAATTTTGTTCATTTTTATTCTGGCATGTGGTGTTCATTACACAACCAGGTTGAGCTGTGTTGTAAAGTTGCTCAGTGAAGAACTCCATCTATTAGTGAGGTAGAAATCTCCAGCAAGTTGTCCAGTCAAACTATGCAAATAATGACATTGGTAAAATGCCTATCAACTTCTCATTCTGTGTGTCTTCTCAATTTTTTGAGAATTTGAACAGTACCATCTCTTCTACATAAAGAAAGTAAAAAAAAGAATAGAAATAGGATGGAGTGTAATGCAAGGTCTCAAAAAAAGATAAGATGTACTAGATTTTTTTAAAAAATGATATAAACACAATGAAGTTAAATGTGAAGAAAAAAAGCAGTCCCTCTGATATTTTCTATTTTTGCTGTGTGGCAGAAAGTGACATATTTACTGAGAGAGAAGAAGTTTTGAGGACCATGGAAAAGTTTTAGAAAATAAATTCTGGAGAAATGAACAGGTGCTAATTTGGAAAGAATAATTGATTTTCAGTTAATGAGTAGGACCCAAATGAGTTGATGACTATGAATTTATTGTAATTTTCTTCTATAAATGTGTGAGATTTTATTTAGTCATTAGTATAGGCAAAGAAAATATACATTGAACAAATTTGAGATTTGAACATAAACTTAATATCATTGCCATGGAAAATCACCATCTTAGTGAGCATAGAATGTAAACTAGTTTGACACATGTAAAGCCTTCAGAAAGTTAAGGATCCATATCATTGAGGTGCAGGTCATGCTACCCCCAAATATGGCACCTTGGAAGTCATTCTCTGACTCTCTTTGACCTTTCTGTGTGTGAGCTGTACGTAAAATAATCCTGTAACCTTCATTTCTTAAAAGTATCCAATAAGACTCTCATATGCCAGGTGTCCTGCCCTGTACCCAATGAGAAAAAATGCTATACACTGACAGAGGAGAATCTGAACAAGAGAATCCGAATAAACTGGGGAGTGGGAATCCAAGTTCCCTTCCCACTCCCCAGTTTATTAGCATTAAATTGTATTCGTTTTGTCCAAACATTTTTTTTCACAACTATACATTTCTTTCACTGGATTTAGCAACCTACAGAGTTTTCTTTGGGTCTTTGGGTCTTTATTTCCAAAAGATCACATGTCACATTAAACTGTGGTGAAATAAATTTGTTATGCTTTTGTTTTATTAATCTGCTTTTAGTTTTACATTACCATATGTGAACCCAATGATTCTCTCCAAGTATGGGTTGCATAACTGCCTTTAATTACTACTCTTTGTCCTCTAACTTGAGAGAATTTAGAATTCTGCCAGGGTCATCTCTACTTGGATCAACTGGTAATATACATTTTTGAGGATAAGTTTGTCACTTTTCTGTGATTTATTAAGTAAGTCTAGTCTCATTTTTCAGATGGATGACTTCATATCCTAGTTTTCAGCAATGTCTGACTCTGGGATATTGAGATACAATTGTGGTTTACAGAGAAAATGTATATATTTTTGTTTATGCCAGTAGTTTGCCAAATTTCTTCTTAGAACTTTTGGTAAGCTTACCAAATTCCTTAGAAATAGCATCATGAAAGCTTATTTTCTAACATTATCTATATGTCCAAAATAACCTCAACATCAGTGAGAATATAATTCCTTTTAGTTCTAGAGTAACACTCTTTAATTGTCTCAATCATACTCTCTGATAGGGTGAGCAACAATAACTAGAATTGTTCCTGATACTAAGTAATGACAATGTACTTTTGTGGAATAAATTGTCATATGCTAGCATAAAGTACTTATAATATTCAGTTAGCAACTCATCATGTATACCTCATGATGTTTTTATATCATTGTTCAGTATTTTGCTTTTAAATATACCTTTGCAAGTATGTTTATTTTATGTATAGCATACATATAGCCATAATAGGTGAATAATCTTTAATAGAGCAATATGTAAAAGCATAGTTACATGAATAACATAATTATTATTTATATTTATAAAATTTGGTACAAAATAAACCAATAATCTCTGGGTAATATAATGTGTGTTTGTTTATTGCGACTAAATCATGTTATTTGTAAAATTCATTTGGAGCCCATTATCAAAGCACTCTGTAGACAATTTAAAATCCCAGCCCAACTAAATTCTCTGTTTTGAAAGAACAAGAAAAAAATATAATTGATCTCCTTATCAGATGCAGCTTTCTCATCTATTATAAGACACTTGATGCCCTTATCTGCTTTAGATGTGTTAAGTGATTTCCTCAGGCTTTGTGCTTTATGTTTTTCTCTTATGTACAAGACTCACCTTTTTGATTTATGAAAACTAAGAATATAGACACTGTGTTTCTTTTCTTTTTATGCCTCTTTTAAAATTCTAAGTTGTATAGTTTTGATGTTCCTCTTTTTACTTGTTGCATAACCACTCAGTATCAGACAAGTTTCAAAGTAGTTAAAAAAAGACTATATTCTAGTAAACAGTTACTACAAATCATAAAATATGTGTTCATGTTCAAAGTTCACAATAAAAGTTCATGAGTAAGGCACTGTTCAAACATATCCGTTGAAGATAATTAATCAGAAATATAGTATTCCCTGCTTCTCTATTCCTGGGGGAAGGGAATGTGGAGGAGGGAATGAAATTTGATCTGAAGAGCTTAATGACTAAGATTTTCTCCTGGAGTGGCATGTGTGTATGTATGTGTGTGAATGTGTTTCTTGGGGGTGTGTTTAATAAAGTTCTTGTTTTTTAAAGAAGCATTTATGTATCATTTCCTCTAAATGGTATGTCACTTTTCTCAAAAGGATAGAAAGTCTGCTAGGGTATTTAAGACACTCTTGTCTTCTCAAAAATGTCTGCTGCATATTAATAACCTATCACTTACAAGTTTTTCATTTTCTCTACTTCCTCTTGCTTATCTTACTCTTTTCCTGAGAGTACATCCGCTAGTCACACACACACAAATTTCATTTCTATGAAAGTATAGTTTAGAGCAGCTGAATCAGTTGATGTGGGTCAAATGTAGGTTTTTTTTTGGTGGGGGGGTGAGTTTTTCTGTCAAAGTTTCTTTCGGGAAAAAACTAAATTTCTTGTAAACTATACTTTCATGGATAATACAGAAAATTTAGCAAGAAAAGAAATGTATTATTTACTTACCAGGAATCAGGAACTTGCAACATACACATGCCTAACATTTATCTAAATGTATTGCTTTCAGCCTTTTCTCTGAATTGAGAAACAAGTTGCCAATCAAGTATACCATATACAGTATGATGACTTTGCCACCTGTTGAGGACAATAACATTATCTTATAATATTTTCCATAAATGTCATAAAAAGAACAATTTTTCTATATGTAGTACGACAAAGATTTTCTGATTTTATGTCATGGGAAATGTCTTTCTAAACTCCTCAGTGTCAATGTATTATAACACAGTCAGTCATTCAAAATTCTATGTGATTTATGTTAGCTTATCTCCAAACTCGTGTTAACATAAAAAAAAAAAAAACTCTGTAGTCTGCTGCTTTGACTAGGCCAGAGACTGAAGTGTTTTGTTGTTGAGAGTGATCAAAATTCTTCTAAGTATATATAAAGACAGAAACTATTCCCAAATAACATTTCATGTTATTTTATCAAAGTAGTTTTACAAAACACTTTGAGAAACTATATGGAATTACACATTTCACTTTGATACTTATGAATGTAAAATGAATAATCTCATGCTTTAAAAAACAAGCCAAAGAGAAGACAAAGGAAATAGTGCAGAATTTGTATGTCAGATACATTTGTAAGTGATACATATGTACGTATCCACAAACACATACATGTAAATTCACATATACTTATATATATGCTTACATAAATATTTATGCTTGTACAAATATTTAAATATCTATCTAAAGCCAAAAGTCATAAGATACTTAGAATAATATATATGGATAATTAAAAATGTTCAAACCCAATAGTTTATTTATGGAATTGACTGGAGAGACACAAACTTAGACCAGGTAGCAAAAACTCTGAACATCTAATAACTTTTTATTAACTTTTAAATGTGGTTCCTCTTTAAAAACTACAAGTTTATGAAACATTTATCCAATTTATTTCTACGTATATTCATTTTGTAATATAAATATATTAATTAAAAGAAGCCTAAATAAAACACAACACAAAAATCCACAATACTCTATTTGCTTTTCCTTTGAAAGTGTTTATTAGAAGTATCAGGGGGTTCTCATTATGGTATTTAAGGGATTGGCTATTCTATTAAATAGATAATGTGTGGAGATTCTCATTATTTTTAGAATTATTTTATTTTTATAGCAAAGTCTCCTTAAATTATATTCTAATGAAGCTATATTTTGTAGAAAAGGATCTTCATAGAAATATTGGTATTCGTAATCCATTATAAGGACCAAGGTATATATAACCAATTTCAAAAGAATAATTTATTTAGAGCAAGAAGGCAGAATGGAAGGCTCCACCAATTTTTCCCCCTTCAAGGACACCAAGTTAACATCTATTTACACATAAAAACAAAACAAACAAACCAAAAAATACACCTTTATAAGAACCAAAAATTAAGTGAGCACTCATAGTTCCTGGTTTTAACTTCATATCACTGACAAAGACACTAAAGAGATAGAAAAAAAGTCCTGAATCTCCAATGCCAACCATCCCCCACACCTGGCACTGGTAGTTTGGTACAAAGAGCATCTCTAGGCACGGAGGAGCGAGAACACAGCAATTGTGAGGCATTTAACTCAGTGCTGTCCTGTTAGAGCAGAAGGGAAAACTAGACCAAACTCAGATGGCTCCTGCTCATGCAGTGAGAATTTAATCCAGCCCTAGCCAGAAGGAAGGTGTTGATCCCAGCAGTTTAAATTCAGTGCCTACAAACCTCACCACCAAGGGTTACAGTGCTCTTTGTCTCTAACTAAATGTGAAAGGCAGTCTAGGCCATAAGAATTGCAACTGTTAGGCAAATCCTAGTGCTTAAGTAGACCCAGAGACAGTGCACTGGGGAAGGGGGGACACATGACGTACTGAGACAGCTAAGGGCAGCTAAGGGAGTGCTGGCATCATCTCACCCCTAACCCCAGGTTGCACAACTAGAGGCTCCAAAGGAACCCCTTCATTCCACTTGAGGAGAGGAAAGTGAAGAGTGGGAAGAACTTTGTCTTGAATTCAGAATACTAGCTCAGCAACAGCAGGATAGGGCATCAGTCAGGATCATGAGGCCCCATTTCCAGGCAATAGCTCATAAATGGCATTTCTAGACACATCCTGGGCCAAAGGGAACCTGCTGCCTTGAAGAAAAGGACCCAGTCCTGGCAGCATTTATCACCTGCTAACTGAAGAGCCCTTGAGCTTTGAGTAACCAGCAGAGACACCCAAGCACTACATCAAGGCCTTGGGTGAGCCTCTGAGACTTGCTGGCTTTACGTATCAGCATAACCACAGGGAATAAATAGAGCACCAAGCAGTCTCCTGTGGTACATATACACAGTGGTACCATTCAGCAATAATAAAGACTGAGAGTCAGTCATTTGCAATAACATGGATGGAACTGGAGATCATTATGTCAAGTGAAATAAACCAGGTGCAGAAAAACAAACATTGCATGTTTATATTTATTTGTGGGATCTAAAAATTAAAACAATTGAACTCCTGGACATACAGAGTAGAAAGATGGTTAGCAGCAGCTGGGAAGGGTAGTGGGGGACTGGGTGGGAAGTGAGGATGCTTAATGAGTACAAAAAATAATAGAAAGAATGAATAAGAGCTACTGTTTCATAGCACAATATGGTGTCTAAAGTCAATAGTAACATAATTGTACATTTTAAAATAACTTAAAATATGTAATTGCATTGTTATTCAAAGGATAAGTGCTTGAGCAGATGAATACTTCATTCATCCTATGTTTATTTCACATTGCATGCCTGTATCAAAACATCTCATGAACCTCATAAACGTATATACCTACTGTGTACCCACAAAATTAAAAATAAAAATAAAAGTGAATAAAAGAAATAGAATAATAAATAAATAAAAATAAAAATAATATCAGAAGAATTTATTCTAGAATATAAATAATAAATACGGGAAGGTAGGAGGAAATGAAATCAGGAAAAAAAGTTATGACCTAACTAATTTGATTTTACAAGTTTCTACTCTTCAAAGAAAAGACTTTTGAAGAACATGTGCAATATTGAAACCTGCAATATTTACATTGAATATTAATAAGTTATAAAATATAAAATCTACAAGAGTCACCAAGAAACCTCTATGGCCAATCTCATTTTTAATGTCAAATTGTATTAACTTGTATATATATAATGTATGTAAATCCTTTATTTTAATTCATAGATTTAATGCTCATACAAATTATTTTAATTCTTGATTATATAAACCATTCTTGATAATTTAAGATACTATATACACAGAATAATTAAGGTGATTGTGCCATTTAAATATTAATTTTAAATGCCTGATTAAATTAATAGTTTTGATTTCAGTTGTTTCATTAAACATTTGATAATGATAAACCTAGGAAATATATATTTGTAACAATTACATATATAGTAATATATGTAAATGGAAATACATATATATCGGAAAACAAGTAAGAAAATGTATAGAAAACAATTATATATGCATTTTTAAACTTTAAATAAAATACTTATTGATATAAGTGAGATTATACTTTGAACAAAGCTAAAGCAAAACACTGAAAAATAAGCTATTGGAAAAAATAAAGAAAAGGATCATGAAAATTTGGTAATATATTTACCAATATGCCTCACACAATGCTGGTCACATATTATTAATAAATATTACTCAAAGTAATGAAGTTTAAATTCATGATAGTTATTACTGAAGGATACAGATCAACAATTAACGTCACAGATGTTGGCTAAACATACACAACAAAAAACTAATTAACTTTAGGTAGAATAAACAAACAATGTGAATTTATCTACATATTGGCCAGCATTGTAACATAATGTTGGAAAGTTGTTATATTTTTAATAAATGAGCATTATAGAAATGAAATCTAAAAAAGATAATTGTTATTGAACAATTGGGATCTGTATTTAATGCTAGTTCTAAATATAATACAAAGACTTCTGTTTTCTGGTTTATCATGCTATAATCTTAGATGTTGCTACTCCATTCTAACAATAAGTTAAAAGCTGAATAAACTGAAGAATTAACAGCTCTTCTTAGATTCCTCATTGAAGTGAGATCACAAGGCAAACTGCTGTCCCATAAATTAGAGAGCCAGACAGAACGCAGAGAATTACAGCTCACCAGAGATAAAATCTTGAGAAGAAACCTCCACTAGAATCTAGCCTAGAGTGGAAAAACCTGAACTGTAATTGATGAGTTTCTGGAGGCTCAGTGTTACCTTCCACACTGCCCTAGCATAGGTTCTCCATGAGGGTTCTGCTCCTATAGCAAAATTCTGCCTGGATATTCAGGCATTTCCGTACAACTTCTGAAATCTAGGTGGAGGTTCCCAAACCTGAGTTCTTGATTTCTGAGCATCCACAGGCTCATCACCATGTTGAAGCTGCCAAAGTTTGGTGTTGCACCTTCTGAAGACACAGCCTGAACTGTGCCTTGACTCATTTTAGCCATGACTGGAGCACCCGGGACACAGGGCACCACATCCCTAGGCTGCACACAGCAGAGTGGGCATGAGTCTGGCCCAGGGAATCATTTTTCCCTCCCAGGCCTCACGCTATGTGATGGGAGAGTCTGCTGTGCAGGTCTCTGGCATGCCCTGTAGTAATTTTCCCCTTTGTGCTGATGATTAACATTTGACTTCTCTTTACATAGGCAAATTTCTTCAGCTGGCTTGAATTTCTCCCCAGAAAAAATTGTTTTTTTCTTTTCCATTGCATTGCTAGGCTGCAAATTTTCCAGTTTCATGCTCTGCTTCCTCTTGAATGCTTTGCCACTTAGAAATGTCTTCTGCAAGATATCCTAAATCATTTCTCTCAAGTTCAAAGTTTCACATATCTTTAGGGCAGCTGCAAAATGTCACTCCTATGAATTTTCCTTTTCCCAGAAGCATGTTTTATTTACTCTTTTTATTTCTCCAGGAATAACGGTAATTCCTCTTGATGTTTCTTTTTATTTCCAATATTAACTGAAGTAATACTAACCTTAGTACTTACTATGGACATCGACATTAAATTTTTTGTTTAGAGATTATTTCGCCATAGATTTTCTTTACATAGTGAGCTGTTGATTGTTTTGATATAACGTAGCATTTTCTAATGTATTTTTTTAAGTAGGATAGTATTTGATTTAGTAAAATTTAAGCTGAGACCTTGAAGATTGTTAGAAATTCGGGAAGTTTCATAGTATATGTAAAGGTTTTGGAATGAAAATAGATCAATTTGTTTCTCAGAGTGCAGAATGCACTTTGGAAAATATTAGACATTATTTTTATTTTTATTTTTTTGAGATGGAGTCTCGCTCTGTCGCCCAGGCTGGAGTACAGTGGCCGGATCTCAGCTCACTGCAAGCTCCGCCTCCCAGGTTCACGCCATTCTCCCGGCTCAGCCTCCCGAGTAGCTGGGACTACAGGCGCCCGCCTCCTCCCCCGGCTAGTTTTTTGTATTTTTTAGTAGAGACAGGGTTTCTCCGTGTTAGCCAGGATGGTCTCGATCTGCTGACCTCGTGATCCACCCGTCTCGGCCTCCCAAAGTGCTGGGATTACAGGCTTGAGCCACCGCACCCGGCCTGGAAAATATTAGACATTATTATGCACTTTCTAACCTAGCTGCACATTTAAAAAAAGAAAATTTGAAAGATTTTGTTTGCTAGTTTTTTCTTCAATAAAGATACCTTGTCCGTATTATTTAGCTAGGGAGAAGGCATAGGTATTTTAATTTTTAAAATGTTCTCCAAATGAAAGTAATAGTAACAGTTGTAGACTTGACTGAGAATTGCTATTTGATGGCCACTGTGCTGTGTTAAATTTTAACTTTCCTTCCATCATCAGAATTGTAGATAATGATGTTTTGTTGATTAGTATCCATAACATAAGCCTAGATACTAACTGTAGATATCTAAAGTAAAGGTTGATTATAATCTAAGCAACCCAGTTGTTCATTTACTCCTGAGGCTTCAAGAATAGTATTTTAAATGGCACCATCAAAGGTTCAGTTGGATCTCTCAAGTATTAATCTAAAATATCCATAATACTTAAGGTACGAGAATATGGTAAAATGCATTAATCTCATGGTTCCTCATGAAAAAGGGAGATGAATTTAAATAATTGACCGAATAGAAAATTAATGGAATATTTCGACACAGATATATTTTAAAGTAACTAATTCAAAATCTATTTGGTTATTTGAACATCAGTGTAACTAAAAATCAAATAAAACTTAGAAAATAAAGACAAATTTAAGTATTTCAGGAATTTGTGTTCAGTTTTATAAAATTGAATTAGTGGCTAATATTCTCACATAAGAATATTTTTCAGTAATATATGAAGCAGTTAAACTGGTATTCTAAAAAATCATATTTTCTTCTTACATCTTGCTTTTCTTTTTCATCTCTAATTTGTAAAATGTTTTATTATCCCAAGTGGAAGATATCAGTAATTTCAAGTTTTATTTCATACTATAAATGAATACTCTGCTGGATTTCTAATGGCTGTAATTCTTGGATTCCCAATATAGAAAATGCTTGCTATTAGATTGAAATTGTGCACACGATAAACAATAATGGAAGTTCTGTAGCCTTTGCCAATTTGAGCATCATTAAAACATTATTTCAAACCCCCAAATTAAGATATTTTAAAAATTAAAAACAATAAATAATTCATAGTTCTGATAAATTTATAATATTGACTAATCAGCATATATGCCTCTGTTAGTGAATAGCAATAAGGATACATTTGTTTTCCACTATTTATTATTGTGCAACCTACTGTATGTTATAGATCCTAAGTATCTGAAGGCAAATCAATAATGAAGAGATAATGAATAATGTTATGTATGCTTTTATTATTGTGACTCGTAATTGGTGGAACATAAGTTCCTAAACAAGGAAGTGGTTCATTAACTGCCTTTCATTTTAACAATATAACAAAAAGACCTGTTCATTATTTTAGAAAATTAAAATCTAGTCATTGGCTTTTGGTAGTCATGGTTTTCTAAAAGAGAAGACAGATGGCACGAGCTTAGCATTAGTGTTCTGCACCAGTAATGTAATAGCCACAGTTCTGGTAATTAAGCTACTATTTTACTTAAATTTATTTTCTTTTAGAGTCAGAGATTTTTTAATTCAGACAGTTTGTTGTTGTTACATGGGTATATTGCATACTGGTGGAGATTGGGCTTCTAGTGTCCTTCCGTGTTACTCTAAAGGACGTGATTTCATTATTCTAGCTATGCAGTATTCCATAATGTATATATATACCACATTTTCATTATCTAGTCAATAGTTGATGGACACTTATGCTGGTTCCAAGACCTTACTATTGTAAATAATGCTGCAATGAACATACAAGTACAGGTGTCTTTTTGATATAATTATTTCTTTTCCTTTGGGTAGATAGTACTGTGGTTGTTGGGTCAAAAGGTAGCCCTGTGTTTAGTTCTTTGAGAAATCATCACACTGTTTTCCACAGAGGTTGAATTAACTTACATTCCGACAAACAATGTATAAGCATTCCCTTTTTCTGCATGCTTGCCAACATCTTTTTTTTTTTTTTGATGTTTTAATAATAGCCATTTTGACTGGTATAAGATGATATTTTATTGTGGTTTTAATTTGAATCTCTCAGTTGATTAGTGATGTCAAGTATTTTTTCATTTGTTTATTAGCCTCTTGTTTTTCTTCTTTTGAAAAATATTTGTCCATGTCCTTTGCCAGTTTTTAATGGGTTGTTTGTTTTTGTCTTATTGAGTTGTTTGAGTTTCTTGTAGATTCTGGATTTTAGCCGTCTGTCAGAGGCATAATTTGCACATATTTGCTCCCATTCTGTAGGCTATTTACTCTGTTGATAATTTATTTTGCTGTGCAGAAGCTTTTTAATTTAATTGTCTTATTTGTCTATTTTTGCTTCTGTTACATTAGCTTGTGGGCACTACATTAAAAATTATTTGCTTAGGACGATATCCAGAAGACTTTTTCACGGTTTTCTTTTATAATTTTTAGTTTCAGGTCAACATTTACGTTTTTAATTCAGCTTGAGTTAATTTTGTACAGAGTAAAAGATGGAGTTTCAGTTCATTCTTCTGCATATGATTAGCCAATTTTCTAAGCACCGTTTATTGAATAAGGTGAACTTTCTTGTTTACTTTTGTTGACTTTGTCAAATTTCAGCTGTATGTATGTATGCAGCTTTAGATTTAGTAACTCTATTCCATTGAATTTTGTGTCTATTTCCATGCCAGTGACATGCTGTTTTGGCTATGATAGCCTTGTAGTATAATCTGAATCAGGCAACATGATCCCTGTGGATTTGTTCTCTTTGCCTAAAATTTATTTGGCTATTTGGGGATTTTATTGATTCCATATGAACTTTAGGATGTTTTTCTTTCTATAATAAATAACCTTGACAGTTCGATAGGAATTCCATTGAATATGGAGATTCGTTTGTGCAGTATTGTCATTTTAATGATATTGATTCTTCCAGTCATGAGCGTGGAATATTTTTCCATTTGTTTATGTCATGTACAATTTCTTTCATATTGCAGTTCTCCTCAAGGAGATATTTTACCTCCTTGATTGAATATATTTCTAAATATTTTTTGTAGTTATTGTAAATAGGATACAGTTTTGACTTGGTTTTCAGCTTGAACATCATTGGAGTGAAGAAACATTACTGATTTTTGTACTTTCATTTTATATTGTGAAACTTTACTTGGTATGTGTATCAAGACTAGGAGTATTTTAGAGGAATCCTAAGGGTTTGCCAGGTATACAATCATGTTGTAAGTAAACAGAAGTAATTAAACTTCCTATTTTCCTATTTGGATGCCTTTATTTATTTATCTTGCCTGATTACTCTAGCTAAAACTTCCAGTACTATGTTGAATAGGAGTGGTGAGAATGGGTATCCTTGTGTTGTTCCAGTTCTTAAGGGAAATTCTTCCAGCTGTTGCCCATTCAGCATGATGTTGGCTGTTGATTTGTCATAGTTGCCTGATTATTCTGATATATGTTCCTTCAAAGCCTAGTTTGTTTAGAGTTTTTATCATGAAGGGATGTTGAACTTTATTTAATGCCATTCTGCATCTATTGAGATGGTTATATGGTTTTTGTTCTTACTACTGATTATATAGTGAATCACATTTATTAATTTGCATGGGCTCAACTATCTTTGCATCCACAGAATAAAATCCTCTTGATCCTGATCAGTTATCTTTCTGATGTGCTGTTGGTGAGGATTTGCTAGTAATTTGTTGAGGAGTTTTGCATCTATGTTGTATTAGTCCTTTTTCACACCGCTATAAAGAAATATCTAAGATTGAAATGGAAAGTTTCCACTTCCCTCCCTCAACCCATGGGGATTACAGATTCCTGTCTTGACACATGGGGATTACAGTTCGAGATGAGATTCTGGTGGGAACAGAGAGCAAAACCATATCATATGTTCATTTATTGTTGTATTCTTGCCTGATTTTGATATTAGGGTGATAGTGGTTTCATAGAATGAGTTCGGGAGGAGTCCCATCTTAATTTTTTGAAATAGTTTCAGTAAGATTGATACCAGCTCCTTGTTATATGTCTTGTAAAATACATCTGTGAATTGATCTTTCCTGGGCTTTTTTGTTAAAAAAATCTTATTCAGTTTCATTATTCGTTATCAATCTTTTTAGGATGTCTGTTTCTTCCTGGTTAAGTCATAGGAGGTTATGTAATTCCAGAAATATATTCATTTCCTCTAGTTTTCCTAGTTTGTGTGTATGGGGGTAGTCATAGCAGTCTCACATTTTTTTTTCCTGATATATCAGTTATAATGTCTCCTTTCTTATCTCTGATTGTATTTATTTGAATCTTTTCTTGGTTAATCTAGTTATCAGTCTGTAAATTTTTTTTATTCTTTCAGAAAAACAAATTTTTATTTTATTGTTCCATTATATCTTTTTCCATTGTCTCAATTTTTCCATTGTCTGAAGCACATTTAGTTCTTTTCTAATATATGTTACTTACTTTCTTCTGCTAGTTTGGGATTTGGATTTTTTGTTTTCCCAGTTCGTTGAGATTCAACATTAGATCATTAATTTGAGATCTTTGTGTCTTTTTGATGTGGGCATTTAATGCTATAAACTTACCTCTTAACACTGAGTTTGTTGTATCCCTGAGGTTTTGGTGTGTTGTGACGCCATTTTTATTTGTTTTGAAAAATATATTGATTTCTGGCTTAATTTTTTTTTTGTTTTTTAAAAGGTCATTCAGGAGCAAGCTGTTTAGCTTCCATGAACTTACGCAGCATTGTGAGCTCCTCTTAGTATTTATTTCTAATTTTATTCCACTGTGGTCTGAGAATATATTTGATATCAATTTACTTTTTAAAAATTTATTGAAACTTGCTTTATGGACAAGAATATGGTTGATTCCAGAGCATGTTCCATGTGAAGGTGAGAAGAATGTATATTCTTCAGTTATTGGATCAAGCATTTTGTCATTGTTCATTATGTTCATTTGGTTTATAGTCTGGTGTAAGTCCACAGTTTCTTTGATGATTTTCAGCCTTGAAGATCTGTCTAGTGATATCATTGGGTGATATCTGTCTAGTGATATCACTGGGTTGTGACAGTTGCCCACTATTATTGTATTGTTATCAGTCTCTTAAGTCTGATAGCATTTGTTTTATAAATCTGGGTGCTCTGGTGTTGGGTGAACCCAACAATATATTGAGTATAGTTAAATCTTATTTTTTATTGAATCCTTTCTCATTATATAATGTTCTTCTTTGTCTATTTTTAACTATTATTGGCTTAAAGTGTGTTTTATTTGATGTGAGGATGACTACTCCTACTCATTTTTGTTTTCCATTTGTGTGATATCATTTTCCACCCATTTACTTTGAGTCTGTAGCTATTTTCAGCCAGTAGATGTGTCTCTTGTATGCAGCAGATAGTTACATCTTTTTATTTTTATTGAGTTTGCCACTCTGTGTCTTTTAAGTTGAGTATTTAGATCATTTACCTTCAAGGTTAATATTGACATGTGAGGTTTTATTCCCATCATAGTGTTGTTAGCTAACTGCATTGGGGTTTCAATTGTATAATTTCTTTATGGAATCTGCAAGCTTTGTGCTTATGTGATCTTTTATAATGGCAAGTGCCATTCTTTTATTTTCATTTTTAGAACTCCTTTTAGTATTTCTTGGAAGGTCAGTCTAGTTGTGACAAATGTCCTTAGTGTTTGTTTGTCTGGGAAGGACTACTTTTCCTTCGTTTGTAAAGCTTAGTTTGGCAGGAATAAGTTTCTTGGATGACTTTTTTTCTTTAGACCCTGTTTCTTTTCTGGATTGTAGGGTTTCTGAGGAGAAGTTTGCTGTTAGTCTGGTTGGATTGTCAATATAGGTGATTATACACCTATATATTATACACCTATATATAAAGATAATTCTCTCTTTCTGCTCTTATAATTTTTTGTTCACATTGACGTTGGATAGTTCTATGTATACATGCCTTGGTGAAGTTCTTCTTGCAAAGTATTTTCCAGGAATTAATTGCACTTCTTGCATATGAATGTTCAAATCTCTCCCAAATCCAGGAAATTTTTAAAATTATTTCCTCAAATAGCGTTTCCATACTTTATACTTGTTTTTCTTATTCTGGAATAGCTATAACTCATAGGTTTGCACATTTTATATAATCCCATATTTCTCAGATATTTCATTTTTTCTTTTTTTTGAAATTTTCCTCTGACTGGGTTAATTTGAAAGATCTGCCTTCCAGCTCTGAAGTTATTTCTTCCATTTGGTCTAGCCTATTATTAAAGCTTTCAGCCATATTTTGTAACTCCTTCAATAATTTTTTTTGTTTGTTTCCAGAATTTTCTTTGTTTTGTTTTATGATGTCTATCCCATTCTTTCTTGTCCTGAATGGCTTTCCTGATTTCTTTGTGTAGATTTTCAGTTTTCACTTAGATCTCATAGAGCTTATTTAAAATTAATATTTCAAATTATTTATGTGATATTTTTAAAATTTCAGTTTGGTTAGAATTCAGTTTTAGAGAGTTAGTGTTCCCTTCTGGAGTGCTGTAGCACTGCTTTTTTTAGATTTGTTGTGTTTTGCTTTTGTTTTTTGCGTTCAGATTTGTTTCTCTGTTTTTTCACATTTGGAAAAGTTATCTCTCCTTATGTTTTAATATTGTTTTTGTTTGGATAGTATTATCCCCCACACCCTCATCTAATCCCAAGGAGGTACAACGTATGATGTTGTGTAGGGTTCATTGACTTTGGTTCTGGGTATTTTCCAAGGCAAACAGTCAGTGTAAGATCTTTGGTTATAGATTGCTTTTGTATAGTGGCTTTCCCAAACGCTGGTTTTAGTTACAATGTGCTTGGTGTGTGAGCAGGCTGACTCCCTTCTGTGGGCCAGGATGGTGGAAGTCTTAGGAAACTCTGCTCCCCCACTGCTTTGTGCCTCTGTCAGATTTCCTGTGTGTGGTGCTCTTCAACATCCAGGCCAGTAGGTGGCGCTTTTGGGTAAAAACTGCTCCGGCCAATGTGCATGGATGTATACTGGATCCTATTGCTAAGTCAAGCTTTCCCTGCCTCAAGCTGATCTCTGGAATGTGCAATGGACTGAGCTCCTTCCTTGCTCAGGCTTAGAGGAGGAGAGACCAAGAAGGGAAAAACCACACCAGGCAGGCCCACCTACAGTTTCCCCAATAGCAGGCAGCACCAGTTCCAAGGGAGTATCCAGTGGGAGTCTGTCAAGCATCCAGAGGTGTTTGTAGAGATGGAATTGGGTAACTTCCACTGCCCCAAGTACTCTGCATGGAAAGTAGTGGTGTCTAAACTCCTAATCTAGAAGAGTGTGTGCTCCAAAGGTCTTGAGATATGTCTGGACATTGAGCAAAGAGAGCACTGGTGCACCAGGATTTTACACCTGAAGGGAGGGGTGGCTCAGGATCTTGTCAGGTAAGTGGGTGTGCCAGATGTGTGGAAATATGACTTGGCAAGGAGCAGAGAAGCCATTGCTGCAATAAGATCATTGTGGTAGACAGGGTGGGTGACTCAACTCCTACTCCAGGGGGATAGGTGCGCTTCATGCCAGATAATATGCCTGGGAAGGAGTAAACTGCTGGCACAACAAGATCTCTGCACAGGAAGGGAGGGGTGGCTCAAACTTCTAACCCACTGGAGTAGGTATGCCAAAATGCCTGGACTTATGTCTGGGTGTAGAGCAGAGGGAGTAGTTATATACCAAGTTTGTGTGTGTGTGTGTGGGAAGGAGATGAGAGCTCAAGTTCCTTTTCTGGGGAGCATGTGTGCCAAAGGCCTGGAGATATGTCTGGGCATAGAGCAGAGAATGTACTGCTGTACCAAGGTCTTTGCACAGAAGGAAGAACAGCTCAGGATTTCCAGGTGAGTGTGCTGAGAGAATGAGCAGAGAGTGTGCTGCTACACCAAGCCACTTCCTATAAATGCATAGGAAGAGTGGCAGCTCAGGCTCTCCAGGTGAGTGGTGGCTGGAAATATTCCCTGGAGAGGATTCAAAAAACTGCCACTGCAAGAAGGTCTTTGCAGGAGAAAGGGAGGCAGCTTATGCTAATCCAGCAAAGGAGGTATTTTCATTGTCTCCCAGTAAGGAGGTGAGTATCCAGTGGTGTAACAAGGTCTTTGCAGGAAAGAGGGAGCAGCCCCGGCAGCTAATCCAGGCAAGGAGGTGCCACAAATATCTAGAAATATGCCAGGCATGGAGTGGAGGGTGCACTGACATTTTCCTCTTCCTAAAGAATGCTTTTTCCATTTGTTTTAGTAATTTCTCCAAGTTTTCTATTGTGTTTTGTTCCAGGTTGACAGATTACTAAGGATATACTTGTAGGCTGACATGATTTTTTTCACCCTTTTAAAAACAACTTTCCACTATCTTTCTTTCATGGAGGAAATTTTCTCTCCAAACTTGTTAAATCCAAGATTAACAAGTTAATCTGTATCACTGTGCTATTCCTGATCTACCATTTTTTTGATATTATAACCCGTCCTGCTCCCCACCTTTGTAATTGAATGTCAGATTGAATTATCCGTCCTTCCTATGTGTTTTAATCAGAATTTTGCCTTGTGTAACAAGTTTAATCTTTTTGATTTACAGTAATTTTATATGATAATGTGTAATTAAATCCTCTCAGGGCTTCAGTGATAGAATCTTCATATTCATACTAATTCTATTCTTCCACAATTGTTTTTGTTATTCCTGTATCTTCTTAATATAATTGTACATTTAAAAGTTACTGCTATTCAGAATCTGTGCTTTTTGTGTGTGTTTTGTGTATGTCTGTGTGTGTGTGTTTGGGGAGATTTGTAGATTCCACATATCTAGTGAATAATAATGATGGCACTGATATTTAAAAATCATAGAAGGAACAGAGACACTTTAGGAGACTTTTATAACAATACTTATCAAAAACTAGCTAATAGTTCACTGTAGACGCTTCTGGCACCATAAAAAGCCTTAGCATCTTCCAAAGAAAAGGTAACTGGCTATAGTGAATTTAGACAAATAAGTAAAGATATACTTCAACTCACACTTCCCACTCCACACTCCCCCTTCCTAGGATTCATGAGAGTGGAAACCAATTATATGCAAGAGTAAAGACAGAAAATTGAAGGAAGCATAATTTTGGTACTAGTTGCAGTTATTTGAGACTAATGGGTTGTTTTCATATAGAGTCCAGAAAGGTGTATGGAATCTAAAAAAGCAATTAAAATGCAGAATAATAGGTACTATTTTGTGTGAAACTTATTCCTGGTGTGTCAAGAAGACTTCCCAGAGAAAGTCTTACCAAAACTAAGGACTAACAGAGAAATAAGAATTATTCAGGCAAAGAGGAAGAGTGTTTGAAGCATAAATACCAGTATCCTTGAAAGTTTGCCTGAGAGAAGCTAAGAATGTTCATTGTCATTTGTTATTTATTTCAGTGTTTAATTTGTATTAGTTTTTAACATCAGCTTTCAAACTACTTTAAGAAATCTTTACTCACAATACCAGGCAATTTATCCTGTGCCTTTGTTAGTTTCCTTATGGCCCAGGTACTGATGGAAGATAAAATCATGAGGATTTCAAGTTAATGAAAAGCAATGCAATTGGCTTCCTGTTCAGGGCAAATTCTCTGGTGGCATTATAATAACTGAAATGAAATCAGAAAGTATCCAGTGTTGGGAAAATAAACATTTTTGGTTTTAAATCCAAACAAAAGGGGTTAAGGCTTTCAAAAAGTAAAAATAAAAACCAAAATAAAAAACAGAATGATGTTCTTGAGAGTGAATTTTTTGTTTGTTTTGTTTTTAGTAACAAGGTCAGTAAAACTTGTGCACATGAGGAAGAGTAGGGAGTGGACTGGATGTTCTAACTTGGGTGATTGGGCATAGGGTAAGACCTTTGACTAATACAAGTTAATGTAATTTCACATTAACTTTGAAGACTCCCAATGTACAAATGTGTAGCTAATGAGAGGCCAAGAAGCTGTACAGCTGAGTGGTTCAAGCAATAAACATTAGAACAAGACTACAGAGTACAATTATCAGTTCTAACACATACCATCTTACTATCTGTGTACATTTTGTTCATATAACTTCACCTCTTTGTTCCAAAGTGTCCTCACTGGTAAAATAATAATAATAATAATACCAACTCGTAGGGTATTATAAGGATTAAATGACTAGAGGTTTGTATGTGTGTGTGTATGTGTGTATATATGTATATAGTCACTAAGTACACCTTCTAATTAAGTGACCATATTAAAACTAATTAAATGATTAAATGACTATATTTAAGTGACTATATTAAATGATTATATATAAATATATATAGACTCTATTAAATGACTGTATATAGACTGCATTAAATAACTATATATAAATATAATCATTTATGTATGTATAATCATCTAATATAGTCTATATATACACATATGTATATAGTCTATATATACATATACGCACAATCACTCAGAAAGATACTTGGCATAGATATATTACTAGAAAGAAAAGTCAGAATTGAGGAAACAGAAGAAATCATCAATTTATTTGCACAGTGATGCCTCATCAGATGGATGGTCTGCTTCCCTTCAAATGATCATTTACTTACTTTTCAGCCTCTTGGCACTCCCTCCAAAAACAGCAACTATTTCAAAATATAAAGGGAGACAGAAGATTCTTGGGACCAAAAAAGCATTGAAGAGTCTCTTTAATGGTTCTCTTAAATATTTATAAAAGCTATTTACAAATAAATAGCTTGAGATTCCATAGATATAGACATTGAAAAGTTAATCACAATTGTCCAAAAAATTTACTAAATATTTACATTTTTAACATTTAAGAGAAAATCTTCACTTCCTTGAATAATTAACCCCGGACTGTGGTTGAAGAAAAAGTGAGTTTCTGTCTAGGGAAAGTCAGAAATCCTGAGTAGAGAGCACCCAGGGCTGCTTTTGTCCTGAAAGAAGCTTTTGTGTTAGTACGTAGAACTAAATGTCAAAGAACCATGATATTTTAACCTCAGGCTTACTAAGAGACTAAGGAGGATACTGAGATACCTCCTTTCTTCAAATAATCACTCTGAAAAAATCCCAGTCTGAGACCCTATGGAGGTACTATGAGCAGCTTTAGCCCCTCTGTTCCAGACCTGACTTAGCTTGTAACCTCTATTATTCAACACATTCCACACTTTAAGTTTTTGTTACGTCTTAAATAAAGGATTAAAGCTACACTTCAGATGTGCATATTCTTGCCTGCACAGAAAGACCCACGTCCCTGACCCACATCACATTTGCCACATTATGACATCAAGCATCATGTTCTGCAGCATCGGAATAACACATCCAAAGTGTTATTAAATTAGATTAGATACCAAGAATGACAATATTTCCCATCATATACCCTAAGCTTGCTAGATTCAGTGAATACAAATTCAGGATACCAGTTAATTTTGAATTTCAGATAACCAAGGAATACTTTCTTAGTAAAAAATAAGTGTGCCCAAAGCATATTTTGAATGTCTCCTGAAAGACATAATTGATTATCTGAAGTTCAAATGTAATGGGGATACTATATTTTACTTGGCAACCCTGAGGATTTGGCAGGCTCCTGTGCTTCAGCACAATTGGTCCAGACCAACTTTCATTCAGCCAACAGAGTTCCTTTATCCCAGTATGTATATTGAAAGAGCACTTAATGAAGTGGAATTTTTTATGAAAGTATTTGAAAAACAAGGATAGTCCTCAGTGAAAAGCAAGAAGGAGTTTAAAGCATTGACATGAGACAGAATGGGCAACTAGGCCTACCTTATTGTTGGGTACGGGTGTGTGATTACCTGTGGGGCCCAGGGGCTCTGAAGGCTTCAAGGACTAGCATACTGGAAATGTTTTAGGACATATTCATTGCATCAGTTAATGGTTACATATTTAGCAACAGAAACAGACCAGGCACAGAAATAAATATTGAGGAAAAGAAAATAAGTTCATTATAATAAATAACTCAACCTTTATAAAAAATAAGTGGAGAAATTTTTGAAGTTAGAAGAAAAACCATTCCGTAGTTTGAAACAATATCAATAAGGAAGAACAGGCCAAAGCATAGAGATGCTCCTCAGCTGCACTGTGAGACATGGAATTTCAAATATTAATTAATTTAAATTTGAACAGCTTCATGTGGTCAATGGCTACCGTATTGGCTAGCACAGGTCTAACATACTCCAATGCGAAAGCAATCACAGGCTTACCTTGGGTTTCCTCTCTCTGAAGAACCGCAGGCCTATTTTGCTTTTTCCCTGTAACTCTTGAAAAAGATGCGTTATTTAATTTGTTAGTTGTTTACAGGAAGAATGCTATTCTGGTACTAGAATTACGTTATTAAAAAAATATCCATTATAACATAATTGAAATTTTATTGAAATTATAAATCATCTAGAGTAATTTTGTTTTCTTTTTAATACACATGTAACATGTATATTCAAATATATATGTTGGGAACACTATTTTTTCTTTCTTATAAGATTTAATTAATCAACGTTATAAAGACCATGCATTGTGCAGAAAATAATACAATTTTCTACCTTTTAAAAAAATAATTTCAGATTTGTTAGTTTGCACATTTCAGATTTTTGATGGTTAAAGGCAAAAAAAGAAAAAAAAAAGAAAAAGTATGCTAAGCCTGAGTTTCCCATAGTTGTGCTTTTTGAGATTGAGATATTGTCTATTCTAATTTGTATATCAAGTCAGGAAGTTGAATGATTTCTAAAAGAATATGTTACTATTTTTGCCGCTCCCTTCCCCTTCCCTGCACAAAGCTATAGAGATCTTCCAACTGTATTCTATTCCCTTCTGAAATTTTGATTAAATTTCTATATCAAGTCAGGAAGTTGAATGCTTCCTAAAAAATATTTTATTATTTTTACCCCTCCCCACCCTGCACAAAGCTGCAGAGATCTTCCTACTGTATCTTTCCTTACATTCTGTATTTCTTCTTTGATAACATTTATCTGTAATTATAATTATGTATTTTATATATGATTTTAAATTTCCATGTCAATGTATGCTTTATGAAATCAAATACTGCCTTTTTGTACACCATTACATATTAAATATTTAATTTCTCTAACATGCCTAACAGGATGAGTAAATAAACAAATGATGACTAAATAAATTAATGGATAGACCGATGAATAAAACTGAATGCTTTAGGAGCTAAATCATGCTTTCAGCTCGCTACAAGACTCTCAAAATATTTAGAGCAAATTTTCTAATAACAGTTAAAATGGCCATTAGGAGAAGTACAAATCCCAAGAAATTTCTCTTATTAGAGCTGTGTCATTTTAATGCATTCCAAGGCCAAAGTGGCTGATTTAGTATCCAGCTGTTAAATTCATGTTCATAAAATTTTCAGCTATTGCTCGACTTACTTTCTTAATGGAGTTGACACTATTACTGTAAATTTTAACCAGTTACCTTTTACTTTTATGGCATGAGGACTGTCCACTAGGCTTCTATCTAGGTTTTAGTTTGAAACCATGAAAATATGTGTCTTTATCTTCAATATAAATTTCCATCCTATCTAACAGCAGCTACAGCCTAATTTGAAATAAGACACCTAAATATGAAAAGCATCTCCCTTTACAGAGCCTTTATGGCACCATGAAATTGTCTTTCAAAAGCTAGTGTCCTGTGCATCTTCTTGACCTTTCCAATAAAACTTGGACTAAGAGTAAAAGTGTTTGGATTTGGGTTCAGTTTAATGGTATTATGAATTAAAGTTTGTGATATACTCAAAAATAGCTTTGGCTCCGTTGTTTCATTGCTTTGTAAGTTCCCATAAGGAAATACTACTCAGGGTACAGGGATTAGATATAGGAAAGAAGCAATGGATCACCTAACAAGGAAAACCCACATTACAGTCTGGGCTGAATATTGTGACTTATTCCAGAAGTCTGAGACCTGTTCCCAGTATGTAACTTTTATTACCGATTTTGTGTTTTTAACCATACCCTGATGAACTATGTAGAATGAGCAGGAACATGACAGAGAAAAGTCCAGGAACTGATACAGCAGAGTTAACTGCTCCTGTTGCTTGGATTACAGAAATGTCTGTTCTAGACAGAAAAGTACTACTGAACTCTTAATGGCAAGGCTACACATATAAAGGAAGAAAAAGATAAATTGTTAATCTCAACACTCCTCACAGTTTTAAAACTGTTTAAAACCGTTATTGATACCAAAAATGAATGCATATAACTCCAATTTTATAACCTAAAATGACAAATTATTTTGTTCCCCAAATATTTAATAATTATAAAATCCTTCAAAACATATAAATATGATGGTTTCAGTAGCGTAACTAAACAATGGTTTCACTTATCTGCCCCTATATAACTAATTCTTCAGAGCGTACTGCTTACAGACCTATTGCCACCAAAAATAAGTTATATGTGAAGTCATCATATAAGTACTTGAACTAATAGCATACATGATGATATAAACTATATATGTACATATATATCTAAGACATATATACATATATATGTACATATATATCTAACACATATATATCTAACACATATATGTACATATATATCTAACACATATATGTGTACATATATGACACATATATATGTACATATATATCTAACACATATATGTACATACATATCTAACACATATATATGTACATATATAACACATATATGTACATATATATCTAACACATATATATGTACATATATATCTAACACATATATATGTACATATATATCTAACACATATATATGTACATATATATCTAACACATATATATGTACATATATATCTAACACATATATATGTACATATTTATCTAACACATATATGTACATATTTATCTAACACATATATATGTACATATATACACATATATTATTCATGCTTTTAGATAATGCTACTGTTAATAATCCTTCTTACTGGATTATTTTAGCATTGGAAAAATGTAGTAGACTTTTTTTTGTATTTTCCCAAAATACCTAAAATTATCATGTGTGAGTACATGTAGGTGTCTGTGGCATGTATGTAGGATGTTAATGAGGGCGTATGTTAACAATATACAAAGAAAAAGAATATGGAAAGTAGGTCTCAACTACTTGCTGAGTCACTGGGAATAAATAGTAACAGAAAAACTTTGAGGTATTTATGCAGTGAATTCCAAACATTGTATTCTATAATAGCAAACACATTCTAAGATTTGCAAGAAGTTTATTTGAAATAGTGTTCTTTAATGATTTTTAAAATTTTGTTTAAAACTGAAAACAGATGTTTAAATACAATAGATGTTGTTCAGGTGAAGAGTATTTGGAATAAACATGCCAGTTCATTATTAAGATTATTTTGTCATTTCTCATTACAGAAAGGCTCAAAATTGATTGTGAAATTGAAATTTACATGGAAACTGTAACAATATCCATTTATACTGAGTATAACTTTTGGTTCTGAGAATTATATTTGCAAATTAATGTAAACTCTTCAGACTAATTTTCTGTCAACAGCATTCATTATCTGAGCAATTTTTCAGTGTAGCCACAATTCATAGATATCTCTGATTATTTGCTCCCATGGATAGTATATTATGGAAAACAATAAACTAACTTGCATAAACGAATAACGTATTTAAAAGACAAGATAGCAGAATGGTTGAAAGTCCAGATTGTCTTGTCAAGCTGTGTGGATTCAAATACTGCCTGAATAACTATGTGAAATGCTTAGAACAATACTTGCTTTGAAGAGGAACATGTTAAATGCAGGCTACTACTTAATCTTTCACAGGCTGAATGAGTGAACGAACAGAGAAAAAGCCTTGAAAGAATGCCTAAAGTAGTCAGCACTTAATTAATATTACCTATTGTATTAGTTTACATTAGTTCCTATAGACACATCACCACAAATTGGTGGCTTGAAACAACAGAAATTTGTTATTTCATAGCTCTAGAGTTCAGGAGTCTGAAATGAAGGTGTCAGTAGGATCACACTCCCTCCAGTGACTACAGGGTAAAATCTGTTCCTCATTACCTTCAAGTTCTGGTGGCTGTTGGCATTCTGTTTGTGGTCACATCTTTCTGCTTGTCTTTGCATTGCCCTCTTCTCTGGGTGTGTGGTGGTCTAATCTCTGTCTCTCTTGCAGGGATATTTGTGATGACATTTAGAGCCCACCCAATTACCAAGGATGGTAAACTTTTTTTAAGGTTGTTTTATAAAATACATCTGTACAGCCCCCTTTTGTAAATAAACTGATATTTGCAGGTTCTAGGGATTGGGACATAGACATAATTTTGGGAGCCCTTACAGCCTACCACAGTTGCTAAGATAATTATTTGACATTACTTAATATTTTTCATTATACTATATATCAAATTTTACATAGCACTACTTTTAAAATAATTTTTTGATGAATTAGCACAAAGTGACATAACATATGCATGAGTTTAGGGTACAGCATGCAAGGAAATAAAAATAGGTTTTATTAAATTTAAACTTTTAACCTAGCATATTTCTTCATATCAATTTCTATTTTCATTTTTGTCTTACTATATACTTAAATGAATCAGTTTATATTGTAGATGCTTCTTGTCCAAATTAAATTAGAAAAAAAGATAATAAACTTTGAAAATAACTAAAATTGTTGAGATCTGTTGAATCATATATACATTTCTCCACTGTTTTTAAAGCATGTATATACAAGTTTTTAAAGCCATGTATATACATGTTTTTGAAAGAGGTATACATGGTAATACTACAGTATTGTTAATTTTCTATAGCACTTGACACTCTACAAGTGAAAGAAATTGATATGGTTTGGATCTGTGTCCCCACCCAAATTTTATGCTCAACTGTAATCCTCAATATTGGAGGTGAGGCCTGATGGGAAATGATTGAATCACGAGGGTGGATCCTTCATGAAGGGTTTAGCACCATCTCCTCAGTGCTATTCTTGTGATGGTGGGGTCTTAGGAGACCTGGTTGTTTAAAAGTACGTAACACCTCCCCGCTTAGATGAGCCTGCTTCTCCTTTGCATTTCATCATTATTGCAAGTTTTCTGGGCCCTGCCAGAAGCAGAAGCCACTATGCCTCCTGTACAGCCTGCAGAATCGTGAGCCAATTAAACTTCTTTTTTTATAAATCACCAAGTGTCAGGCATTTCTTCATAGCAATGTGAGAATTGACTAATACTGTAATATATGTAAAGTAATAATGAAAATGAGTCATTTTCTTACTTCTGGGTCTTCACATGCCAGTTTCACTTGGCTATAACACTTGCTTAATATGTAAATTTTTCAGTGAATTACCTTCTATTGAATTATAAAGCAGCACTTGAATTTTAAATGTCAGAGAAATGCTAAGCATCATATAGATTGGAGCCTATGAGTCTCTGAAGTTGCATCATTCGTTTTACTCAGAAGTACGTGTTTACTGAGGAGAAATTTGAGAATATTCACCAGTCTCTACAGTGTTAGTAAACCGAGCATTATAAAACCAGAGCTGTAAAGCATCCTATAAGTGAGCACGTCAATTTTTACAGTGGGATACAAGCATAATTATTTCATTCTTTCAATAACTTCTCTTTCCAAGTAGATAAATATCTATGTGAGTTGTTGAGATGTTAGGGGATTAGTAAATAATAGCCCTGTCTCTGCTAAGTTGAACAACTGAGAGTGAGATCTTAGAATAAACCAGATATATGTCAATACATTGTTTATATTTCTGACAAAGCTGTTTGGAGTATGTAGCCTTATCCTGTGATGGAGTGAGTTTGCTAATAGTTCCCCTGAACACAACTGCTTACCTTAAAGTCTCATATCTTTGTTATGACCGCAGAACCAAGCTTGCTACATATACTGAATTGTAGAGGACCATTGGCAGGGGCTGAGCTAAATATATTCAACTCTTTCTTCCAAAGACACCTATCAGATAACTCACATCTCCAAGGGAAGGAGGGAGTATGTGTGGAGATAGTGTTAGAATAGTTTCTTTAAGGAAGTTCTTACATATGGTAGCCTATGGCACAGGGTTCAAGTAATCATTTTTACCATTCCCCACCTATTTTTCTCACATTTGTATTTGGCTTAAACCTTAAGTACATGGGGAGAAGATTATCATCTTTTGGTCCATTATGGCTTCTCTCATAGTCTTAAATTATAAAGTGGGATTTCTTTTGACAAGTATAGAATATGCCCTCTCACACTAGAATGTAAATAATGTCCTCCGGACCTCAAAAAGAGAATTTGCTTTTCTTGTGTATTCACATTTAAAGACCCAAATAAATAAAAGGTACACATAAGATTTATACAATACTTATTCTAACTACTTCAAAACACACACACACACACACACACACATACACACACACTTGTAAAATTTTAAAAAACACACACAAAAATACCTTGTCCCTAGAGAAGCTATACCAGGAAAAATTACGTCCCCAGAACACAAGGTTACTGAAAACCTATGTTACATGTGAGAAGACCTGTGAATCTTGGATTCAGCTTTACCAGTCAATCCAAGTGCACATGGTTCATATCCTAGGATTTTAAATTGACTCAAAAACAGCCAGAGGTGAGAGTTTGTGGCTATTTCAGTTATTTTGGGGTATGAACACACCTTTGTCCTTATAAGGTCTTCTAGAGCTTTTCAAAAATCCATGTGGATATCTCTTTTCCCAGACTTTCCTCTTTAAGTTTTGTCCATCTTCTTTTTTGACCTAACGTGTCAGAACTTTAGGCAACTGTGATTTGACAAGATTTTTCATTGATTGTTTTCAAAAAATGCTCTAGAGATAGGGCTTCTCTCTTGATGTGTGAGCTCTGAGTTAGGTCAAATAATGACAACATCCTGCAACCAGTGCTTCTCTACGGAGGTAACAGGCAAGTCAAAGAGTGAACCAGCTTTGGGACTTTTTGAAAAACTCCAAATATGGTTTGCCTTGAACTGTAGCTAAAAGTCTGTTTTCTGAGTTACTGTAGTTGTGACTTTGCCAGTTTTTAAGGCCACTACAGAGATAGGGAGAAAGCAATGGAGTAGGTCAAGTTATAAGACTATTAATCCTGTCCTGATGTTCTTGTTAAAGTTCTCAGATTTTCTCAAAGATACATTCCTCTTGTTGTTTCAGTACTTTGTTTAATTTCCAGAGTTCCAACAATCTTGACTTTGACAGTTTGTTGCTGATATTTTTGTTGCTTTTATCAATGTATTACTGGAGGTTCTCACTCTGCCATTGTAAATGTCTCATCCCCACTCTGTCTCTTTTTCTCTCCAGTGAAATTCAACATTTTTTTTAAATCGAAAGGCAGACCCTGCTCCATTTTCTAACTGGGAGAATTTAGTTACATTTTCCAATGTGCAGTTGAATATTCTTCCACTATTGACTGATAATAGATCTATTAAGAATCCTACAAATAAAAGATGGGAAAGACTTAATATTCCCAGATACTTTTATGTGTAATCTATATACATTGTAAACACTAATCTATAATAATTATAAATAGATAGGAGGAATAAGTTTAAGAGATCTATTGTAGAGCATGGTGACTACAATTAGTGACAATATATTGTATTCTTGAAAAATGCTAAGAGATTAAAATATTAAGTGTTCTCAGCACAAAAATGATAACTATGTTAGGAAATGCATTTGTTAATTGGCTAGATTTAACCATTTTTTCTTTAACGTAGATATGCTTCAAAACAATATGTTAGACATGATAAGTACATGTAGTTTTACATGTCAATTTAAAAATGAATAAATTAGCAAAAAATGAAAAATAACAAAATTGTCAACTAAAAATATTCTGAAAGACTTTGTTATCCCTAGCTTAAAGATAATAAAATTTTACACCCAGAAATATAAGATTTTCTAATATCGGAAGTGCTGAGTTGTAAACTAAGCATGAAATTCAACTTGGCTGACTAAAAGTATATTCTATTAAACAATGGATCACACACACTCTTTACATTATGCGTTTATTTACAATCTGTGTCCTACAATAAAATGTTATCTGGGGAGTTGCAGTAACATTTTTTATTGATATTTATATCTCCATTGTCTCTCACAGCACCTTCTACCTAGTATATAAAATAGGAAATTTTGAATGACAGAATAAATGAAATTTGCAACTTCTCTGAGTCTCCAAGACTTACATTTGTAAAATGAGAGTTAAATTAGAGATCAAATGCCCACCATTGCCAAAAATATTAAGTCACCGTAGATTTCTGTGATGGAAATTGGATCATCACAGTGACACCAGAGAAAATTATTCTTGCTGGAGATGGATTGAGGTAGACAGAGTTTGATGCTTAGAAGACTGGCTGGAATTGTGTAAGTTTACAAGTAAGAATGTTACACCAATGTATCTCTCCTAAGAGAAATTTGGACTGTTCCTCAAAAGTTAGAGGGGGACTAGTGCTTATGGATATCCATTTGTGATGTCTATATGTTTTATCATGAATAATAATTTCTCAGAAAAAAGATTGAGATGCTTCATAAACTTTCCAGATCCAGCATTTTTGGTATTATTTTACCATTTATTACATAAACCTAATTATATTTACAAAATATCACCTGATCAAGAGATATATTAACATATTTAAATTTAAGTTAATATTTTTAATAATAATAATAATAGATAAAAATGGAAAAGATAGCCAAGTAGATGCAGTCAGGAAGTGCTGCTCCCATGGAGAGAGACCAGATTATGGCTTAAACTACCATAATTTGGGAAGATCTTCACAGAGAAAACAGAGCAGGTGAAGAGGCAATGTTGAAGCCCAGACTACACGGGAAGAAACCCTGCATGGATTACCCAAACACCAGGGCTAGTTCCCAATCCCTGACAGTTCCTGGGAAATGGGTGAGTGAGATAACTGAGGGACAGTTCATTCTCACAATGGACCTCTGAGAGTTTAACAGCAGGTGGCCCTTTATCATGCACTGATCTGTGAGCTGTCAGGGAGATCTCTGACAGGAGCAAGGAGAGATCAGCCTCTCCTTGATGACACAGAGGATGGCACAGCGATGGCACAGAGCCTGGGAGCTTTTGTGCAAAGGGCAGTTCCAGTGGACAGTGGCCATAGATGCCCATCTCCCAGGTTTACCCATACCCGTCTGGGAGCTGTGGGCCCCAGCTGACCTCTGAGCCCAGAGAGAGCAGGGCAAGCTTCACCATGGGAGTGGGGCACTTCTGCTCTGCAAGACCTCCTTCCCGCTAGCAATTCCCAGGGTCCATGCCTAGCTGCCCTGCAGGAGTGGATTGCACAGCTACGGCCCTTGCAGGTAGCTAAGCCTGAGTAAGTTGATTCACATATGTACTTTCCTGGAAAACCAGGAACACACCAGATCGCCCAGCACAGCCAGAAACTGAACTTGAGCCACAAGATGTCCTGGCGCCTCCACGCCTGCAACAGGCAGCTCAGAGTATGGAGCCAAGATCTGTGACTGGTACTTGAGTTGGGGAGGAACTCTCACATAACATACTGAGAGTGATGAGACACATGGGTTCCTAGGCTGGGGAAGGAGTGGAGCATGCTTCTCTCCACAGGGCTGGTCCAAAGAAGTTGTGGCATATCTCTGCCCAAAGGGCATCCCGAATCTTGTAACACCTAACAAAAGAAATGTGGGTGCAGCACTGGTGATCAGAGGATCTTCCTCAAGGCCCAGGAATGGATCTGGTGAGGGGGTCATCTCCCTCAAAGTATGAAACAGCCCAAAGGCTAGGTATTAACTTAGCTACTAGCCACTACTCTTCAGCACCATCTATTGAATCACAGCCCAAACTACAACACCAAAAATTATCCTGCCAATGTATACACTTGAAACCAAGCACAAGATTTCATCCACACGTAAAGATCCCATACAAAGCCCTGGCCCTCTGAAATCATCCATAAATAAAGCCAACTAATTACACTCAAACTATATCACAGTTAAAGAAACATCAACTCTCTCAGATGAAAAAGAAGAAGAAACTCTAAAAATCCAAAAAGCCAGAATGACTTCTTACCTCCAAACAAGTCCATTAGCTCTCCAGCGACGGTTCTTAATCAGTCTGAAATGACTGAAGTCACAGACATAGAATTCAGAATCTGGATGGCAAGGAAATTCATGGAGATTAAGGAGAAAGTTGAAACTCAATAAAAAAAAAATTCAGTAAAATAATCCAAGAGTTGAAAGAAATAGTCATTTTAATAAAGAACCAAACTGTACTTCTAGAGCTAAAAAACTCAGTACAAGCATTTCATAATACAATCAGAAGCATGAACAGTAGAGTAGGTCAAGCTGAAAAAAGAATCTCAGAGCTTGAAGACTGGTTCTTTGAAGCAACACAGTCAGACAAAAGTGTTAAAAAAAATAAGAAAAATGAATAAACACTCTGATAAATCTGGAATTACTTAAAAAGAAAAAAAAATCTATGACTCATTGGCATTCCTAAGAGAGAAAGAATGAGAATAAGCAACTCAGAAAATATATTTGAGAATATAATCCAATAAATTTTCCATAATCTTGCTAGAGGAATTGACATGCAAATCTCAGAAGTACAGAGAACTCTGGCTAGATTCCATACAAAATAACCATTTCTATGGCACATAGTCATCAGATTCACCAAGATCAATACAAAATAAAAAATTCCTAAAGGTAGCTAGCAAAAATCATCATGTACAGAGGGAATCCTATCAAAATAGCAGAAGACCTCTCAGCAGAAAACTTATAAACCCAAAGGGATTGGGGTCCTATTTTCAGCATCCTTACAGAAATGAAATCCCAACTGAGAGTTTCCTATCCCTCTGAATTAAGCTTTATAAGTGAAGGAGAAATGAAATTATCAGATAGCAAATGCTGAGGGAATATGTTTCATCTAGATAAGCCTTTCAAGAGGTCTTAAGGGAGTGCTAAAAATTGAAACAAAAGAAAAATACTTGATACCACAAAAACACAATTCAGCACCTAGCCCACAGGCAATCAAGTCCACATAACAACCAACTAACAGCAAGATGATGGGATCAAAATCACACATATCAATGCTAACACTGAATATAAATGGGCTACATGCCCCACTTAGAAGATATAGAGTGGCTGAATGTATAAAAAGACAAAACCCAACCATCTGCTGTCTTCAAGAGACTGATCTCACATGTAACATCACCTACAGGCTCAAAGTGAAAGAATGGAGAAAGTTGTATCATGCAAATGAAACAAAAAACAGCAGAAGTAGCTATTCTTATTTCAACTAAAACAGATTTTAACCATAAAATTAAGAAGCAAAATGAAGCACATTACATAATAATAAAGGGTACAATCTAACAAAGGTTTTAGAAGCCTTAGCTATCCTAAATATATAAGCTGCCAACACTGGAGCACCCAGATTCATAAAACATGTTCTTTTTGGCCTGTGAAAAAACTGAGACAACCATACAATAATAGTGGGAGGCATCAACACCTTACTGACTGTGTTATATAGATCATTGAGGCAGACACCTAGCCATAAACCCTCTACTTAAACTTGATACTTGACCATTGGGCCTAATAGAAATCTATTACGAAAAATCTATTAGGAAAAATCCACCCAACAACCAAAGAATATACATTCTTATCTGCAAGTGGAAAATGTTCTACAATCAAATGCATGCTAGGTCATAAAGCAAGTCTGAATAAATTTTTAAAATTCAAAATTATATCAAGCACATTTTCAGACCACAGTACAATAAAAAAAGACATTAATATCAAAAAGATCTCTCCATACTACAGAAAGACATGGAAATTAAACAACTTGCTCCTGAATAATTCCTAGGTGAACATCAAAAATTTTTTAAATTAATGAAAATGGGAACAATTTGCCAAAATCCCTGGGATATAGCCAAAACAGTGTTGAGAAGAAATTTTATAGCTCTAAAATACCTTCATTAAGAAGTTATAAATTTGCTTCAAATAAATTAACTCTCAAATTAACAATCTAACGTTGCACCTAAAAAACAAGGAATAAGAAGAACAACCCAAACTCAAAGCTAATAGCAGAGAAGAAATAACTAAAATTAGACAGCAACTCAATGCAATTGAGATGGAAAATCCATATAGAAGATCAATGAAACCAAGAGTTGATTCTTTTTTTAAAAAAATAAGTTCCATAGACGACTAGCTGGAATAACAAAGAAAAAAAAGACAAGATTCAAATAAGTACAATAAAAACGGACAAAGATGAAATTACAGCTTATCCCACAGAAATACAAAAGACCCTTAGGAAATACTAAGAAAAATTCTCTGCACACTCATTAGAAAATCCAGAAGAAATTAATAAATTTCTGGAAACATAAATCTCCCAAGATTAACTCAGGAAGAGATTGCAACTCTGCATAGACTAATACCAAGTTCTGAAATTGAATGCACAATAAAAAGCCTACCAACCAAATAAAGTCCTGGACCCAATGGAGTCACAGCAGAATTCTACCAGATATTCCAAGAAAGACTGGTACGAATCCTACTGAAACTATTTCAGAAAGTCAAGGAGAAAAGACTTCTCACTAATTCATTCTAATTCATCAGCCTACTACCAAAACCTGGCAGAGACACAGTGAAAAAAAAATTTCAGACCAATATTTTTGATGAACACAGATGCAAAAATCCTAAACAAAATCCTAGAAACTAAATTTAGCAGCACATCAAAAAGTGAATTCACCAGCATCAAATAGGCTTTATTCCTGGGACACAAGCTTGGTTCCACATATGCAAATCTATAAATGTGATTCATCACACATAAACAGAATTAAAAGCAAAACAACATATGATCATCTCAATAGACAGAGGAAAACCTTTTGATAAAATCAACATCACTTCAAGATAAAAGCCCTCAACAGACTAGGTATTGAAGGAACATACCTCAAAATAAGAGTCATCTATGACAAACCCACAGCCAACATCTTATTGAATGAGCAGAAGCTGGAAGCATTTCCCTTAAGAACTCAGAACAAGGCTATTCAACATAGCACTAGAAGTTCTAGCCAGAGCAATCAGGCAAGAGAAAGAAATAAAATACATTTAAACAGAAAAAAAAAAATGTCAAAATATCTCTTCACTGACTATATGATTCTATACCTAGAGAAAACCAAAGACTCTACCAAAGGCTCCTAGAACTGATAATTTATTTAAGCATGTTTTCTGGACATAAAATCAATGTACATAAATCAACAGCTTTTCTAGACACCGATAATATACAGGCTGAGTCAAATTGAAAACATGATCCCATTTAAATAATAGCCACACAAAAACTGGAATACTTAAGAATATATCTAACCAAAGTAGTAAAAGATTTCTATAAGGAGAACTATAAAACACTGCTGAAATAAATCAGAGATAACACAAATAAATGGAAAAATATCCCATGCTCATAGATAGGAAGAATCAATATTATTAAAATGGTGATAATGCCCAAAGCACTTTACGGATTCATTGGTATTCTATCAAACTACCAGTGTCCTTCCTCACAGAATTAGATAAACTATACTATTCAAAAATGTATATGGAAGGAATAAGAGTCCGAATAACCAAAGTAATCCTAAGCAACAAGAACAAAGCTGGAAGCATCCTACTACCTGACTTTAAACTATACTATTTGGCTACAGTAACCAAAATAACATGGTACTGGTACAAAAACACACATAGATGAATGGAAAAGAATGGAAAAGTCAGAAACAAACTCATACAAATACACCCATCGGGTCTTTGACAGTGTTGACAAAAGCAAGGTGGGAGATAACTCCTTACTCAATAAATGATGCTGGCATAACTGGCTAGCATGTTCAGACAAATGAAATTAGATCCTTACCTTTCATTACACGCAAAAATAAACTCAAACTGGGCTACATATTTAAATGTAAGACTTCAAATTATAAAAACTCTAGAAGAAAACCTAGGAAGTAACCTTCTTTATATTGGACTTGGCAAGAAATGTATGACCAAGTCCCCAAAAGCGATTGCAACAAAAACAATAATTGAGAAGTGGGCCTTAATTAAACTAAAGAGCTTCTGCAAAGCAAAAGAAAGCATATACAGTGTTAACAGACAACCTACATAATTGGAGAAAATATTCACAAACTTTGCCTCTGAGAAAGGTCTAATATTCATAATCTATAAGAAACGTAAACAAATCACCAGCAAAAAAACAAATAACCCCCATTAAAAACTGGGCAAAAGACATGAACAGACATTTCTCAAAAGGAGACATAGAAGCAGCCAACAAATATATTTAAAAAATGCTCCAAATCACTAATCATCAGAGAAATGCAAATCAAAACCACAGTGAGAAACTCTCCTATGCCAGTCAGAATGGCTTAACATTAGGAGAAATACCTAATGTAAATGACAATTTAATGGGTGCAGCACACAAACATGCACGTGTATACATATGTCACAAACATGCACATTATGCACATGTACCCTAGAACTTAGAGTATAATAATTTTTTAAAAAGAAAGAAAATTGCTCACAAGACTGTGGAGAAAAAGGAATGCTTATATCATGTTGGCTGAACTGTAAATTAGTTCAGCCTTGTGGAAAGGAGTTTGATAATTTCTTGAAGAATTTAAAACAGAGCTACCATTTGAACCAGCAATTCCATTACTTGGGATATACCCAAAGGAATTATATAGATCATTATACTAAAAAGACCTATGCACTTGTATGTTCATCACTGTGCTATTTCTAATAGCAATGACATGGAATTGATTAAGGTTCATCAACAGTGGATTGGATGAAGAAAATGTTGTAAATACACAACATGGAATACTATGCAGCCACAAAAAAGAATAGAATAATGTCCTTTGCAGCAGACAATACGGGTGCTGCCGGAGGCCATAATCCTAAGTGAATTAATGCAAGAGCAGAAAACCAAGTACCTCATTTTCTCACTTACAAGTGGGAGCTATAAACATGGATGTAAACATGAGAACAATAGAAGCTGTGGACTACTAGAGGTAAGCAGGCTGGAAGGGGAGACAGGGATTGAAAAACTACCTTTTGGGCACTATGCTTACTGCTTGAGTCCAATATACCCATGTAACAATACTGCACATGTACTCTGTGTATCTAAAATAAAAGCTAAAATTATATAATAATAATAAAAAATTGTAACAATGTATCTAACATTTCTGAAGCACTTACTACATGTCAAGAAATATTTTAAGCACATCAAAGTAACATCTTACAGAAACCCCAGGACAACAAGATGGTATTTACCCCCTTTTACTTATGAATAAAACGTTCCACAAGGTTTAAAAAAGTTTTTCTAAACCCGTATAGCCAGTAGAGGGTACAGACAGAGACACATTAATTCTAGAGACTACCATATTAACCATACATGAAACAAAGGAAAAACTAAATCAAAATTGTATGAAATCAAGTCAGTGAGCTGTTGCTTGGTTTAAATTCCAGAGAATCTCTTGTTTTGTTTTAATCTTAGACAGGTTGGAAATATGATTTGATGCAAACAGAATATTGGTTCTTAACTCATATAGGGATATAAATCTTGATTCTACCAATTATTAGGCACTTTGGGCAATTTACCTAAACTTATTGACCCTGAAATAGCTTCAAAATTAAATGCCAATGTAAATATTGACCACCAGGAATTCTAAAGAGGATTCTATGAGATAATGAATCTATACAATTTAATTTAGCAATTGGAAAATGACGAACAGGGAAAAACAGCTGTGTGTGTGTCTGTGTGTGTGTGTGTGTGTGTGCATCTGTGATGTATATGTGTGCACATCATGAATTCAATATTTTGGCTTTGAGCAGTTTACATGTTTAATATTTTACCTTCCTGTTAGTGGCTCTGTACATTTTTGATGAGGTGAGCCCAAAGTAGATTTCTGCTCACATTAAATATATTTGATGCAGGCTGACATAATTCTTTCTTATTTGCCTATTCACTGCTATAACACAAAAAGCTCATGTATTTCACAGATAGTCACTGCTGACTATCCATGCTAATTTCACAATCAGCACACATCATAACACAGCTTAATGTCACTATTTATAAAGTTTCAACCTTGGCCTGCTGTGCTCCTTCTCTATATCCTTAAATTCTATCTATGTCCCTAAAAGCCAAGATTAAGCGTCAACTACTTAATGCCTTACTTGTTTGATATTCTATGCCAAAATGAATTGTTGGATTTCTTTTGGACTCCTACCAAGTACCATTTAAATCTATATCTTCCTGTAATCAATGGAATAGTTCATATATCTGTTTTCAATGGGATTGATACTTATGGGCAAGACAAGGATGCTGTGAATTTTCAATCACCAACTACCACAAATTCTTAATATTATAAAGATTAGAATTAAGTAAATGCTGGATAGATACCTGTTGGTTTAAAATATAGACTGAGGCCAGATACAGGTAAGCTTATGCAAGGAGCTGAAGCATATAATTTTTGCACTCAATATCCCTTTGGGAAAGTGGCTTTGTTCATTTTTGGATATCTTTCATGTAGGAAAATGATAGTACACTAGAGGGGAAAATCATATTGCACAAGAACTGCTGTAAGCATTACTAATACCTAACTTATTTCCCTGCAACGGAGGGCATGAAGTTATGCATGTGCATATTTGTGAGGAGATATGTTTGTAAATCTTTGTGCTGACAATAAAATAGAGAGCTCTAAATATATTTTGGTGCATACCTGGCATTTTCTGTCTGAACTATATAAGAATGTAAATGAAATTGCACAGTCTGCGTATAAATAAGCTGTATTCATAGGCTTGGAATACATATACTGAAGTCATCAGAAAAAAATGAAACATAGTAAATAAGTTTAATATTTGACTCTTAGACCTGTGGAAATGTCTGAGAGTGCAAAATGTCATCTTTAATGTGGTTTACACAGACTCTATGATATCCAAAGATGAATGTCAAGCCATGGGCGAATAGAAGTAGCACCTAGAAGGAGAAAGGTAATATCTTTACTCAAACATACTTACATTCCAGTTATGACTGAAAATAAAACATCACTGAACAGATTGAAAAAATTACACAGTAAGAAGGTAATATAGTTTTTGTCTTCCTGTTACTATAAAATGTCAAGTTCCTGTTGTATATACAGTATGCACATACATATTGATAAAAGGGGAACATAGGAACAGAAATGGTATTAAAGTAGCAGAGACATGAAAGAGCTTATTTTTAAGTCCAATCCCATTTAATTCTAGGCAACTTGTCAATCTCAGAATAGATTACTTTTTATACTTCACCATATATTTTAGGAAAAGTTTCTCTAATTCATAGCTGTATCTAACCATGAAAAACCATCTAGGTAGAATCCAAACCTATTTTATGTAAAAATGTTATTCAGGTATTTGGATTACATTTATTTTTAAAGTGGTACAAAGTGGGTTATTGTTTTATTTTGAATGGTTGATTACTATTATGAGGAAAGCAATGATAGCCTTAAGGTCATAAAGATTTGTAAAATATGAATAAGAATGGCCTCTATTTGTATTAAATTATGTCTTTGCAGCTCTGTTAGAAGTAACAGGGAGCAGATTAAAGATTCGAGGCACATACATTCTCATTAATCCTATAAACTCATCCATTTCTAAAATTTTATTTAAACCACATCTAACACAAACATCCCTAACTTTCACTTTCTCAAAGTCTTTGCCTCAAAATCTTAGAAGGAACTAAATAAAGTTGCCTTCTTCATTTAGAGAATCAATTGTTATTTCATATTATTGACACAACTTTATAGTCACTGTATTCTTGTAATTGTATACATTATATTTAAAAATATGACTGTTTCATTGTTAAATGTCTACTACATTGTAATATCTTAAAACCAATTAAAATACATAAATAGAAGAAAATTGTGTCTGTTGTCATAACTTGGTATTTTGAATGGCTTGGGATGAAGGATCAAATGAGGTCAAAGGTATCATTTTCTTAATTTCTATTTTTCTATCATATTTTTATGTGAGGTTCTGAAAATTCATTGGTCATTATTTTCCACGTTTCTAGTTTATGAATTACTCAATTTTTTTCTCTATTTTTCTATAGAATATTCCAAACTCCTCATACTGTTTTGCTAGTGTTAAATTTGAAGTTATTAGTTGCAAAAATGTAAAATGTATGTCAGTGGAAATTAAGCCATCATATTCAGAAGCTAAAATGCTTCTGCCCCAAAATGGAAGAGGTAAGTTTAATGAAATATAATATATTTAAGTCTATCATTATTATAGTCTTAAACATTCAGAGTTGAGGCAAATAGACGAAACATATCTCATCATATGTATAGACACATATCCAAGCATCTTTGAAAAGCAGAACTCTTTAGTCATAATTTCTTTTCTGTATGAAAACAATTTCTTTTCTAAAGTCAGTGATGCTATAATTTTAAAGAGACCATATATGGTTTAAGAAAGGAATGTAGAGAAACTGGATTCAGCAATTTTTTCCAAAGTGGGAGTCAAGTCTTCATTGTTTCTTTTGCTGTTGAGTAAAGCTGAGGACAATGGGTAAATCAAGTGCACAAGGAATATGTGCATGTGTATTTTATACACATATGTAGAGGGTTTACATTTATAGCAATTTAGAAATTCTTAATCTAATTGAAAGAAGAAAGAAATCAGTAAGTTTGGTGAGTAGCTCATCACAGAAACCTTATGCATCTTAGATCACAACTTGGTCAAAGTTTGATAAACATTAATACTTCTCATCCATGGAATAAGAGAGCAAATAACTAAAATATTTGTTGTATTCTATTTCTAATTTTTTTTCTAAATGAAACAAAAATGACTCAGGTTTAAGCTTGATATATCAAGAAATTGGAAGTTGTTACTCGTGTCCTTAGGACAACAAGAAAAAAGACATCGTGCAAACTGAAAATTAATGATTATTTTTTGGCCCATCAGAGAAGTAAAGTCACTGTGAAACCACCATTGCAGTATCTGGAGATACAGGTGAATGTAGAGAGTCACAGGTAGAATAAGCTCACCCAAAAAAGTAGCTGTTGGAGTCATAATCAATTGGGTCCTATCCTGTTATTTAAACAGTAATTTTGTTGAATATTGAAAGGTGAATGTGGGCTAATACCAGAGCTGGGAGCTGCAGAGGCATACATACTTGCCTGGGCTTTACATCTGAAAATCATGATGTTCTATAGGTGAAGAGCCAAGAAGGATCCCATCATGGTTCTGACGGGATTAGCGAAGGGTAACCATTGTAAAGGAAGTATTCCTAGAGTCTTCTCCATAACATTTTCCTGTTTCACCTAAGGAATAAGGGAAGGCTGAGAAGGACTGTGAATGTCACAGCCTCGGGAAGACAAGCCCATTAAGAGAATGATAAGAGACATCATAGTACAGACTGTCTTCCCTCCACCATACCTTAGCACCACACGAATGGAGCTCCAATATAGCAGTGTGTTGAAGCTGAAACAGTTGTGAGACACACATCCTACCTGAAGAGGAGATTTTAGGGAAAACATAAAATACAAGGGAGACAAAAACTAGACATTAGAAAAATTTGAAGCTATCAGGCACCCACAGCTACAAACATTAAGTTCAGCCCAATTCCTAGTCAGATAAAATAGATACCTTAGGGTAAAAACATGTTTACCATAGTTTGTATTTCCAGACACTTCATGTCTGGCTTTCAATAAAAAATTACAAGGCTTGCTAAAATGCACGTAAAACACTGTCTGAAGAGGCAAAGCACCCATTAGAACCAGACTCAGACTTGGCACAGATGTTGGAGTTATCAGACAGGAAATTTAAAATAGCTATAATTAGTATGTGAAGGGCTCTAATGGACAAAGTAGATAAAATGCAAAATCAGATGAATAACATAAGCAGAAAGGAACATGAGAAAGTGTCAGTGGGAATGTGTAGAAATTAGAACCCTTGTACACTGTTGGTAAGAATGTAAAATGCTGTAGCCGCTACAGAAAACAGCTTGGAAGTTTCTCCAAAATTAAAAATAGAATTACCATATGATCAGCAATCCCAGTTCTAGTTATGTGTCCAAAAAATATGAAATCAATATGACAAAGAGTTATTTTTACTCCCATGTTCATTGCAGTGTTATTCACAATAGCTAAAATATGGAAACAATCTCAGTTGTCTATAAACAGATGCCTGGATCTAGAAAACATAGTATAAATGTACAATTATATATTATCAAGCCTTAAAAAAGAAAAAAAAATCCCTGCCATTTGCAACAACATGGATGAACCTGAAGGACATTATGGTAAGTGAAATAAGTCAGCCAGAGAAGGACAAATTGTGCATGATTCCACTTATTTGAGGTATCTTTAATAGTCAAACTCTTAATAACAGAGAAAATGGGGGCTGCTAGGGCCTGAGAAATGAGAGAAATAAAGAATTGTTAAAAAAAAAAAAAAAGATAATGTTTCAGTTATGCTAAGTGAATAATTTCCAAAAATCTGTTGTACATTCTCTTTAGTTAACAATACTGTATTATATGCTTCTAAACTTGTTACGAGGATAGATTTTGTCTTAAGTATTCTTAGAACAAAACAAAAAAAGCAAAATGAAACAATCAACTACATCAACACAAAGGGCCACAAGAAAACTCTGGGAGGTGTTGTTTATGCCTATTAACCTAATTGTAGACATAACATTATGGATATTTACATATGTCCAAAAATGAACACATATGTCATCACAATTTTCATGCATGCATCATCAAAATTAGCACATTAAATATGTGTAGTTCTTTGTATATCAATTATGCCTCAAAGAAACTTTTAAAAAACTAAGAGGTTATGATAAAAATAAAATACATGGTAACATAAATGAAGAATACTGTTTATGGTCTTATTAATAGATTGGACATGACCAAAAAAAATCTGTGAGCTTGAAGATAAGCTGATTTAAAAAATTCTCAGTCTGAATTGCAAACACAGAAATGTGTGTTAAAAAGAGAACTGTGATACTACTTTGAAGGGTGTGATATAGGCATAATTGGAACACTAAAAGAAGAAGAAAGTGAGAATGTAGTAGAAGAAATATTTGAAGTAACAATGGCCAAGAATTATTCAAAATTAGTTACAAACATCAAACTGAGATTCACAAAATTAGAGAGCTCAGAGAATAAATACTAAAATTGTAATTGTGGGAATATTGTATTCAAACTCCAGGAAACGAAAAACAAAGAAAAAAAAGTCTTATAAGAGAAGACAGTATGTAGAAATAAGTGTAATACATAAAATATAGAAAATACATAAGAAAACATCTTGACCATAGAGGAACAAAGGTATGAATTGCAGACTTTTCAACATAAACCATGCAACAAATAAGTGCCAGTCAAATATTTCATGTTAACAAAATAAAATAAATAACCTAGAATAATATGTAAGTGAATATTTCCCTCAAAATAGAAAAATAAATATATACATTCTAGAACAGACACTGAAAGAATTCATTGACAACATACCTGTGCTATAAGAAATGTTAAAAGGATTCCTTCAGACAGGTCAATAATATAAGTCACAAACTTGTGTCTACATAGAAAAATGAAAGAGACTCAGAGAAAGAATAAATGAAGATAAGGTAAAAACTTTTTCTCAATGTTAAATTATCTAAAGAATTACTGTGTAAAATAATAACAATAATAATGCACATGAAACTGATTGAAAGCAACAAATGGAAAACAGCTGCAATTATGGGAGATACTAATCTACTTATATCAAAATAATAACTTTAAATGTGAATAGTCTAAGTATACCAATTAAAAATAGAAATTGTTCAGCTGTGGACAAGCTTCAACAAAAACCACAAAAGGTAGAAATTGTTAGAATGGATAAAAACAAGACCCACTGTGTACTGAATACGAGCATCTCTTTACATATAAAGAGACTCATAAGTAAAGTTAAAAGCACAAAGAAAAATATACCACACTAACACCAACTAGAGGAAAGCTAAAGAAATTTTATTAATTCCAGACAGGGAAGTCTTTAGAACAATGAAAATTATCTGGGACAAAGAAATCCATTACCTAATATGTGAGACAAAAAACTGATGAAACTCCAAGGGAGAAAAACACAGATACTTTGTTACAGTTGGAGACAGTAACACCTCTTCTTTTAATTAAAAAATAAGTAAGAACATAGTTGACCTATATAGCACCATAATTAACTTGACCTCTTTGACATTTATAGAATTCTTTACTTAATAACAATCACATACTTATTATTACCAAGATTTCATGAAACATTTATACATATAGACCATATTCTGGGCCACAATACACACCTGAAAACTGTGCATATATTATTGTTCTATTATAAATAAACATGCATACATATGTTTATTGCAGTACTATTCACAGTAACAAAGATGTGGAGTCAACCTAAATACTCATCAATGATAGACTGGATAAAGAAAATGTGATACATATACACTGTGGAATACTATGCAGCCATAAAAATGAATGAGATTATGTCCTTTGCAGGAACATGGATGAAGCTAGAGGCCATTATCCTTAGCAACCTAATGAGGAAAAGAAAACAAAATACCACATGTACTCTCTTATAAGTGAGAGCTAAATGATGAGAACACTCAGACGCAAAGAGAAGAACAACACACACGGGGGCCTATTGAAGGATGGAGGGTGAGAGGAGGGAGAGGATCAGGAAAAATAACTAATGGGTACCAGGCTTCACATCTGGATAATGAAATAATCTGTATAACAGAACCCCATGATGAAAGTTTACCTATGTAACAAACCTGCACATGTACCCCTGAATTTAAAAGTTAAAAAAATAAAAAATCTAAAACCAATAATATAAGTGTTATGTACTGAATGCTAGAGTCTTTGCAAGATTCATATGTTCAAACCTTAAACCCATCATAACTATGTTTAAACATAGGGCTACTGAAGAAGTACTTAGAGTTAAACGAAATCATAGGACTGGGGCTTCGATTCAGTAGGATTAGTGTGTTTACAAGGGAAAACACCACAGAGTTCTCCTTCTTTCTGTGACAGTGCAAAAATAAGAGGTCTACTGAATTTGTGCTAATTTGTTAGAATAATCATAAGGACTTAATAAAATGAGGAAGTAGGCATCCTTCTCCTCCAACTGGGAACAAATAAAGGTATCTTCTCTGACCACCTCTTTTCAGTATCATATTAGAAATCTTTTCCAGTGCAGCAAGACAAAAAAAAAAAAAAAAGGAAATAAAATGTACCAACAGGGGAGAAAGAATGAGAATGTCTTTGTTTACAAATAATATAATTATTTATATAGAAAATCCCAATTCTATATGTGTGTGTGTGTGTGTGTGTGTATGTGTGTGTGTATCCTGACATTAATAAGCAAGGATAGAAAAGTTTCAGAATATATGGTTAATATAAAAAGTTAAATTATTTCCCAATACATTAGTAACAAACAATTGGAATTTGATATAAAGCTAGAGGTTACTAAGATGTGGTGATATTAAAAATAAATAAAAAGGAAAACACATCGGTAAAGTCACAGAATAGAGATCCTAGAAATAGAACCACATGAATGTAGTCAATTGATTTTTGTCAAAGGAGAAAAAGCAATTAGATGGAGATAGAATAGTCATTCCCACAAGTAATTCTGGAACACTTGGCAGCCCATTAGAAAGAAATGAGCAGATACCTTATCCTTTTCACAAAAATTAACTGATAATAGATCTGAATGTAAAACACAAAGTTATGAAATTTCTAGATGAAAACTTAGAAGAAACATTAGACAACCTTAAGTTTAGTGATGAGTTTTTAGATATACCACCAAAAGCATGTTCTGCAAAAAGATAAATTAAAAGTTGACTTTATTAAAATTTAAAACTTCTGGTCTATAAAAGACACCGTCATAAGAATCAAAAGAGAAACCACAGAACAGAAGACAATATTCTCAAAACATACATCTAATAAAGAATTGGTATAAAAAATGTAGAAAGGGCATTGGAAACTCAACAAGAATAAAGCAAACAACACTATTAAAAGGGACAAAATATATAAACAGAAACTTCACCAAAGAAGATATGCAAATAGAACATATATATACAGGAAAAAATAGCATCATTTATCATTAGGAATCTGCAATGTAAAACAGCAATGAGTTACCACTACACCCTTAATAGAATGGCTGAAATCCAAAATATCTGACAACAACAAATGTTGGTAAGGATATGGAGCAAAAGTATCTCTCATTCAGTACTAGAGGGAAAACAAAATGATAAAAAAATTGGAAGAAATGTTGACATTATTTTTAAAAATTTAAACATCGTCTTATCATATAAACCAAACTAATTTGAAAAGTCATGTCCATACGCAAAAACCTGTGTGTGAATTTCATTTCAGTATAATTTATAATCTTCAACAATAGAAGACAAAGAAGGTGTTCCTCAAAGGTGAATGGATAAACAAATGGTGGTACATCCCTACCATGGAAAATTATTTAATAATAAGAAGAAATAAACTGCTAAGCCACATAAGTATGTGGATGAATATGGAATACATATTGTTAATTGAAATTAGCCAATCTGAAAAAACTGCATATGGTATAATTCCAATTACATGACATTCTGAAAAAGACAAATATATAGATATATTAAAAAGTTCCGTGCTTGCCAGGGATGTAGGGGAAGAAAGGTGAGGCTTAATAATGCAACATAGGGAATATTATAGAGTGATGAAACTTCTGTGTATGATGCTGAAATTTTAGACACATAAGAGTTTGCATTTGTCAAAATCTGTAGAACTTTAATGCACAAAATGTAGACCTTAGTGATTACAAATAAAATTATTCAAGTGATACTGAGATCCCAGGAGGTCATACAGAATGTCACAAAACAATCTAAATGTAGTCCAAATAAATGTATGAATTTATCTCACTGAGATGAGGTGCCTGGGGGAAAAGGTGCTAATCTAAGTAACTTTGGATACTATTTGATAATGAAATAGAGTTGGAGATATTGGTAAGACTTCATTTTTACCTGAATATAGGTACATATTGTTACATATAGAAATATTTATGAATATGTGTATATACATGTTTTATTAGGCACACATATTTGCTTGTTTGCATTTTTAACTGACAGCCCCTGAAAGCAATGCCATATCAGTAGCAATGAGCACATCTAGAATCTAGATTCTAGGATTGGGGTAGGAAATGTACAAGATAAATCTGAAGCATCTTGAAGTTCTAGAAATTTAGGAAAATCTAAATAAGGAAATCAAACACATACACTCAATGATATATAGCTTTCTACATGCTAACAGCCCCTCTACCTAGAGTAATTGCCTAGGCTCCGAAATTAGTGTGTCTGTAATATCAGGTGAACCCCATCCCCGATATTAATTGTGGGTTCTTTTCTATTTCCCTAAGTGTTGTCTGGTCAGAGAAATAAAAGGAAAGAGTACAAAAGACAGAAATTTTAAAGCTGGGTGTCTAGGGGAGACATCACACTTCGGCAGGTTCCATGATACTCCTGAGTCATAAAGCTAGCAAGTTTTTATTAGCAATTTTCAAAAGGGAGGGAATGTATGAATAGGGTGTGGGTCACAGAGATCACATGCTTCACAAGGTAATAAAATGTAACAAAGCAAATGGAGGCAGGGTGAGATCACAGGACCACAGGACAGGGCAAAATTAAAATTTCTAACGAAGTTTCAGGCATGCATTGTCATTGATAACATCTTAACAGGAGACAGGGTTTGAGAGCAAACAACCGGTCTTACCAAAATTTATTAGGCGGGAATTTCCTTGTCCTAATAAGCCTGGGAGCACTGTGGGAGACCAGGGCTTATTTCATCCCTTTGTCTATGACTGTAAAAGCCATCCCTAAAGAGGCCATTTTAGAGGCCTCCCCTCAGGGTGTGTTCTCTTTTTCAGGGATGTTCCTTGCTGAGAAAAAGAATTCAGCAATATTTTTCCTATTTGCTTTTGAAAGAAGAGAAATATGGCACTGTTCTGCCCGGCTCACAGGCAGTCAGTGTTTAAAGTTATCTCCCTTGTTCCCCAAACATTGCTGTCATCCTGTTCTTTTTTCAAGGTGCCCAGATTTCATATTGTTCAAACACACATGCTCTAGAAACAATTTGTGCAGTTAACGCAATCATCACAGGGTCCTGAGGCAACATACATCCTCCTCAGTTTACGAAGATGATGGGATTAAGAGATTAAAGTAAAGACAAACATAGGAAATCACAAGGGTATTGATTGGGGAAGTGATAAGTGTCCATGAAATCTTCACAATTTATGTTCAGAGATTGCAGTAAAGACAGGTATAAGAAATTACAAAAGTATTAATTTGGGGAACTAATAAATGTCCATGAAATCTTCCCAATTTATGTTCTTCTGCCATGGCTTCAATCAGTCCCTCCATTCGGGGTCCCGGACTTCTGGCAATGCTGGACTTGAATCTGAATCTCCTTCTCTATCTAAATAGTGATGTTGGAAAGTTTGCTCAATTACTATATGCTTCATTTCATTTGCGTAATTGGAATAATAATGTTTTACTGCACAGGATTAAATGAATATTAATGTTGATAATTTTTATTAGTAGTGCAATGCCTTTCTCAAAAAAGTCTTAAATAAATTTTGTGACTACTATTTATATCTTTTTTATAAGTTTGAACCATACTATATAGTGTTGTAAAACCCGATTTTTCAAACTAATGTTTAAAAATAAATACTAAGTTATTTGTAATATTTTAAAAACCAAAAAGAGTACATAAAAACATTTGATTTTCTTTCAATAATTCATATTCTTATAACTACATTCCACGCAAGATGAAACCAACTTTTTCGATTTTCCAATAAAAACTTCCCTACTATAAGGGCAAGAAAATAAAATTCCATTTCTGTCAGTCCTAATAGGTACATTTAGTAAATGTAGAATACTAACTTTATTATTTCAAAGGATCTTGTTTGAAAGCCTATTTAATTTCTGTTTGTAGAATTAAGTTACCATTGTTGTGCTGAGACTAACAGAGTAGCCTGAAGAAAACTGCCAGGAGGTTAATTACCAAGTTTTCTTGAAAATCAGCAACTTATTTTTTTCTGCTGCCTTTTCCAATAAGGAAGCCCTTAGGATATTTATTGCATGAGGAACATTACTATTAGCACGTTTCTTTTTTCTCTGAAAAGCTCCATATTCCAAATGAAATTTGCTTCTTAAAAGAAAAAGTAAAACACATTTGGAAATCACAACCAAGCACTTCTAAAATAACACTTTCAGTTCACAAATACACTTACATACTTAAAAATGTTGTGAATTTAAAACTAAACTTACCTGTATTTGTTTCAAAGGACAATGCATCATTACATGTTTTAAGTATAATTTGCATTCTTTTCTCTCAATATAATAACCAAAGCTTTGAAATACAGTATGCAAATCAATTTAAAAATTCAACAAGAAAGTTGAATTTTATGATTAATTAACTTTCTGAATGTTTTTAGGGCATATAAAAGAGGCTACCTATTACAATGATAGCGTTTCAATTGTATCTAAAGGTCTTTTAAATGTGTTATCACTCAGTACATTTTCCTTGCCCAATAAAACTTGATTATTGGTGGCAGTACTTTTACCATGAATATCCTGAGCTTGGCTTCCCAATGCTTCTTAACAGTTCTCCAGGCAACCACTCTTAATATATTATCCTTAAGAGTCAGGATGAATTTTATTTATCCTTCTGTATTCCATCCAATTCTTTCTCTGTCACACATACTTCTGAGGATGTCATCATGATTCTGCTTGGACATTTCCAGGAATGAAGAAATCATTACAAGATATAACAACATCATCCATTTGAGGAAAGTTTCATATAGTGAAGTGTTATTTGTTAGTTTAAACCAAAAGGAATGGAACCATTATTTCCCATCACTGAAGCAAATTCACTTTCTTCAGATGATTAAAATAAAGATTGAGTCTCTTTCCAATAAGAGTAAATTTACTGCAAAGGAAGCTTAAAAATTTTGTGGATGTGTACACACAGGAAATAAATAGAAATGGCTCCATGAGCTTGCTAACCTTGGCAAATTCTGCCTGTATCTCAACAGATAATGGTGAATTACACACAGTGAAGAAATTCATCCCATGAACCTACACAGTACAATATTGAAATAGGAATAGGCTAATCACAATAACAATAACGACAAGTGGTTAGGACAAGAGGATCATTGGGCCAGGTAATTTTGAAATGCAGGTAGGCAAATATTGCTAAGTCTTTCTACTGGGGAAAAAGAAAGTATTCTTTTCTTTCTGGATCTAGTGCTCCATGGGAATGACCTCCAAATTCATCACTGTGTATCATGCTTGCCTCATTTTCTTTGATTCGGGTTCTTTCCTTTGATATATAATCCCTCTTTCACAATAAATGTTCATCTTTTATTTCTCAGCCTGCTTCTTAACAGTAGAAAGTTGGAAGCCTGAAGTCCTTTTGCTTCCCCTGATTTTTATTAAGTTTTTAAATTCTCTTTTTCTTTTTGCTATAAGCTGGTAGTTCTTTTGCCAGTATAACTTTATTAAAAAGTTTCTTATATGTCTGTTGTGAGTTTATTCCATGTTCCAAAAGCCACATCTATATTATATCACTCTATCTTCCTTTACATATCAGGCTGATGAGAGGCAACACTCTTAGGATTCTTAGAAGCCCTTAATAAGATTCTTAAAGCGAAAACCTTGATTCAATTTTTAATACCAGATATTTCACTTTGTGAATCTTTACATGCAAAAGACACTAAGGATTTGAGTATTATTCAGGAAGACCTAGATCTTGTCTATTTTCTCAAATTTTGGTTGCAGATTAAAGAATTTCTTTATTAGGTCATTTCTCTCCTTATTCCAGGTTGCTAGGGTCAATCGATTGACATTTAGATTAAAACATTCTGCCTGATGCATTAGTCAGATGTTCAATAATTTAAATATATATTTCATTTTTCACAATATCACAGAAAATCATTTTGCTAATTGTTTTCTTTCTCCAAAATGTTAAAACATATTTTTCACCACTTCTCCAGTTGTTATAAAGTGAGCATCAGTTTTTCAACATATGCTAACAGTTTTCCTGCCACATTTCCAGCCTCTACATGGTTCCAGCCAATGCCAGGTGGTTTACATTTTTGTCTTGCCAACTTAAAACAAAAATTATGAATTAATTCTTATAGCTCCACAGGTTGTCAGAGCCTGTTTTCTGATGTGGGCTGGTTCAGCTAGGGCCAGATGGTCTCAAGTGGCCTCATTCAACTTTCTGGGATAGGCAGACTGGTTGGTGTGAGGGAAAACTTTATTCACATATCTTGTGATTAACTGTGTCAACTGGGGCAATGGCTAAATGTGTCTCATTCAGCAGTCTAGCTCAGCTTTTCTCACCAGCTAGAAAAAGTTGCTAGTGCAAAACAAGGCAAGTCTGTTGGAAAGCAGTTCTCCTTGGGCTTCCTCAATAACACCAATCTATTGCTCTGGCCTCTGATGGCAGTTATCTTTTCAACTCTTAAGTGAATGGCATATATATTGGGGTTTTTGCTTGGCAGCAACCAAATTTGATTTATTATTTTTCTTAAGTTAGGTAACTCTTGTAACAACCAAGTAGAAAATTTCAGAAACCTTTCAGAATAAAGTGTAGTTTCCCCTAAAGTCATAGTATGAGCCAATGGGAAAGAAAGTAAACATTTTATTCCAAGCTGTATTTCAAGGACAAAAAAATTCTAGCAATCCCAGTGCCCAGATATCTAGAACTTTGGAAATTTTCACTTGTGACTTTTTAAGTGAAGTATGTAAGTGAAGATCAGCATAGTCCAGTATAGCATAATGAGAAGTACTCAAGCCAGAATAGCAGAAAGATTACGTTTATTACACAAGTATCTGAGAGAAGAGGACAGGCTGCATCACAAGGCCCACAGGAAGGGAGGTGGGGGATATCTAGGATACAGGAGCTTAACCAGTATGTGGGAAGCAAGAGGGAGAGACGGTTTTCTGTGGGCCAAAGACTTTATTGGGGTCTAGGGCATTATAGGCATTATAGAGGTGGGTTTCCTATGAGAGGATTGGTTGGATAATTTAAAGGGAACTCAAGGTTAAGCACAGAAACTCAGGTTACATTACCTGAGCTATGTAACCCTGGTTACGTTACCAGGTTCACCAGGCCTAAAGCAGAATGAAGGTTATCAAGTGGTTTAGGGTATAGGGCCTTATCTACCTAGAACATGAAAACGGAAATTATTTGGAGACTGCCTCAAAGTATGCAAGTCAATGGTGACAAGCCAGGGATAAGACAAGAAGATGAATTCTGGGGCAATATTAATACAAACGAGAGTTATAATACCAGTATAGCTTCTGAGTCTGATTCCCAACAAGAAAGACAGAGTCCATTCAGAAGGCATAGATACACTTAACCACTTTACACTGAAGGGGGAAAATTTGCTGGACAATATAGGAAGATGAAATTATTATCACTTATGAACAATTACTTAGATTTTACCATATTACCTTATTAATAATAACACTATGATGTAAATAATGTATATTTATTTTGTTTTCAAAATTTTGTTATATCCAATATATTTGTCTATATGTTAAAAAGGTTTCATTTTTAATGTTTGGGTAAAGTTGAACATGCTTATATATTTTACATATACTTGAGAAGTATTGATTCTTCTCTTTACACACATAACTTTAAAAGGATGATGCCACATAAATCATGTATATTTTAGCTTGGTCATATTGGAAAACAGCTGAAAACTCTGCTATATAAAGGTAATTTTGTTTTTTATTTTTCCCTGAAAGTCAAAACATTTATCAGAATATTGATAAGAAGAGAGTAAGGTACAGCATTTTTTTACACCTGCATTATGTAATAACATGCTCATAATAATTGACCCTTAGGGAAAGCGAGTAGTCTAAATATGCATGAACTATTGTGGAAGCTATTGACAAATGAGAAAGGAGAGTGCTGTGGCAGACACATTTAGGTATTTGAGACCTTCAGTTCATAACCTCTGTGGGAGTCATTTGATTTATGGCCTTTATTTATCCCTGAATGATATAATGCTTTACTTAACTGCCTAGAAATGTCTGGTTTCTAATCTTGCAAAAAAAAATCACATTTTATTTCTGTTTGTGTTTGCAAACACAAACACACATTTCTGTTTCTGTTTGCAAATTTCTGTTTGTGTTTTCTGATTATATTTTTAAGGATCTGTATATTTCTTCTTTGCAACCACTCCTAATTTTTAGACCCCCAATTATGGTTGCTTTTTTAAATCAGACAATTATGTTTGGTATTCCTGTGTATTTGAAGCTACATTTTAACCTTAGCTTTTTCTGTTAAACTTTTTTAGTAGGAAGTTATTTGAACTTTAGTGTGCTATAAACACATAGATGAGGAAAATAACTTTTTTTTTTTTTTTTTTTTGAGGCGAAGTCTTGCTCTGTCACCTGGACTGGAGTGCAGTGGCCGGATCTCAGCTCACTGCAAGCTCCGCCTCCCGGGTTTACGCCATTCTCCTGCCTCAGCCTCCCGAGTAGCTGAGACTACAGGCGCCCGCCACCTCGCCCAGCTAGTTTTTTTTTTGTATTTTTAGTAGAGACGGAGTTTCACCGTGTTAGCCAGGATGGTCTCGATCTCCTGACCTCGTGATCCGCCCGTCTCGGCCTCCCAAAGTGCTGGGATTACAGGCTTGAGCCACCGCGCCCGGCGGAAAATAACTTTTAAAATTACCTTTAGAAACGCTTAGATATTGTAGGTATAAATAAATGTTTTTCTTAACTGTAGCTGAAGATACTGCTTTACTATCCTGAATTAATATCTTCTCTTCAAATGGATATCTCTATTTGAAACAAAAATGAAAAGATCCACATTGTGCTTAAATCTGTCATGTTCCAAAGAGCTTTAAAACTAATGATTATGGTGTTTAAAAGGCACCGTTATCAAATATCAGAAGATAGGGTTTGTTTGTTCAAGTTTAAATGCGGCATGTACTATTGGAGAACTGAATTTTTGCAAAAGTTAAAAAAAGACATGTTGGGCTCAAGATTGCTATGCCTACAAGTAATTGAGATTTCTACAACTTTACAAATACAACTTCTAAATCAATTAGAAACTAATTAGGATATATTCTCTTTTTCATAAATGAAAGCACTAGAAATTCAGTAATATTACTTGATCGGTCATTTTGGATTATTGATATTCTGCGCGCAAATGCTAGATTTCAGTTTCCTTGAACTTAATTTAAAAGGCATTTATTTGATAAAATACTGATTCTTCTCTTATATTAAACTTGTTGCTGGGATTTAGGGGAATATTTTACACAATGAAACACAATGCAATTATAGAATTTTTTTTTTTAAATAAGCCTCATGATTTGAGAAAGTATAACTAAAAAGCAAGAATTGAAGGTTCCAGCTTTTAATATGTAGCTAAATGTGGTAATATACAATTGTGCATAGAAATAGGAACAGGGCTGATCCTAGTCGTTTGAAACTGTCTCACTTGTATCAATAAACAGACATATGTTCCACTGAATTATACCCCAACCATTGTTTTTTTCTTGCTCACCAATAGCATTAAAGGAACGAACAGAGCTATTAAAAGATGAAGAGTGAATGTGATATAAGAAACTGTAAAACTTTGGTGCAATACATATGCATTACTCACCTACATGCTTTTCTGTATCCAAATCACATACATTTGTATATATCTTACCTTTCTAAAATTTTGTTTTTGAATGTGCATTTATGCCAAATATGTATAAATAAAAATCACAAAATATATAAAGAACTTTATTTTAAAGTTATATGTCTCATGAACATAACTGACAGAAATATTTAATAGCACTTGAGAAATAAAAAAGGATGACAGAACAGAGGAAATACAATGAATTTAAATTACTGTTTTGATCTTTAATATTTATAAATAATATAAAAAATAAGGTGATATTTTTAAAGTATATATGTGTGCTTTTCCATAATAGTTATGATAAAGTTATAAATAATTTGGTCTTTTTAATTGAACCATTCTACAAATTGGTGTGAGAATCACACACACAAAAGTACCACACTCACACTCACACACACACACAGACACACGAAAAACTGACTACTTTTTATTCTGGCTTACAGTGGAAGAAGACTTGTGGTTATTCAGTTTTTGACCTGTGTAAAGTTTGCCTAGTTTTTGCCTAGCCACATGTAAGCTTGCTCATTGAAAGTATTTTTGTCCAGCACCACTGAAATGAGTCCTTGTCCTGCTAATCAAGCATTTCTAACTGTACGACCCTCATTGTTTCAAAATGCTGATTCAAATATCTAATTGCCAGTGTGAATGCAATTCATCTGAGTCATTAGATGACGAATTTCATAAACAGCAGACGTGTTCAATCTACATGGTGTGGTATAGTAACAATCTGCCTCAATTCACTCTGTAATTACCATCTGTTTTTACTGATGTGGTAGAATTTGCCAATGTCATATAAATGACACCTGGGGGTGCTTATAATTAGCAATACTGTAAGTGGTAGATTATTATTAATGATGTATTACATATATATTCAGGACGGCTCTTAAATTTTGGAAATTTCATTATTGAACATTATAATTATTCCACTTGAAAATTATGCTTAATATTAATCACTCAAATCCTTTCTTTTTAAATATTGTCAAATTTTTTCAATTATAAGAAATTAATGCACATCTAGTACCAACATATCATGTTTTTAAAATTGTGTCATTCAATTAATGCTTGCAGACTATGTAGGTGCCTGGGCTCAAATAATGTACTAAAGATATAAAAATTAAAATTTTAAGCCCTTACTATCAAGGAATTAATATGTTTGTAGATTGCAGATAATAATGAAATCAATTTATTTATAATTCAGGTGTGAGATATGAAACAGGCAATTTTGCGAGCATTAGGGTAGTAGTCAGGTGCATCTTCTTAAAGAAGGTGATAAATAAATGAATCTTCCTAACACAGGTAATGTTAGGTGCCAACTTGGCTTGTCTATGGTGTCCAGTTATTTGGTCAAACATTAGTCTAAATGTTGCTGTGAAGGTATTTTGTACATGTGATTAATAATTGCAATTAGGGTTGGGAGCAGTGGCTCACACCTGTAATCCCAGCACTTTGGGAGGCCAAGGCGGAAGGATCATGAGGTCAGGAGATCGAGACCATCCTGGCCAACGTGGTGAAACTTCATCTGTCCTAAAAATACAAAAATTAGCTGGGCGTGCTGGTGCAAACCTGTAGTCCCAGCAGCTTGGGAAGCTGAGGCAAGAGAATTGCTTGAACCTGGGAGGCAGAGGTTGCAGTGAGCTGAGATCACACCACTGTAACTCCAGCCAGGTGACAGAGCAAGGCTCCATCTCAAAAAAATAAAATAAAAAATAAAAAAATTACAATTAGTTAATTATGTTTATTTATCTGTTATCTGTATGAGAGAGAGATTTATTTGAGAAATTGTTTTATATAATTGTGAGGGCTCGGATTCTGAAATCTGTAGTGTAGGTCAGCAAAATGGAAACCCAGGCAGGAATTTTGTGTTACAGTCTTAAAGCAGAGTTCATTTATTTTCCAGTAAATCTCAGCTTTTTCTCTCAAGACCAACTTATTGGATGAGTTCCACTCATATTATGAAAGGACATCTACTTAAAGTATCTGTCTCTCTTTCCTTCTCCCTATATGTATATATCTCTCTTGATTACATGTAGGGAGAGAGAGAGAAAGAAAGACTAGAAAACAGAATCAATACGATGGAGATACACACACACACACACACACACACACACACACACATCCTGGATAACCCAAACTGATACAGATTTGATCCTGAGAAGTTGGGGTACTGCTGTAACAAATACCTAAAAAGGAAAATGGAGAAGTGGCTTTGGAATTGAGTAATGATAGAGACTAGAAGAATTTGAAGCATTTGATAGAAAATATGTAGATTGCTTTGAAGAGACTGTAGAAATATGGATGTTAAAACAATACTGGTGAGGGCTCAGAAAGAAGTGAGGAGAGATGTAGAGAAAATTTCTGCTGCCTTAGAGAATACATAGATCATTATGAACAGAATGTTTTTGGTGAGGGATATAGAAATAAGAAATATGTTATTGAAAATTGAAGGTGATCCATGTTTACAGTGGCAGACAACTTTTCTGAAATATATTACTCAAAGAGGATATGTTGTAATGTTAATACCCAATACTAAAAGTGTGATCTTACTTGGAAATAGGGTTGTTGAAGATATAATTACTTACATTAAGATTAAGTCATAATGGATAAGGCTGGCTGCCTAACCCAATATGACTGTGTCCTCCTAAGAAGATATCCATGTGAAAACTGAAAGCCGCACACAGAGCCACAAACACTAAGGCAGAGATTGGAGTCATGAAGCTGTAAGCCGAGAAACACCAAAGATTGCAGCAAACAGCCAGAAGCTAGGAAGAGGCATGGAAGATATCAGTACAGGTTTCATAGGAAGCAAGGTCCCAATGACACCTTAAGCTCAGAGTTACAGTCTCCAGGACTGTGTGATAATAATTTATGTTGTTTTAAATTACCCAGTTTGTTGCACATTGTGAATAACAGCCTCAGGAAACTAATACAATTTCAATGCTATAGATTATTTGAAGCTACATACAAAATAACAAGTGAACAGTAAAGTCATGAATTTCTGAGAGAGACATAAGGGTAAGAAAATTCACTTGAAAAGTGTTATATATTCTTTATCTTCAGCAGGTAAAATAGAAACTCTCCTTAGTTAAGACAATTTTAGACCTGACAGGATGACACCAGGTTTTAAATTTTTGCCATCACAAACCAAATAAGCAATTTATAGAAAGTAGTTGTAAAAAGTGAATCATTAAAGCTGTCATTGTTGGGGTAGGGGTACTGGTTTATAGTCTAGGAAGAGACCAAGGGGCATCAAGAAATAAGTTAATGTAGCAGTGCTAATCATTTTGATATGTATAAGGACCTATAAGATAGCGTGTTTAGATAATACACATTTCCACTCTAATATATTTTGTAGAGTAACCATAGAAAATGGCATACTTCAGGGATCAGCTGTCCAATTTTTCAGTTTCATTTGTTGTTGACAAATGTAACTTACTGATATTCAGCTGAAAAGATGAATGGCTTGGACCATTCATAATGGCTTCAATCACATGTGTGAAGCTTTGCCGAAGACGGTTGGGAGAAGGCTACATCTGGCTAGATCCTTCTCCCTGTTCATGTAGTCTCAGAGTTTGTCAGTCTTGTCTTTCTAGATGGGGATTTGAGATCCTTACACAGAACTGAGGGCTCCAATAAGGAACAATTTATAAGCTGTATTTTTTTTTAATACTAGGCCAGAAAGTCTCACAGCATTTCTTCTGTACTCTACTAGTAAATAAGAGACATGCCAGCACAGATGGAAGGAGAGGGGAATTAGACACATCTCAATGGGAGAATGTTAAAGAGTTTGTGGTCATTTTTAATCTGACATAATCTGCCATCTGGTCACAAATTTTTTTTCCACGTTTCACCCTTCTCCCATGACCTATAAAGTTTCGTATTAATGTGTTATCTTCCCCTATTTTAGGGAATCATATCTAAATCAGGTCCAAGTATGGATGAGTCTCCTTCAGTATGATCTCCCATATGTATGATTTTTCTCAATATAAAAACTTGTGAACTGAAAAACAAGTTATGCACCTCTTATATACCCAATAAACAACAGTAAGGCATTCATACGATAATTTAAATGGTTACTTTCATTAACATAGCAGTGGCTCTGGGTGATATTAGGCAAATAGTAATCATTGATTCACTGCAATGCTGAAATCCAGCTAAACATGTGTTGTCAATTCCTTGATTAGGGTTTATTCCTCCTCCCAAAGAGTCTGTATAGCTCTTGGCTTCAGTCTCTGAATTTTGTTTCCACTTTATGAGTCATCATTTATTTTTTCATAAGAAATAGCCTATGTTTCCAGGTAAGTATATTTGGACTGCTTCTAATTGTAGTACATGCTGGGTTGAAAGGCTTCTTTTTATGTTATGCTAGCTCTGTATCTTTTAGTTCAAGGTTATAGCATACCTTTTAAAAGATTATGAGCTTCTTGTATTGTTGTACTTCACTTCATTAGTCAAAAGTCACACCTGCAATTCTTTCTGAAACAGTACTTCTCATATATATTGAGCTGCAATCAATACAGGGTGTTCTGGAAAAATACCCTTAATATCTTAAAACAATTTTGTCTTGTTTCTGTAACACTGTTAGAAGTCCTTTTATCTAGAAGAGAGATTCTAAGAGTCATGCCTTAATGCTGTTAAGGCAACAGTCAAGAAAATGTTTCTATGTCCCAAACTCCTGGGGAATTGACAAGAATATTTTCATGCTTGCCTCCAGAGGCCGCATGAAGTGTACCTATGATTTTCTGCAGTGCAGCAGGGATGTAGCTGAGAGTAAGATGACAGTTTTCTTTCTTGGTAAGCACCTTTTAATATTTCCAAAAGATTCTACACATGTCTTTCATGTGACTTTGGAGAAGTAGGTGTACCTCATAGAGAATAGAGGACATTGACACATTATTCTCAATTCCATAATTTCCTTAACAGTATTCTTTCATATACATTTCTAGGCTGCTTATATGCAATTAGAGATGAGTAATGGATATATATAGTCAAACATCTGTGTGGCCTGTCCCATAATAAGGAATCTAAGGATGCTACTAGCATCAATATTAGAACTCCCAGGGTATTTTTTTTATTTTTTTATGCTTGGCTTTGAGGCTTTATCTTACCTTTCTGGGACCACTGAAAATGCCACCTTCAACACTCTCTTGCATACTTTAATATCTCCTTTTCTTTCATCAAATATTATATTATAAGGTGACTACTTTGGTAAACAAATACAGTTTGTGATATGCTTAATTATCTTCTTCTAACTATAAAGGGAATCTATAATTTGTTGAGTCATGCTATGCATCATGAATTGTTGTAGGTGCTTGCATATGCATAAACACAACAACATATTTTCAAAAGTCTTATTAATATTATATATGCAATCATATTTCTACTTTATGAATAACAAAGCTATAGATTTGGAGATGTTAAATTATTACTAAGGTCATGTAACTCCTAATTATCAAAGCTAAATGTTTTTCTCTTTATCATATTAGTTCATGCAATTTTAAATTTAAAGGATTTGCTTTTAAATCATGGACAATTTGTGTACTGAAACATGGTTTTATACTCAGGTCTTCTCTTTTTTAAGAAAAATCCTCTGCACCACACCATATGAATCTGTATTTTTTTTCATATTCAGCTGTGTGAATAGCAATGTAACTAGAATTAGTTTCAGGGTATAGCAATGCCAGAGATAGTAGCCAACTGCGCAAAAAATGATAGATAATGACAGAAAACGGATGGCAGTTTGCAGGATACTGGTTAAAGGACATTGGTTCTCTTCTTCTGATGAATATGAGCTCAATTTTAGGATGTGCAGAAAGAATGAAGTGAAGTTTATTAAGATCACACCAAAATAAAGGCACTATATTAAATGTTTCTCCATCTACCAAAGAAAAAAAATTCACTACTGTTTTTGTAGGGAATATATATTTCTTTAACATGAAGGAATAGATATTTTTTATACATGAATTAAATTATTTCTTTGAAGATTCTATGTGCCCATTTTCTTGAGAGACCATATAAAGAAATATATATTATGTGTTTTACAATAAAATAGCAGAAAACATGTTGAAAATTAAAAATATGTTTAATTGCATCTTTCAATAAAAGTCTGATGGAAGAAGATAAAGTCAACAGTTTTATTTTTGTATATTTCATGATATATTTTATGTATATCATATATCTGATGTGATCTCTTTTGTGTATCACTGGTGTAGAACAAAGCATTGGAAATATTCTAATAATAGTACTGTAGCTCATCAGAGGACTATACGTTAAGATATAGTTGAAATGGAAAAAAAACATATTTAATGAAAGGTATCAGAGCAGCCAGTAGGTGAAAAAAAAAAAAAAAGAAATGCAAAATGCATTACATTACTAAAATGTCTGTCAAAAAGAATTTTAAAAGCTAAGGGTGCCAACTCAGCAATGTCTGCCACTACAACAGGCAGTCCAAGCACTGTGTTTTGAATAGAAATGTTTTGTCCACAAAAAGTCTACCTGGTTGGGCACTTGAACTCTACAATTACTGTATACAGTGACAGAGCCCTATTAGAGGTATTTCTAAGACATGAATATAGCAATTTATTCTATTGAAAATATTAACAGAATGTTTTATTGTGTTTTTCAAACCAGAGTAAAGGAAGATTTCTTATCTTTAATGCTACAGCTTATAAAGTCTGTAGATATTTAAGCTTGCAATCTATGCTCCAAAACATTGTCAAAAGATAGATCTTTATCTCAGAGATATCAGGGAGGGAAAGGGTTACTCAAACCAAAGAGAAAAGATATGAAGATATTATAGGACAAAAATGTGACCTAAATTTTAGCCAGGAAATAGAAGATATGGGAGATGGTTGGAAATAAGAAAACCTAAGCTACAATAAAGTAGTCACGAGGAAACCTGGGTGTGCTTACATTTGTGTTTTATATATTTCATTAAAAATACACCTTTAGACCACTCAAAAGAACTAATTAGCTCACACTACTGAAAAAATAATAAGGGAAGATCTACAGGTAAAAAAATATAGTTATGTTCTTTCTGCCATGCCAATCATCTTAAAAAGCTATAATTGAACGTCTTTTCAAGATTCATGATGTGCGATTTCCAAAATTTCTCCTTATTTTCATGTGGAAATTTGAAATATCATTAAAATATATTTATATGCTAAATATAAATATATTTTTTAGAATTTGAGACCAAAATCCTGAAAAAAGAATGTTCCAAAGAAGCAACATTTGCCAACAGTTTATTCTAAAATTTAGTTATTTAAGTCTTCATATGTGGCATTTATACTAATACACCACTGAATGAAGTTAAACAACTAAAGTGAAGGTTACCACTCAATAGCTGTCTTCCAAAACAAGCCCAAAATTGTATCAACCAGCACTCTTTATTTTGCCCTGTGGGTATTGGGTCTCAGTGAAATGATACAAGAAAATGTCAATATTCTGGCTTCTGTTAGCTATCTGATTAATAAAGGTCTTCATTTCTAAACTTGGAGTCTTACATATAAATATCCATGAAATTCTGGCAGAGTAAATTGTGATTTTGCAAAAAGGGACTCTTGGATACTTCATAGTTTTAAATTTCTACCAGATTTTAGTTATTCACATGTGTTTTTATCTAGTTCAATAGATATATTTTCTCTGAAGGCAAAATAATTTTTTCAGTTATTTTTATTATTTGTGGGAGAAAAGCAGAGTATATTCCTTATATTCCTTTTTTTTAATCCTCATATTCTTCGTGAAAGAAATTTGCAGACAGAAGCCATTAGCCGAAGGTTTCATTTTAAAAACTGCAACTTGAAAATAGCTGAAGACGTCTACTTCATAAGAGACCAAGAAATTAGAGATTTTATAGGATAGAATTTGAAAGGTAAAATTCAGTTTTATTTTGGAAATTGTTTATGGTTCTTTGATGGTGTTAGGAAACTGAGGTTATGTTAATTATAAGAGAGTCTTTAAACACAGCAAACTGAGTTCCTGGTTCAAGCAGTTGTTGATGAGTTGATTGGTCTGTTTATATTAAGCAAAAGGAATTGAGGGAAATAACTTTGGCTAAACCTTGCTAAAGTCAGTGTAATATTTACACTCCCTTAGCATCTTTCATATTATCTCATTAGTAGTCGTTTCCTGATGTAAATTCCAATCAAAGTAGTGGAAGTTCATGTGTCTGAAATTTTTGATAAATGTATAAATGGAAGAAAAGACAATGAAAAATTTGGATAGGATTGAGATGAGGTAATGTCTCTGAGAAAATAATGTGTTTCAAAACAGTTATCACTCAGGCAAAGGGCAAATGTCTGTTTGTCCCACCAAAATAGCAGTAATGGTGGGAACTTTAAAGAGTAGTGGGTAGCAATAGTCGTGATTCCAACTGACCAAGTATTCTTAGTAAAGCAATGCAAGAATATCCATGAAATGGTGGTGAAGACAAGATGACATAATAAAGATTTTAATTACTATATTTTAAACAACCCAGATCTAGGAATTATTTAATTGGTTAAAAAATGAATTACCAATATTTATGATAATTTATTAAACCATTATTTGGAAACCTGTGTAGTGTTATAGATGTTTAATGATGGTGTCTTGTAGCAACAATATTTTGTAACAAAGTGAAAGTATAAGTTGCATAACCTAGAATTATATTCTGACAAGTGAGTAAATTGGAAAATATTCTATATTTATCTTTATATTTATTCTAAAATCATTTACTAATTGCTTACTCTGTGTTAAGCACAGTGTTAGGTAACTGAGAAGTAATCATGCTGTCCAGAGTAGGTAAAAAGCCATTTATATAACTTTTCAATTAAAAGTTATAATGTAAGAAACATTTTTATTAAGTTTTGTTTTGTTGTTTACAAATTAATCAAGTATTCATCTCTTTAAGTAATGTAAGAAACTCAAGATAAAATAATCCATTTTAATGGAATGGTTATGTGCATATGCTGGGTAGAAAACGATGATCACTCGTACGTATAAGTCTCAAGCAAATAGTACTAAAATGATTGGCACACAAATATTTCATGTATGTAATGGATAATGTCGTAACTATTTTGAGTCTATTAAACATGTTCTTGGCCATTGAAAAGCATTCCTATTAAAACCAGTTATATGGTAGCATATTAAGCAATTTAGTATTAATTTTATCATTTTAAACAGTAATTTTTGGTTACTTGTATTTATATAAAAATAGAGTATAATGCAAATGAGACTTAACCAACAATTTCAAGTGTTTTCATTCCTTTATAAATATGTGACTTGACTTGGCACCCTAGAAGCTTTTTATTGACCTGTTAGCTGTTAATTATTATAAAAGTTATTGCTGTATTTAAGTTAGATTTCTTTCGTGGTTTCATGTTCATTTGTTAATAAAAATACATTAAAATTAAATGTGGTTACTTGTAAAAATCTTTAAATCAATGGCGGGAGTTACAGAAGATAGTTTCTCCATTAAAATATAGCTGTTTAATAATTATATAACAGAAAGAAATTAAGTTAAAGGGTTTCATTTTAGCTGTAATACTATAAATTACTTTTGTCGCTAAAGAAATTGTACATGAATCTATGAATTGGTTTATTTGTGCTTATGGGGACTTTTCTTTCAAAAAGTTTATTTTAATCTCACAACCAATTTCTCTTTTTCTTCCTCTTCCTCCTTCTCCTGCATTTCCCTTTCTTTCTCTCTGTCACATAGGCAGAATGAATAATGTCCCTCCCCTTCCAACATGTTCATAGCCTTATATCCATGCACCTGGGGCTATGGTAGCTTACCTAGCAAAAAGTACCTTGCAGCTATGATTAAGTATTCTGAGGAAATTATTCCTCATTAAATCTAATAAAATTACATGAAAGTGAGTCTATTTGTTAGCACAGGATTATGAGAAACTCCTAAAGAGATCTGAGAGAAAGAGATAGAGACAGAGAGATGATGAAACAAAAAAACAAGAAAAAACAAAGATCAGAAAGATGCAACATTGCTGGCTTTGAAAATGGAGAAAGATGTCAGGTAGCATGATGCATCCAGCTTTGATGTTTTTGTTTAGGATTGTCTTGACTATACGGGCTCTTTTTTGGTTCCATATGAAATTTTAAGTAGTTTTGTTTTTTGGTATTATTTTTTAATTCTATGAAGAAAGTCACTGGTAGGTTGATGGTAATAGCATTGAATCTATAAATTACTTCAGGCAATATGGCCATTTTCGTGGTATTGATTCTTCCTATCCATGAGCATGGAATGTTTTTCCATATGTTTGGGTCCTCTCTTATTTCCTTGAGAACTAGACTGTAGTACTTCTTGAAGAGGTCCTTCAGATCCCTCACAATCTGTATTCCTCGGTATTTTATTTTCTTTTAGCAATTGTGAATGGAAGTTCACTCATGATTTGGCTCTCTGCTTGTCTATTATTGGTGTATAGAAATGCATAAAATTTTTGCACATTGATTTTGTATCCTGAGACTTTACAAAGTTGTTTATCAGCTTAAGGCGTGTCCAGGCTTGAGAAAATGGGATTTTCTAAATATACAATCATGTCATCTGCAAACAGAGACAATTTGACATCCTGTCTTCCTGTATGAATATCCTTAATTTCTTTCACTTGCCTGATTGCCCTGGCCAGAACTTCCATTACTATGTTGAATAGGAGTGGTGAGAAAGGGCCAAAACAGCATGATACTGGTAAACAAAACAGATATGCAGACCAATGGAATAGAACAGAGGGCTCAGAAATAACACTATACACCTACAACCATCTGATCTTCAACAAACCTGACAAAAACAAGCAATGGGGAAAAGATTCCATGTTTAATAAATGGTGCTGGGAAAACTGGCTAGACATATGCAGAAAACAGAAACTGGACTAGTTCTTCACACCTTGTATGAAAATTAACTCAAGATGCATCAAAGACTTAAACATAAAACCTAAAACCTTAAAAACCCTAGAAGAAAACCCAGGCAATATCATTCAGGATATAGGCATGGGCAAATACTTCATGACTAAAACGACCAAAAGCAATGACAACAAAAGCCAAAACTGATGAATAGGGTCTCATTAAACTAAAGAGCTTCTCCTCAACAAAAGAAACTATCATCGGAGTGAACGGGCAACCTACAGAATGGAAGAAAATGTTTGGAATCTATCCATCTGACAAAGGTCTAATATCCAGAATCTACAAGGAACCTAAACAAATCTACAAGAATAAAGCAAACAACCCAATCAAAAAGTGGGCGAAGATATGAACAGAATTTTCTCAAAAGAAGACATTTATGTGCCCAACAAACATGAAAAAAAGCTCAACATCACTGGTCATTAGAGAAATGCAAATCAAAACTGCAATGAGATACCATCTCATGCCAGTTAGAATGGCGATCATTAAAAAGTATGGAAACAACAGATGCTGGCGAGGATGTGGAGAAATAGGAATGCTTTTACGCTGTTGGTGGGAGTGTAAATTAGGTCAACCATTGTGGGAAACAGTATGATGATTCCTAAGGGATCTATAACCAGAAATACCATTTGACCCAGCAATCCCATTACTGGGTATATACCCAAAGAGTTATAAATCATTCTACTATAAAGACACATGCACATGTATGTTTATTGCAGAACTATTTACAATAGCAGAGACTTGCAACCAACCCAAATGCCCATTAACGATAGATTGGATAAAGAAAATGTGGCACATATATAGCACGGAATACTATGCAGCCATAAAAACTAATGAGTTTATACCTTTTGAGGGACATGGATGAAGCTGGAAACCATCATTCTCAGCAACATAACACAGGAATGGAAAACCAAACACTACATGTTCTCACTCATAAGTGGGAGTTGAACAATCAGAACTCATGGACACAGGGAGGGAAACATCACACACTGGAGCATGTCCGGGGGTTTGAGGAAAGGAGCGGGAGAGCATTGGGACAAATACCTAATGCATGTGGGGCTTAAAACCTAGATGACAGGTTGATAGGTGCAGCAAACCACCATGGCATATGTATACCTATATGACAAACCTGCACGTTCAGCACATGTATCCCAGAACTTAAACTAAAATTAAAAAATAAAACTTAAAAAAAAAGAGAGAAAGATGGCCATGAGCCAAGAAATGTAGTTTATCTCTAGAAGCTCCAGAAAAACAAACAAAAGAAAAACAAAAACTATCTTGATGAGTAAGAGCTAATATTAGAAACAAATGCCATTGAGATAAAAGTGACATTGAGAAATGATTTGTTACCTTAAGAAAATTCAAGACTATAACTTGGTATGAGGTAATTAGTTACAATCTATTGTAGGACTCTTTAGATATTACAGAGAAATTCATCCAATTAAATTGATTTCTTGACATATTCTGACTCCATTTAATTTCCCCATTGCTTTTCATTTCTCATTTCATTTTTTATAATTAATTTGACATTTTATTATTGTAATAATCTATCATTAAACATTTTGTGTGATGTATATTCTGAAATTTGTAAAAGTTTATTAACTTAAAATACTCAATGAAATATTTAGGTGCAGAAATTTTAGGGTTCTAGAGATTATGCACAAATATACCTGTAAAATATTATCACAAATAACCCTTGATAGTATTTTATATGTCAATCTAGTTAATTTTGCAAATATAATTTGAAATAGAAACAAAAGGTTTATAAATTTAAAATACTACTTATGACTCCACACAGCATTTTTGACAAATTAATGTTATCTTTCATGTGAGTTCCCATTCACTTTTTCTTACCCTCTTGTGATCAGAAGTAGTAATTTGCCTGACACTAGATATGTGGTGGTCTATTTTCCAATATTCATTCTGTAATTCTTCAAAACCACACGGGTGTCCCACAATTCAATTCATTTCTGACACTAACTATACAGAGTTAGCACTCCCCCATAGGTTTAGGGCTCAGCCCCACAAGAAGCCTACTCCTACTTCAACAGTCTCGATAGGGTCACCAGGTGATATGATTTGGGTGTGTCCCCACCCAAATCTCATCTTGAAATGTCGTTCCCATAATTCTCACGTGTCGTGGGAGGAACCTGGTGGGAGGTAATTAGAATAATGGGGGCAGTTACCTCCATGTTGTTCTTGTGATAGTGAGTGAGTTCTCATGAGATCCGATGGATTTTTAAGGGGCTCCCCCCACCACATATCTCTGCACTTTTCTCTGCTGCTGCCATGTGAAGAAGGACATGTTTGTTTCTCCTTATGCCATGATAGTAAGTTTCCTGAGGCCTCCACAGCCCTGCGAAACTGAGTCAATCAAACCTCTTTCCTTTATAATTACCCAGTTTTGAGTATGTCTTTATTAGCAGCCTGAGAGCTGACTAATATACCAGGCTACCTGCATTTCTATCTGTCTTGGCTACAAATTTTGGGGTTCCCACAACTCCCTCCTCAGGTTTAATAATTTTCTAGAATGACTAACAGAACTCAGGAAAGTGTTTTACTTACTGTTACTGTTTGTTTGTTTTTAATAAAGAATACCACTTAGAAGCAGCCAAATGGAAGAGAGGCATAGGCTAAGTTATGGAGGCAGGCGTGTGGAGCTTCCATGCCCCCTCTGGGCACAGCAGCTAAATCTATCACACACACAGCAGCTGTGTGTGTTTTCTGTGTGGTGTGTGGGGTGTGTGTGTAGTGTGGCGGGTGTATGTGTGGTGTACATGTGTGTGTGGAAGGTGTGGGGTGTGTGGTGTGGAGGTTGTGTGCTTGGAGGATATATTTTTACCTCAATGTGTTCATCACCCTGGAAGCTTTCAGAACCCCATAATTTTGGGATTTTTATGGAGGTTTCCTTATGTAGGTATGACTGATTACATTTTGGACCACTGCTGATTGAAGATCTCCAGCTCCTCCACAATCCCTCAAGATTGGAAGGGGGATTGGATCAAAGTTACAACCAGTTAATCATGTCTTCTTGTTTCTGGTAGCCACCCCCAACCCTGAAGCTAACTAGAAGCCCTCATCCACCAATCATTTAATTACAAGGCAAAAAAAAATAAAGTCTCTAATTCATGTTGGGTTGATTTTTGTATATGGTGAGATTTAGGGATCCAGTTTTATTCTACATTGCCTATCCAGTTTTCCCAGCACCACTTATCAAATAGGGTGTCATTTTCCTGATTTATATTTTTGTATACCTTGTCAAAGATCAGTAGATTGTAAGTATTTGGCTTTATTTCTGGATTCTTCACTTTGTTCTATTGGTGTGTGTATCCACTATTTTACCACTATCATGTTGTTTTGGTTACTATAGTCTTATATAATTTGAAATCAGGTAATGCAATATTTCCATACTTTTTCTTTTTGCTTAAGATTGCTTTGGACATTCAGGCTTTTAAAAATATTGTATGAATTTTAGGATTGCTTTTTCTAAGTCTGTGAAAAATGATTTTATTATTTTGATAGGAATTGAAATCAACCTGTAGATTGCTTTGGATGGTGTGGTCATTTTTATTATATTGATTCTTCTGATCCAGGAGTGTGTGATTTATTTTCATTTGTTTTTGTCATCTATCATTTCTTTCAACAGTGTTTTGTATTCCTTCTTGTAGAGACCTTTCACTTCCTAGGTTTAGTATATTCCTGGCTTGAACTGAGTTATTGATTTGATTCTCAGCTTGGTTGGGTTGTTGTTGTTTTATAGCAGCACTACTGATTTGTGTGCATCAATTTTGTAACCTGAGACTTTACTGAATTGATTTATCATATTTAGAAGTCCTTTGGGGGAGTCTTCAGGGTTTCTAGGAATACAATGATATCATTGGCACACAGGTAGTTTGATTCCACCTTTTCAGTCTGGATGCCTTTTTTTTTCTCTTGTCTAATTGCACTAGCTAGGATTTCCAGTACTATGTTGAATAGAACTGATGTAAGTGGGCATCATCGTCTTGTTTCAGAATTTCTAAAAGAAAACCAAGAAAAAACACTTTCAACATTAGCCTAGGCAAAGAATTTGTGACTAAAACTCCAAAAGCAAGTGCAACAAAAATAAAAATACATAAATGAAACCTAATTAAATTTAAAGACTTCTGCACAGCAAAATAAATAATCATCAGAGTAAACAGATAAACCGCAGAATGGGAGAAAATGTTTGCAAACTAAGCATCCTAAAAAAGAACTAATACACAGAATCTCTACAAGGAACTCAAATGAGTAAGAAAAAAAAATAATCTCATCAAAATAAGGAAAATAACATGAATAGACATGTAAAGTATACATAGAAACAAGGAAAAAATATACCGTGGTTACCAGGGATGGGGAAAGTAGACAGAAGTTGGTCAAACTGTGCAAAGTTGCAGTTAAGTGGGATAAATAAGTCTAAACACATAACATACAGCAAAACACTAGAATTAAGAATATTGTATTATATGCTGGAAATTTGCTGAGAGTAGATTTTAGGTGTTCTTACCAGAAAAATAAAAAACGTAACAATGTAAGGAAAAAAAGTTAGTAAAATAGAAAAGACACTTATTATTTAAGAGATTCTATAGGTTTTCAGAACTCTGTACCAGGAACCAAGGAAAATACTGTGTGTGTGTGTGTGTGTGTGTGTGTGTGTGTGTCTGTGTGTGTGTGTGTGTGATGGAATTTAAATAAGAAAAAGGATTATGAGTTATACCTCCATTGTGATTTTCAGTTCTATGTACAACTTTTAATACAGACCTCAGGCATTTTCGATTTCATAATAGAAGAATGCCAATCAGAACCAGTTCATGGGAATGAGAGTAAATTTCTTGCCGTAGGATTATAAACACATTTTTGCATAATTAGTACTGGGGTCATACATATCCAGTAAAGAAAAATCTACCAACCTATCAAGATTAGTACAGTTTGATGGCCTCAATAAACCTTTACAAAATAATCCAGTATTCTCTTAAAATACAAGTTATTTAGTATTATTTCTGTTTAAATAATTAACTTAGAAATAGCATTTGCTCTGCTTCTTTTCTGTAAGTGGACTGCAGGGCTTTGTAATGAGTATTTGTGTGTATGTATATTTGTACTGAGGAGAAGACCATGTGTCTATTGAATTAAAATGGCTTAAACATCTTCTATTCATGGTCAGTGTATGTGATTTTTATGAAATTTTCTAAATGCTGCAGGTATGGAGACAAATGAAATACAATCCCTGACCTTAAAGGGCCAATAATTTAACCAAAATAGTTTTCTTGTTTATTGATGAACCCTCTTCATTAGTTGATGAAAGCTGACATTTTTCTTCTGAAAATTCACCATAGCCCCAGAAAGTCAGAATGGTTGATTGCTTTCTCTATCTCTATTGTCTCCACCAACCCTCTAACACATTGCAATGCCTCTCCTTTCTCTCTTTGACTTGTGTTTTGCCCAAGGTAGTAAGAAAAATCATGAATGTTTCAAACATGTTATTTGTCTTTTCTTTGTTGGTGTATTTTTTGTATAGTCAACAATGTAAGAGCAACAATTGTATAACTGAATCTTTCATATGAAGTTCACATCTGTAATCCCAGCACTTTGGGAAACTGAGGTGGGTGGATCACTGGAGGTCAGGAGTTCAAGACCAGCCTGGCCAATGTGGTGAAACCCCGTCTCTACTAAAAATACAAAAATTATCCATGGTGTTGTGGCATGCACCTGTAGTCCCAGCTACTCGGGAGGCTGAGGCAGGAGAATCACATGAACTCAGGTGGTGGAGGCTGCAGTGAGGCAAGATTGTACCACTGCACTCCAGCCTGGGCAACGGAGGGAGACCTGGTCTCAAAAATAAAAAAAGAAACTCTGAGATGGTCCAGCAATCTGTGTTTTAATAGGCTTTTCAGGTGATTTGCATGCATATTTCCTTATTTCTCAAGATCTTTTCTGTTTCTCACTAAATTTATAAATCAAAAATACGTTAACCCTTTTCCAGCTTTTTTAGCATAGTCAGCACTAGGCTAATGTCTTCATATTCTAAGTGAAATTACGTATTTCCTCATAAATCACATACATTTTTTAAAAAATCCTTGCTGGACATTACCTTTCTTGTTAATTCATCCAAGTTTCTAGGCGAGAAAAGCAATTGTACAGATATCGATATATTTTAAAAATTACACATGTGCTTTGTAGTCAAACGAGTTTTAAAACTTACAAGCTGACTGAATGGTGAAATTTTTTCGGTTTCCTATGTTAATGATATTATCCCAAATTTCTATCCATGATAGAATTATTAACATGTCAATTATGCTTTGTAATTTCTAATATCGATTTATACAATTCAATGTCTTGGTATTTAAAGGTAAGTTATAATAATTTTTGTATGCATTTATTTTTAACCTATATTCTAGAAATTAGCTACATAAAGTAGATGTTACTGTACAGGTGAAATAATTCACCAAATTAAATATTGCTCAGTTGTAAGCTTAACAGTATAAAGGAATGATGTGTTACCCTTTGTAATATTTTAGAAAGTAAAATTATAAAGAAACTAAAGCTTTTTTAAAAATATTTCTTGTGCTATGATTTTAAAAAGTTGAATGTTTTCTTTCTATCATGAATTTTCCCAAAAGAAAATATTTTTAAGGAGGAAAAAGTAAATAAATAAATATTTGTCTTCTGGATCTCTAAATGATAGATTTCAAGAAATTTATGAATTGTAAAGTTGATCTCTGTTGTTTTAATCTTCTAGTTACTTGTAAATCATTGAAGTATTTGGTGCCTCTTTTTGTCCCTCATTGTCTTTTCTGCTTAATCTTCTATTTACCCTAAAAGGGCAAAATGCAACTGCAGAGAGAAATTACACTTGCAAAAATACTGTTGAGATGTGACCTTAACTTAGATATTTTTGTAGAAACGACTGTTCTGTAGTATTGTTTGAATGACTGTTTAACTTCCATTCATATTACAATAACATAATAGTCAAATTAAACATAATGATGCTTGCTTCTGCACCTACTTGGGTTTTCATTCTGCCACTGTAGCTACTTCCATTCAGGCACCTAAAAGTGAATTATCACTGCTGATCTTCAACCGGCTATGGCCAATGAGATTCATTTATCAAGTGATAAATGTGCCCTTGACCAACAGACATAGTTTGCTGATACAGTTACTCACTCAAATCTAACAGAGATGAGAAATGTTTGCCATCAGAGTAAAATAAAGATGTAGGATTATTTCCTTTGTGAAGACCACATATAGCTTGTGGAGTTTTGACATTTATAAGAAATAAATCTAGGAACTTTTGAGGGTTTTAAAATCACTTTTACAAAAATTGCTTGCTGTTTTCAAGCCCCTCAGAGTTTGAAATAATCAGATCATGCAGAGAAATGATGCTGTAAGTGAATGAAAGACAACCGAAAACCCAGAAGCTATGAAATACTTCTGACTAATACCACCCACAAAATCTGTCCTTTCCAAACTAGTTTATTACATTATTTTATTTTATTATTACCATTTTTTAGGGATACTTTGACTCGGTATAACAAAACTGGGAGATTTACCCACAGTCACATTAAAGTTTTGAGAAAGGCGAAAAATAATGTAACTGCGCATACAACATAGTATCTCTACCATAAATATTTCTTGCCTCTTTAATCTCTATTCTTCATAGTCCATTACTACCTTTTTGGGGGACAGGGGCACATTTACAGCCTTTTATTATAAATGTGGCAAAGGAGAAGCCTGGACAAATATTCTTTCTCATAGAAATGCCAATAGAAAGTAAAAAAGGCTAAGTCTAATATTTTGTCTTGTTGCTAAACTGTACAGTAATAAATAAAACTCAGTATGGCTGTAGACAAATTAAGAAAAATATGAGAAAAAATGAACTCCTTTTCATACAGACTTTTTTAAACACTAGAAAACTATGTTCTGCCTTAAAACATTTCTCCCTTCCTTCCAAAATTAGTGCCAGTGCCATACTGTATTTGATACTTATGGCCAAAATTCTATCTACACACCAATACAAAGAATTTTTTTTCAAGATTTTTAGAGGTCTGATATTGATAATGTTTCTTTATGAAATCAAAGTTTAAAGAGAAATTTCAGGATTAAAATGTATTATAAAACCAAAATATACAGAATATAAAGTTATTTCAAATTGGATTAAATTGTTTTCTTAATGTACCAAGAATATTATTTTATTAACATTTTGTAGCATATTGCAGAATAAAATTAATGAAGTAAATTCAAATTACACTGCATATTTATCTAATAAATACTAATCAAGACATTTTCTACTTACATAAAGTAATTTTTAAAAATAGTATTATTCAAAAAAAATGCTGCCTCAAATATATTAATTTTAAAAAATTATAATTTCTACTCTACAACTAATTTGACTTAAAGCATCTCACTGGAGTACAATCAAACACACAAAAAATCCAAAATTTGCAAATTAGCACCTACTTTGTTATCTTATTTTAAAAATTGTACTTGTCTTTCTTAAAACTACATATTCATATAAATGGATTTCAGTGGAGTACAATCAAACGCACAAAAAATCCAAAATTTGCAAATTAGCACCTACTTTGTTATCTTATTTTAAAAATTATACTTGTCTTTCTTAAAACTACATATTCATATAAATGGATTTAAATTAAACATATGGAAAATAACCAAAATGTTTTACTTTCTGTAAAATAGTGTTATACAAGAGCAAGATGTATGATCAATTTCTATATGTAATGATAATTATTAACACCATTGTTATTTGTATTTTTTTGTATTGGTAATGTCTGATGGAATAGATAATCTAATAGAGATGATTACCACTTTCAGACTAGGTTGTGATGATAATGTAAGATAATTATATTTTGCAAGCCATTCACTTCTGATTTTTCTTTAGTGTGTAGGAAAACTATAATAAAATTAAAATTAAAGACAAAAGAAAACGCAAACAGATAAATTATCAAATCATCTTATGTATCCACATTTAATTAATCTGATTAACTTCTGAAGATACCTTCTTTTATCCTTTGCAAACATTGTAGTTCTACATACAATTACTAGAAAAAAATTGCTGCTATAAAAGTGATTGAAAATTACTCAAGATCCTATTTTGATAATATATTTTTATTTTTTTTTCTGGAAAATCTTCCAAACATGATTTGATGATTATTTTTCAAGTTTTCCATATTATCAGTTTTAGTATGTATTTATTTATGTTTATAGGTGGGTAATGTTTTCTCTCATTTGTTCTTTCTTTTATTCCATGACCCAAATAGCTGTAACAGGACCCAAAATTGCAATGAAAATAAATAGCCAAATGAATGTGTTATCAGAGTATAAATATTTTATACCATATAGCATATTTAGGAGTTTAGAAAAATATTAAAATATTATCTTTAAACCTTTCACTCTCTGTATCTAATATCAGTGGTTTATTATAACTCCTGTCTCTGCTACTTTCCTGTAAATTCATACTTTTATTATTAAAACTTATTTACTGGACTGCCGTTGCATTATCTGTAACATAACAAAAAAGTATGTCTTATACAGTAAAGTTTCTAATCTAACTAACCTAGTGATAGTGTCAGAACTGACCCCAATATATTCCTACTAAATATGCTCATTTATTTGGAAATACAATTTTTAAAATTAAGTTGAAAGATAGATAGGAGCATTCCTAAGCTCTAAGTTATATGATTTTCAAAGATGGAAAGGAAGTCTAAAAAATGCATGAATGTAAATTTAGGGGTGAAAATAAAAATTATTATGAATCTCCTATGAGTAGAGTTATGGATGTAAGAGTCATCCATTAACCTATAAATGCCCAATTATATATATTTTTCTTATTTTTACACATAATATTTTTATCTGTTTCTATCTGATTGAAAGAGTATGTATTATATTTTCAGTCAGTACTTCTGTGATTGGAAAAAGATGTAAAAAAGGATTACTATATGATATGCATATTTTCCATTAAATAAAATTACTAAAATTCAGGTTTTTTTGTCTCCAGACAGAGGTTATTAGGAGAACAGAACTCAATAAAAAAATTAATTTTATCTTCTAATTTTCAGGTGTGAACAGTGCATTTATTTTTAACTTGTTGGAACAACCTTATGAGGGAAGAGTATGTCCTTATATCAAATAAAAAACTGACAAAAGTTAAACAACTTGTTTCAGGATGCAATATAATGGAATCAGAATTTTTTTTCAAAGGCTATATTATAATTATGTCCTTTTTATTTTTTAAAAAACAATAAACATACAGAAGAGTGCAATGTTAATTTGACTTAAACCTGACAGGTTTTATGGAGTCAACCCAGAATAAAATCTTTCAAATGATCCTACATATCAAACCACCAAATTTTGCTAAAGTAATTCATAATGAACTCCTACTTCCTGATATATTGGTGAATAGATAGTCTGACATACCTAAATTGAAAGTAGAAAACAACTACGTTGTAGACAGTAAAACATTGGGGGAAAAAAAAAAAAAGCAAGCAGTATTTGGCTCCTAGAGAGTACCTGTTTTGGCCACACTCCAGCACTCTCAGAACCAGGAGAGATGACCCTGGAAAGGGTCCTTAAGCACTCACTAACGCCTGTGATGCTTTGAGGGATACAGCTCAAATCTCCTGAAACACTTGAGAAATTTAGTTTTGAGACGGAATGAAGCATATTTGCTAACTTGGAGCCGCTTGCATTAAGGTTAGGACTTTCTAAAGTGGCAAAAGTGGCACTTGACTTCAAGAAAAACAAATGAAAAATGTGAGAAAAAAGAATATCTTGTTTGATCTATCTGTAATCACTATCTGTGTCTTCTTTGTTTCCATTTTGTAAAAATTTTACAGCTTTTCGGGGCTTTCAGCTTCAGGCCATAGCCTTCGTTCCTTGTAATTTCAGCATATAGGAAAAAAATCCAATGATTCTAATTAAAGCTAGAATAAATTAGAAAAAGGTTTTGCCTCTGTTTGATTCTCAAGAATAAAGAGTCAAGAAATTAAGAATGAAGACTCAAGGCCAATCAAGGCTTTAAGTTCCATGAAGTTATTTGTTATCTCCACATTTTACTGTTAAGTCTCCTGGATCTACCAGGAAGGTTTAAAGATAAAATGGAACATATAATTCACAGGTAAAATAGAATCTATTTATTTATTTTTTTTCCAAAATAATATTGTTATTACATATCAATGATAACATTGTATTTCATTATTCAAAATATTCAATATTTTTTCCAAAATAATATTGTTATTACATATCAATGATAACATTGTATTTCATTATTCAATAGGTTAAACATTGTGTTAAGGAGTCAAAATGCTCAATATTTTGAGCATTTCAAGTTTTCCCCAAGTTGATCTTTATAGTCAATATATTTTCAATCTAAATCTCAGGAGGCTTTCTTGTAGGAATGGAAAATTGATTACACAATTTATATGTAAATTCAAAGAACATAAAATACCAAAACCAGCTTTGAAAATAAAAAAAAACAAGAACAGTTGGAGGACACATAACACCTGAGTTCCAGAATTAATATAAAACCAAAAGAATCAGCACAGTGTAGTATTGCCATAAAGATAAACAAATAAAATAATAGATCAGGATAGAGAGTCCAGAAATAACCCACACATACATGGTATAATAATTTTTGGAAAATGAGCAAAGGTTGTTTAATAATTTCAGAATAATTTCTTAAATACTGCTAGAAAAATTAGACAATTGTCTGCCAAAACATTAATCTTGATCATTACTGTGTGTAAAATATCAAACACAAACAAATGAACAAACCAAAAAAAAAAAAAAAAGAAAAAGAAACCTTTAGAATTGATTACAGACCTAGAAATAGCAAAAATTTAACACTCAAAGCAAAAGAGAAAATGTTAACAATGTTGAGTTTGTCAAAGATTTTGTAGATAGGACACAAATAATATAAAGTGTTACAAAATCAACAAATAGATTTCATATAAATTGAGAAATTTTATTCTTAAAAGACATTATTTTAAGAATAAACAAACAAGGTACAAACAGGAAGAAAATGTTCCCAAAACAGTATCTGACAAAGTACTTATATCTAAAATAGCTAATGAACTCATAATGTAGTAATAAGGAGATAAAACTCAGAAAACAAAGAAAATGTGTGAACACACACTTTGGTAAAGACTATTTACAGATGACAAATAGGCACATAAAATGATCCACAACCTCATTAGGGAAATGCAAGTACAAAATAAAATGAGATACCTCTCAGAAGAAAACAAAGGAAATAAGGAAGGAAGGAAAGGAAATAAGGAAGGAAGGGAGGAAGGAAGAGAAGAAGGAAGAAAGGGAGGAAGGGAGAAAGGGAGGGAGGGAGGAAGGGAGGGGAAAAAAGAATCAGTTGCTAGGAGAATGCGGAGTAACTGAATTTTTTAATACAGGACTGGTGGGAATATAAAATGGATATAACCACCCTATAACAAAATATGTACTTTTCATACCATCTACGTATTCCACTTCATAGTGTTTACTTATAATAAATAAAAACATATCTCTACACAATGTCTTGCACATGAACGTTTATATCAGCTTTATTTGTAACAGCTAAAACGATGAATAAAAAAAATTGTAGTGTGTTAATAAAATGAAAACTGTATAACAATAAAAAGAATCAAACCTTGAAACTGCAAAAACATAAATGAATCTCAATTATATTGAGTGAAAGAAACTAGAAAAAATAGATCCAATCATATAAATCCATTTAGATGAAATTATAGAAAACATAAATAATCAATAGTGACAGAATACTGATGAGTTATGGCCTCTGTAGACCCCGAATAGTGTGTGAATAGTAGATAAAAAAGAAGCACTAGGTAATATTGGTTGATGATGTTTTTCTATTCTTTGTGGTGATGATGTTTTTCAGTTGTAAAAATCTATTAAAATATATACAATCTCACCAGATGTGGTGGCTCACACCTCTAATCTCAGCACTTTGGGAAGCTGAGGCGGGCGGATCATGAGGTCAAGATATCGAGACCATCCTGGCCAACACGGTGAAGCCCCATCTCTACTAAAAATGCAAAAAATAGCCAGGCATGGTGGCACATGCCTGTAATCCCAGTTACTCAGGAGGCTGAGGTAGGAGAATCACTTGAATGCGGGAGGCAGAGGTTGCAGTGAGCCAAGATCGTGCCACTGAACTCTAGCCTGGCAACATAATGAAACTCTGTCTAAAAATAATAATAACAATAATAATAATATATACTCTAAATGTATGCAGTTTATTATACCTCAATTAAATAACAAATTTATAGAAAAAAGAATAAATGTATCAATTTTAATTTGTGACTGAATTATCATAGCAAAAACTATATCTAAAATATCATTTATGAGAATTTGTGTCAAATATTTTTAACTTATCAGATTATCATTTAAAATAGAATAGGTAAATTGTTAATTCATTAAACATTATTTCTTCATTAATTTTATTCATTTTTTGTGGCTTCTCTACTCACAATAATTTCTTTCAAACCTTTCAATGTGTCTTGTTATGTTTTAGTACTTATTTGTTATCTTGTCTTAGGGAGAATATTAATCCTTTGTTTTCTCATATTTAAAAAATTTAATTTTTACCTGCCTCGTTTTATTTTATGGGGTTAAATATATTTGATTATCAAAATGCTAGTCTTTTTAAAACTATATTTTTTATTGATCTTTTACTTTGAGAACATTCTTAGAAATATTGTATCCATTCCTGTGTTATAGTGTCCAAACTCAGATTCCAATAACATATTCCATCTGTACATGCATACTACTACTTCCACTATTAAAAGGTAATCTATTTCTCTCCTTAAACTTTGGTTTGTCTCATGACTCCCTTTGACCAATAGAGTGCAGCAGAATTGATAGTCTGAAACTTTCCAGCCTGCACCTAGTAAGTATTCTTACCTTTGTCAAAACTAGACAATCAGTGAGAAAATTATTTTGGTGGCTGGAGAAAGTTAAAATTGTTATGAATTGGTGGGACAATTACTGAAACTATTACAGAGACAGAAGATACAGAATGTGCCAAAAGAGCTTATGAATTTGAGTACTTTACGTTTCACACTTGTTATGGCTTGAGTGTATACTGTTCATATTTTCATATGATCAAAAATTAAAAAATCAGAATTACATGCAAAATTTTATCAAAGTAAATGCAATATTCTGTTAATGCCTGCATATTTTCTATAAGTTAAACATTTGATATGTTTGAATTTTCTCCTCTGGATAATGGTTAATATTTTTCACAGACTAAATTTCAACCCAAAATTCATATATTCATTGATGATATATGATTTATATGTCCCTTTATTAGTTACTTGAAAAGAAATTTGTTCTTACAGTGAAGCAAAATAACTACTGACATTGGCTGCTATATTCCATATGTAGAGAATTTAAATGATGCGATCGTGAACAACATCATTGTGTTATAATATCGATTTACTATGCTATTACAAAGAACATTAATGACACACATCTGATAAATAGTTTCTGGGAAGTGATTTATGTTACTTTTTGCTTATTTCATGTGGAAAAATCACAGTGTCACTTTTCCTTTAACTACATTTGCTCTTTTATAGAAAGCTTCAACAAGCTCATCCTGAAAACATTGGATGTGAGATATTTTAACTTTCTAAAAATGCTGAAAGAGTAATTTGGCAAAAGTATATCAAAATATAAAAACAACCTTTGGCAAACTGCTCGGGTCCCTTTCCACACTGTGGAAGCTTTGCTCTTCTGCTCTTCACAATATTTTTTTTGCTGCTGCTCAAAAAATAAAAATAAAAATAAAATAATAAATAAATAAATCTTAAGCATTTGAGCTAAATCCAGAGATGGAAAACATATTCTGTAGCTACAGTTTTATTTCTGACTACATGTGGAGCGCAAAATGAAGATGTATATTGATCAAACTACTAGAGGACACACTAAATTCCTCCTGGTTGTTGTTACAGTATAATAAATGCCCATAGTTCAGAATACATTATAATGTTCCTCTGAAATATTTCCTGTCATGACATGTATTTTAGAATCATATTATCTTAGGTCATTTAGGCTGTTATGACAAAACACCATAAACTGAGTGTCTTATAAAATACAGAAATTTATTTTTCATAGTCCCGGAGGTTAAGTCTACAATCAAGGCACCAACAGATTCTGTGTCTGGTGAGAGCTCATACTTCATACATAGATGGTGTTTTCTTGTTGTGTCCTCACTTAGCAGAAAGGGGAATCAAGCTGCTTTGGATCCCTTCTATAAGGGCATTTATTTCCATCATAAATGCTCCACTCTCATAACCTAACTACTTCCTGCATGCCCTAACTCAATACTATTGCACTGGGAATTCAGTTTTGACATACGAATTTTGGAGAGACACAAACATTCAGACAATAGCAGATACCTATTTGCAATTTTTATGTCATCTTCTACTATGTTACCTTTAGTGAAAAGTGGCAAGATTATTTTAGTATATAAATATATAGAAAATAAAATGAACAATTATATTCATTTTCTATTCAACAGGTAAATAATGTGTACATACAGACATAGAGTGTGGAATCATAGATGTTGGAGACTTGAAAGGGTGGAGTGGGTAACAGGAGGCGGCTGATGAGAAATTACTTAATGGGTACAATGTACATTAATTGGCTGATGGATACAATAAAAGCCTAGACTTCATCACTACGCAATATAGTCACCTAACAAAACTGTATTACTACCTCTTAAACTTACACAATATTTTAAAAAGAAAAATTAAAAAATCAAAACATATAGAGGTGGCTGGACAATTAAGGCCAATTCTCTAAAGATTTATAAGCAACTCCCATAATTCAATAGAAGTTCAAAAGGGAAGAGCATAAGTAATCAATTGACTACTAGAAATGGCCCCTGAGGGTATGTCGACATGAAAACATTTTTTCTCAAAGTTACATGGGGAGAAATACTATGCTAGATGGGAACAATAAAACAATGCAATAATTTCAAGTCATTCATGGTTTTTGAAGGCCAGGCCAATTAGGTGTCAAGTGCAAAGTCCTCAACTTTGCTGCCTGACCTTGGATAACATCTTCAACACATTTTGAGAATTAATATATTTATATATGAAATGAATATAAGAATGATTCATGTAGGATGGTTGTGATTATTCGAGTGAATGAATGAGAACATACTCTGTATCATGAAATGGCATCACTAAGTATAACTATTATAGTTACCATTACTTCTGCTTCTACTACTAATGAAGAGTGGGAAATTAGAAATGTGATTTTTCTGAAATTAACCTAAAGGCAAGAGAAATGATGCTAGTGTTAATACTGCTAATAATCTACACCAACTATTGATAGATTGCTTTAATTAATTATGGTCTATTGGTCATGGAAAATATGTTGCTAACCTTCATGTTTTCACTTTAAAGTGATAGCAAAAGCTTTCTCTGTAAGTAAAAAATAAAATATTAAAAGTCTAATTTTCAAAATGCTTTCTTTTACTTGATTTTATTTTAACCAGGCATTGGCATTAAATGCACTGATGCCATACCATGGTTATGACTAAAATCTGAAATAATGGTTTTTGTCTGGTCTGAATTAACACTACAAGTTCCTTTAATTTTTGTAAACATTAGAAGATAAGAAAGCATACCACCACAACTTGTATCTATGAATTATGTTCTGTATAACCAACTATTAAATAATTACAATAAAAAGCAATCATTAAACACTTTCATGTGTTTTGGGAGAAAGTTTTTCCATGACCATATTGTAAAGTGAATCTGGAGGGACAATTTCTTCTGTCTTGCTCTAGCAAAATAAATAAATACATTTCTGTGCCATAGTTCTTATACATATTAGCCAATTTGTGCATAAATGTCTCTTTTTTCATTTTTAACAACCTAAAAGTTATTAAAATGGCAAGTAGATTACAAATGATCTTATGTTTCTTCTTTCTTTAAGTTCCTAAATCACATACAACTTTATTTTTTCTGAATTATTTAAGAGTAACTTACTGAGATGATGCCCAATCACACAAGTAAAAGTCGTTGTATGTATTTCTTACTAACAATTATGTTCCAGAAAACCAAAGTAAAACATAAAGATCTAGATTTTATATTTATGTATTATCACCATCTACTCCAAAGACCCATTCAAATTTCTTCAATTATTCCAGTATTAATAATATTTATTCAAAGAGAGGGATATACTTTTAAATGAAACATATGCATTTATTGATGTCATTTTAGTTTTATTTGACCTGCAAAAGGACTTTAGTCTTTCATTGCTTTTGATGATCTTGACACATGGTAATATTATTTTTGTAATTTATTTTGTCAGTTTTATTAAGGTATACCTGACAAATAAAAATTGTATATAATTGACAAAGTTTTTAAAAAGTATGCAACCTAATGTCCTAATATTCACATACATTGTGAGTAAATAACATAATTGAGATAAATAACATATGCATTAACTCACATAGTTACATTTTTTGTGGCGAAAATATTTAGCATCTACTTAGAAAATTTCAAGTATGCAATATGCTGTTATTAACTATAGTTACCATTATGCACAATAGATCTTCAGAACTTATAACTGTAAGTTTGATATCCAAGAATATTAAAAGCCAGTAATTTTGTATACTCCCCTTCAATTTGCGATCTTCAGATATTTCGTCATAATTAGATTTAGATTAAGCATCTTTGACAGGAATCACAAAGAAGTGATACTGTACTCCTCCTGTCCAGTCAATCAGGGCCACAGCATTTGAATTGATTTCGTTACTTGTTTATTGATTCTGGGCCCTTGATTAAGACGACACACACTAGGATTATTCATTCTAAAGTTATTCTTTCTCCCCCGTTTCTGTTTGTTCTAAATAAGTATTTGGATGAAGAAATTATGAAATATCTCATCATACTTTCTATGTATTCACTCATTAATTTATATTAGTATAGACTCATGAATTTCTATATGATTTAATGGGTCATAATTAATTACTATTATTATTAAAGGCTCAAATTCCACAGTGAGTATCTCTTTCAGTTGATTTCTGTGTCTTTGGATATGCACCCCTTGTTCTTTGAGCACTTTTTAAAATTTTATCTCACAGAAAATTATCCAATCTCATTTTGTACTTCTAGAATCAATCATTTCTCCAAGGACCCCTAGATCATTTCAGTGGATAGTAGAGAAAAGAAACACAAATCTTGTTATACATATACACAAATCTTGTTATGTACAGTTATTGGTATGACACTGTACATAAAAATATTGTAATACACGGAAGTAGAGATATATTTGCACACATACCTGTATGTACATGTTCATATTTATATTAATTTTATATTGATATGTTGAAATCTCTGAGCTCACACTGTTATCTCCAACTTGAATCCAATACTACAGGGTTTACTTTAATTTTCCCCATTTTTCTCCACTATACATTTGCATGTTTTCACACTTCTTGGGCTCCAAAACCCAATAATGAATTCCTCCCCATTAATTTGATGTCTCATCACTTTGACATGTGCTATGACTCCCTGCTCTAAGCTACTAGCCCACCAATAACAGCCTGCTTACTCCACTTGTTCAATGATATCACAAGGTAGACTGCAGCTTCCTCGTATGGATATCATTCTCCCCCAACTCTAATTCCAGTACTGTGGGCTGAGCAGCCACTGCTATTTCTACCAACTCCTCTGCCCAGTATGGATTTTCTGGGTAATACTGGTTTGTGACCAGCAGCCCTTGTGAGGCTGTCTTTTTCCTTTGAATACTGTTGTCACCCTACTCAGAGTCAAACTCCAGGTGTTAGAGCACCATTGCTTCCCATCAGCACACTCACACACATAAGCATCTGCTCTGCTCTGTCCCACCTAGTAGCCTTTGAACTAAAATATTCAGGAAGAGAAGGAGTAAAAGGCAGAGGATAGAAGAGAAGAGAAAAAAGAGAAGAGGAAAAGGCAGAAGAACTCCAGCTTGTTTTGATAGGTTGTATCACATATTATAACAACATAATTTACAGAATGAGCCAAATATGAAATCTCACAAAAACAAACTGAACAAACTCTTAAGCATGGCACGAACACTGTGACCTACTGTCTGTGAATATTAGATATTTTGAAGAATTGTGTCCTAGAAGATACTATTTTAAATCAAGTTTCTCCTACATTATTAATGTTATTAAATTAAATGTTTATTGTTATAAGGAAATTTTTGTATCATAAGTTTAGAAAGTAAAATTCTTGGTAGATAGAAATTTAAAGTGAGCCTACAGTTAGACTCACTTTAAACTTACAGTAAGTTATATGTTGAAGTTATGTTTTAATACATTTATATAAGTTTAATATTAAAATAGTAACATAAAGACATAATCATTTATAAATATATTGTGACATAAATTATCAAATTAAGAAGCATACACTGTCCATACAGGCTAAGGAGCTAAATAATTTTCATGACCTTCTCATAATATTAATGAACTTATTTTGAGGATTTATAATCTTCCATTGATTTATGTGTCTATTTTATAACTAGTTTATTTCGTATTAACTTGGATAGATTTATAAAACCATTGTCCATGTTATAAACCCAGTGTAATATTCTAAGAATTATAAAATGGATAAAGATAATACATAGACTTATTTATCATTGTAAGATGTCAATAATGCTGGTCAATAAGGATTAAAAGTTATTTGAGAAGCTATAACTGACCATAAAGTATTTAGATGAAATTGAACCACATCAGGCCATATGCAGAATAAGCCATTTGATAGCAGGTTTATATCTACTATAATTTGAGAAGACTCCTAACGCAGAGTTGAAAGTTAAAATAACAATAGACTCTATATAAGATACAGCACTTAATATAGTAACTATTTTTGGAAAATAATTAAGGTTCTAAAATTGAAGTGTTTAAAAAGGGGACTTGCCTATCTGCCATGATGAATATGAGTAAAATTATAAAGGAAGACTCACCAAAATGCTTGTCTCTGGTATACAATCATAGACTATCAAACTTATTTGAAACCTCAGCTCTTTTAGTAAAAAAATATTAATTCTCTTGTCATAAATCAAAGTCCAGGAAAAAATACTAATAATTGTGAAATTCAAACTATCAATAACATAATTTTGAAAATGCATTTATTTAAATATAAAAATAACAATATCTGACAGAGCCATCTGTTAGTATGTGACTCCAAATGATACAGTACTGGTGGGATTTTAAGTGGATTCTATTTCTGAAAGTTGTCAATATTGTGTGCTCTGCAACTCAGCAATTCTATCCTCCAGTATATAACAAAGAAAAATTTTGTCATATATACTTTGTGATACATTTTCAAGAATTTTCATGGCAGTGCTTTTCACAATAACAAATTTCAGAAAAGAAACACAATTTTCATTAGCAGGAAAATGAATTAATGAACAAAACAGAATATTGTATTGCTGTTAAATGATTAAGGCAAAGTACAATAGGAATGAATCACAGATATTTAATATTAGTAAGTAAATAAATTAAGACTCCCAAAAACGTACATGCAAAGTAATATCCAATTTCCAAGTTTGAAAAAAGTATGTTTGTATGTGTTCATATACACATGTACATTTTAGTAAATATGCAGATGCATTAAAACTATATAATGCTGTTGGTAGAAATGTGAAGTCAACTGGCCATTATAGAAAATAATAGAAATTTTCCTCAAAAAAAATTAAAAATAAAACTACCGTATGATTCATCAATCCAACTACTGACAATGCATTCAAAAAAAAGCTATGCTTCAAAGAGATACGCACTCCCATGTTTATTACAGCACTATTCACAATAACTAACACATGAAGAAATGTGTGTCCATCGAAAATTAATGAATAAAGAAAATATGGTACACATACAAAATGGAATACTATTCAGCCGTAAAAAGGAAGGAAATCAAGTCATTTGCAACAACATGGATGAACGTGGAGGACATTATTTAAGTGAAGTAAGCTAAGCAGAGAAAGATCTCACTCGTACATGGAGATATCTCATAGAAATAGAGACTAGAACAGTGATTACCAAGGAATAGAGTGGTGGGGGATGAGGAGAATTGGTCAAAGGATACAGAATTTAAGAGATCTGTTGAACAACATGATGACTACAGTTAGTATATTGCATTCTTGAAAAATGCTAAGAGTAGAAGTGTCTTGCCACAACAAAATAATAAACTATGTGAAGCAATACATATGTTAACTATCTAGATTTAGTCATTTCACAATGTATGTATACTTCAAAACATCATGTTTTATGCAGTAAATACATACAATTTTATCTATCAATTAAAAAAAGAAAACATGACAACTATATAACCATGATTGCAGGGTTCAGCACTTTCTCAGGTGAGATGCCAAGTGATAATGGTGCACAGGAACATATCAGTTCAATTCCCCAGCAAGTTTACTGGCACTCACTAATTACTGAAAACTAGATAAACAACGTGAATACATAAGTACAAAATGACCATACACAGATTTGAATGAGATTATGGCATAAGCAAAAGATTGTAATAATTTCAATTCTAAGCAACTGAGGTCCATATACTACTACTACTACTACTACTAATAATAATAATAATAAGTATACTCATTTGTATTAAACCATTTGTGACTACTGCAGTCTCAGAATATTAATGAGGCTTTTTGTGTGTGCTGGGTTTTTTGTTTTAGTGTTTTTTATTTTTTATTTTGTTTTTTGATACAGGGTCTAGCTCTGTCACTCAGGCTGGAGTACAGTGGCACAACATGGCTCACTGCAGCTTCAACTGCCAGGACTCAAGCAATCCTCCCACCTCAGCCTCTTGAGTAGTTAGAACTACAGGTGTGTGTCATCATGCCCAGATAATTTTTGTATTTTTAGTAGAGACGGAGTTTTGTCATGTTGTCCAGGCTGCTCTTGAACCCTGGGCTCAAGTGATCCTCCTTCCTTAGCCCCCCAAAGTGCTGGGATTACAGATGTGAGCCACCACACCCATGTTAATGAGTTTTTTAAATAGATGCTTTATTGTTTTTAAGCTTTTAAATTTTAAAAGTGTTTAAGAAAATAAGAATTAGGTAAAAGAAGATGGTTAATCATATATGTATAAAAAGAGAATGCTTAAGACCAAATATTTGATAACACAATTGGGTGACTAGAGTCGATAACTTAAATGTACATTTTAAAATAACTTGAAGAGTGTAATTGGATTTTTTTGTACCTCAAAAGATAAATGCTTGAGAGGATGATACTCCATTTCCATGATATGCTTACTTCAATTTCATGCCTGTATCAAAATATCTCATGTACTTCATAAATATGTACATCTACTATGTACCCACAAAAACTAAGAAAATAAAAAGAGTATCTTAATTATGAAGAGTAAATAACTAAGTCTCTAATTCATTTTAGATTGTAGGAGAGAATGTAATTTCTGAAATTAAAGCACGATTTAATTTAATTTAATTTAATTTTTGAGATGGGGTCTCGCCAAATTGCCCAAACTAGAGTATAGAGGTATGATCAGCTCACTGCAGCCTGGAACTTCTGGAATCAAGCGATTCTCCTGCTTCAGCCTCCTGAGTAGCTAGGACTACAGGTGTGTGCCAAGTATACCAGCTGTTTTGTATTTTTTGCAGAAATGGGATCTTGCTATGTTGCTCAGGCTGATCTCAAACTCCTGGTCTCAAGCAATTCTCCCACCTTGGTTTCTCAATAGGTGTGAGTCACTGTGCCAGGCCTCATGGTTTAATAATTATTTAATCAGTCGGAGTGACAGAGTTAAATGGGGGTAGGAGTACCTTCATGCCTGTATGGCTGGCAGTGATGAGTTGTAAAGTGTTAAGGAGGTGAGCAGTGAATTAGTATAGGAATGCAAACTGGCATGGGGGATAGGTGAGTCCATATGATAGGATGGGGGTACAAGTTTAGAAGAGGGTTGTTAATGTACATCAGTATGAGCAAGGAAATACATGTACACATTTCCAAACTGTGCTGGCACTAGGTTACATACTGCGGAAAGGCTTAAATGAGTAAACATGTTGAGAATAATGGGAAAATGGATTCTCTTTTCCTGAAAAGGGAATTACAAATACAGAATTTGAGAAATCAATGTGATCATTGATTTTGATAGACGATGGAGATATAGGTAGATGATAGATAGACAGATAGATGGAGATAGAAGATAGATAGGTAGGTAGGTAGATAGATAGATAGATAGATAGATAGATAGATAGATAGATAGATAGATAGATAGATAGATAGATGATAGATAAGAGACAGATAGATAGTAATGTACATGTGTGTGTGTGAAGTTTGCTCTGTTCCCTGTAAGAGCATGAGTGCAGCGACATTAAAAGAGCAATAAACATACTGAGGCCAATATCTCTGTTTCCAAAAATCATTCTCCGTAACTGTCCATAAAATAGGACACTTTGAAAAAAATACAGGTTCCAGTGCTGAGAGAGAGCAAATACAAGATGAGACTGGAATATGTTTTGTGCCAGAAAATAAGGAAGAGCTCAAAAAATGATCAGGCCATGATCAAAGTCACAAAAAGGCAGCTTAAAGAATTCCCATGGGCCAAATACTGGACATTTTGAGCATCAAAATACTAATGGTCATAATTTTATAAACCAATTTAAATAGAAATTTATTCTGATATGAAAAAATCCCAAATGTAGGTGAGAAAAAGTGGCTCTCTGAGTGCCTGAGTATTCATTGCTTCATCAGACCTGCAAATGTAATACTGAGTCAAAAAACAACAAAAACAAATTGAGTACACCAGAGATATGAATGCAACAACAGGTTTCACTTTCATTGTTGTCATGGAGCCAGAAATGACAGTTATCCATAATCTTGTAAAGTTCTCAAAGCTATTTTAATTTACAGAACCATTAAGTTTTGGGGTACATGAAACAATTCCTGAAGAGAAAGAAAAGCTACTGTGTGTAACTGTTACCTTTCAAACAGAACAGTCTTTAGGTAAAAAGTATTGTTTATTAATGCAATTGACTATTATTTTTGACATGAAATGTGCTTCCAGATATTTATACTTGGATCCCTTCTCAAATTGAGGATTATAGAAGACTAAGCCTGTGATTGCATTAGACATTAGCATAAAATACACTGAAGTTGATATTGATGTAATATCTATAGATTCCTATTATATTATTCAAAAATCAATGGGTCTGTGCTTGGAAAGAGATATATAGACAAATGAGCAACATGTTAATATAAGTAAAGGGTATACAGGAGTTCTCTATACTGCTTTACAACTTCTTTTTAATTATGAAAGTATACTAACAAAAATTAAACTTGTTACATTGGTATTCATTTACCTAACAATTTCTTTCACTGAGTGGAAGGTTTTTCAGAGACAATGTACACAAACTAAAGCTAGTAAGCAAGGAATAAGGATAAGTTTGGTATATACATTTCATGTAATCCTCTTGGTAGGAAGAATCATTTCCAGATCATTTCAGCTGAGCTGAAAATAGACTTCTGCTGAGCATTTCCTAGGTTACACTGCCAAAACATTCTCCTTAGCTCTGGTGGCTTGACGTTTTACTCATGCTGTCTTCTACTTTGTTGGGATTGAAAAGAAACGATATTTCATATCACTGATACCCCACTGTGTTCAGCTCATGAGAGCAGAATGGTGAGCTTAAGAGTTACTAAAATAAATGTTAATTGATTGTCAGAGAATTGTTTGCCTATCTAACTTTAAAATGTGAGTATGTGTATGTGTATGTGTATGTACTTACTTGAGAATATCCAAGATTGTGGAACAGAGCTTTTTGCTATCATAGAAAGTAAAATTCATGTGAAACCTGAACTAGAGCTCTCAGTATTATGAATGATAGACTCCGTCTATCCAAGATGACATGGAGATAAACATTCATTTTCACATATTCCTTTTTCCTCAATATCAGGTTTTTTATTGCTTGTTGAACTTTTCACCTCCACTATTTACTTCAGGGCTTCATTAATATTAGTTTGTCTCACTTTATTTCTCTTCCCATATTAAACACAGAGATGGAAAAATAAAGCTTTATATTAAGCAGTGACCAAGAAAGAAGCTCTTAATTATATCTAGTTCCTTTTTGGCCTCAACGAGGCCATTTTTAAATGCAGCAATATTGTTTATCATGTTTAGTACTGTCTTGAGGTTTGTAAGATATGATAGAATCTATGCTGCTTCTATCCATTCAAATGAAAAAAATAAGAACCATGCACATTTATGCAGATAGGCAAGGGGAAAATAATATCATAGTAAATTTTTGTGCATATTTTTAGAATCAAAAGTTAAACGTTAAAATTGTAAAAAGTCAATGCCCCAAAATTGATAAGCAACTGATTTTTCATAATGCTTTTAATAGAGCTATGAAGCATATTTTGTTATACTTTGGTGTGTTTGTGTGCTTGAAAGGAGAGTTTCAATGAAAAATGACCAATGTTACTTTTAGTCAACATGATAGGAGTAGTCTTTAATAATGAGACTGGGAAGTAAAACACTTCCAGATGTCTTAAATTGAGCCACCATAGACTTTGCGTATTATAAATATAGTCTGTACCTCAGTTTTAGACAATTTTAAAAATGAAGAATTATACAATAAAAATACCAAATCTTGGAATAAAACTAAGCATTTTGGAGTGATGAATTTGAGTTGGAGATTACATACTGGAGCAAAAATAATTTTAAATACAGCATCTGTCCATTTTATAATTGTATTTTATATTTTGTTACTTTATTGAGCAGTAAGAAATTTATATGATCCCCAGAATAGAATTATGTATAAGAAAAGTGTTTTCATTTATGTATTTCTCCCTCAATCCTTTCGACTCTGCTCTTACCTATCCATGTTGGTAACCAATTTAATTAGTTTCTGGTTTATCCTTCTTGCATTTCTTTTTATAAAAATATGCAGATAAATGAATGTTTTCTTATTTCTCCTTTCTTTAACATAAAATGTCACACATTTTTTATGCTCTTTTTTTTGTACTATTTTACAAATAAAGTTTCAATGAGTATCATCATGCAGATGTGTTTCCTATTGAAGATGATTGGATTTAATGATAAAATATTTACAGATTTATTAGATGTTATCAAATTTAAATGCATAAGGTTAAAACATTTCGCATTTCTGGCCGGGCGCGGTGGCTCAAGCCTGTAATCCCAGCACTCTGGGAGGCCGAGACGGGCGGATCACGAGGTCAGGAGATCGAGACCATCCTGGCTAACATGGTGAAACCCCGTCTCTACTAAAAAATACAAAAAACTAGCCGGGTGAGGTGGCGGGCGCCTGTAGTCCCAGCTACTCGGGAGGCTGAGGCAGGAGAATGGCGTGAACCCGGTGGCGGAGCTTGCAGTGAGCTGAGATCCGGCCACTGCACTCCAGCCTGGGCAACAGAGCGAGACTCCGTCTCAAAAAAAAAAAAAAAAAACAAAAAAAAAAACATTTCGCATTTCTAAAGCAATATACGAGTGCTTAGTTCCCAAATAAACATACTGTTGCACTTTTTTTTTTTATTTTTGATCAACTATGAGAAAGAGTTGCTCAGGATATGTTTTTTATTCCTCTTATTATTCATAAAGTTGAAAATATTTCCTATATTAACAAGCAATTTTCATACTTTGTGAATTATTATTATGTGTTCCAATTTTTCTGTAAAGTTTCTATTTCTTCCCCTCAACGTTTATAGGATGCTGAGGATTGTTGATATGAGTTAATTATTTGTGATTAATGTTGCAGGTGTTTGGCATTTGTCCTTTGACTTTTTAATTGCATTTTGCCCATATTAAAATTGTAAAAAGTAATTTCAAGTTATAAGTCATTTATTTTATGACCTTTCATATTGGTATCCTTATTAAAAACAGTTCTGTATATTCAGATTAGCATGATGAATTCACGTATATTTTCTTCTTGTACACACAAGTGTCTGCGGGTGTTCAATTTTTAATATTTAGATTCATGGTACATTTGGGAAATGTTTTATTACTAAAATATAAGATGTAATTGTGAAAAATAAATATTCATCAACCACTTTTTTCTTAATGGATTTTAATCAGAAATTTATATTGGGTGTTTAATGTGTTATCATCATTATACAGATAATCATAAAATTTTCAGCTTTGGTTTATTGATGTGGTAAATTAAATTAATGATTTTCCTAACATTGAAATAAACTTGGTCCCTAGTAATAAACCTTTTTCCCACATTGTTATATTGTATCATTTAATTCATATATTTCATTCTATTACTTTATATTTTATTTAAAAACTTTAAATTGATCTGCATTTGTGATATTGGTTTGTAATTTTCATATTCATGTGCTATCATTAGTGGTTCAGATATCAATGTGTGTTTTCATACTGCTATGAAGAAATACCAAAAACTGGGTAATTTATAAAGGAAAGACGTTAATTGACTCAGTTACCTATTGCTGGGGAGGCCTCAGGAAACTTACAATCATGATGGAAGGCAAAGAAGAGGCAGACGCCTTTCCCACAGGGCAGCCCTAAGGTGTGAGTGCAAGCAGGGGAAATGTCAGATGCTTATGAAACCATCGGATCTCGTGATACTTACTCATTATCATGAGAAAAGCATGGGGAAAATAGCCCCCATAATCCAGTTACTTCCACTTGATCCCACCATTGACACATGGAGGTTATTACAATTCAAGGTGAGATTTGGGTGGGGACACCATTAATAGAGCCAAACCATATCAATGTCATACTAGTTACACAAGAAAAAAAAACCCTTATTTCTGATGTTGTGGAAAAATTAGTGTATTTTGGGGATTACATGTTTATTAAATGCCTGCTTCGTAAGATTGTAAAACTTTGGGGTTTAAGTGTGTTTTTTGTTTGGTTTTTATTTTTCAAATTACTTTTATTGTTTTATTTTAATTTTTTCATACAATTTTATTTATATGTTTAAGGCCATGAATTATCCTACAATTATCACTATATCCTAAAACATAAAATTTAATGTATTTATTATTTTTTCATAAGTTTTGTAATTTTTTTGCACCATAAATATATATAATGTTTATTTATCATTTAAAAAATAAAAGTTAAATACTGTATAGCACTCACTTATTTGAATATAAAGTTTTTTCTATTTGTTGCCCTGCAATATGGCATTTAGGTCATTTAATTTTTTTTATAATTTTTTATTTCAATAGTTTTCAGGAAACAGGTGGTTTTTGGTTACATGGATAAGTTCTTTAGTGATCATTTCTGAGATTTTCTTGCACCTGTCACCGAGCAGTGTACACTGCACCCAATGTGTACTCTTTTATTTCTAACCTCCCTCCTACCCTTCCTCCGGTGTCCCCAAAGTCCATTGTATCATTGTTATGCCTTTGCATTCTCATAGCTTGGCTCCTACTTATGAGTGAAAACATATGATGTTGGTTTTCCATTTCTGAGTTACTTCACTTAGAATAATAGTCTCCAATTCCATCCAGGTTACTGCAAATGCCATTATTTTGTTTCATTTGATGGCTGAGTAGTATCCCATGTTGTATGTATACTACATTTTCTTTATCTGTTCATTACTCAATGGACATTTAGGCTGGTTCCACATCTTTGTGATTGTAAATTGTGCTGCTATAAACGTGCATGTGCAAGTGTCTTTTTCACAGAATGAATTCTTTTTCTCTGGGTAGATATCCAGTAGTGGGACAGCTGTTTTGAACAGTAGTTCTACTTTTAGTGCCTTAAGGAATCGCCACACCATTTTTCATAGTGCTTGTACCAGTTTACATTCCCACCAGAAGTGTAAAAGTGTTGCCTTTTCTGCATATCCATACCAACATCTCTTATTTTTTTTTTATTTTTATTTTTAAATTATGGCCATTCTTGCAGGAGTAAGGTGATATCTCACAGTGGGTTTGATTTGCATTTCCCTGACAATTAGTGAGGTTGAGAATGTTTCCATGTGTTTGCTAGCCATTTGTATATCTTCTTTTGAGAAGTGTCTATTCATGTCCTTGACCTACGTTTTGATGGGATTATTTATTTTTTTCTTCCTGATTTGTTTGAATCTCTTGTAGATTCTGGACATTAGTCATTTGTCAGATGTATATGTTTCAATATTTTCTCCCATTATGTGGGTTGTCTGCTTACTATGCTGATTATTTATTTTGCTGTGCAGAAGACTTTTAGTTTAATTAAGTCCTATCCATTTATTTTTGTTTTTGTTGCATTTGCTTTTGGGTTCTTGGTCATGAACTCTGTGCTTAAGCTAATGAGTTTCTCCAGTGGTATCTTCTAGAATTGTTATGGTTTCAATTCTCTGATACAAGTTTATTGTCCATCTGGAGTTGATTTTTGAATAAGATGAGACATGAAGATCCAATTTTATTCTTCTACATGTGGCTTGCCAATTATCACAGCATCATGTAATGAATAGGGTGTCCTTTTCACATTTTATGTTTCTGTTTGCTTTGTTGATGATGAATTGGCTGTAACTATTTGACTTTATTTCTGAGTTCTCTATTCTGTTCCATTGCTCTACATGCCTATTTTTTATACAAGTTCCATGCTGTTTTTGTAACTACAGCTTTGTGGTAAAGTTTGAGGTCTGGTAATGTGATGCCTCCGGATGTGATTTCTAGTTCTGTGGGTTTTTTTCTAGTTCTGTGGGTTTTTTTCTAGTTCTGTAAGGAATGGTGATAGTACTTAGATGGAATTACATTGAATTTGTAAACATTGCTTGTGCTCTTTCAGACTTTTTGATGTAGATATTTAATGCTATAAACTTTCCTCTTAGCACTGCTTTTGCTGTATCTCAAAGGTTTTGATATGTTTTTTCACTATCATTCAGCTTAAAGAAGTCTTTAAATTTCCATCTTGATTTTATTGTTGACCCAAAGATCATTCAAGAGCAGATTATTTAATCTCTATGTATTTGTGTAGCTTTGAGGGTTCTGTTTGGAGTTAATTTCCAGCTTTATTGCACTGTGGTCTGGAAAAATACTTAATAAAATTTTAAATTTCTAAATTTATTGAGATTGTTTTGTTAAATATCATATGGTCTATCTTGGAGAATGTTCTATGTGCTGAAGAAAAGAATATATATTCTGCAGTTTTTGGGTAGAATTTTCCATAAATATTTGTTAAATCTGTGTGTTCTAGGGTATAGTTTAAGTCCATTGCTTCTTTCTTGACTTTCTGTCTTTATGACCTCTCTGGTGCTGTTGGAAGAATATTAAAATCCCCCCCATTATTGTGTTGCCATCTATCTCATTTCTTAGATCTAGTTACTAATTGTTTTATAAATTTAGGAGCTCCAGTTTTAGGTGCATATATATGTAGGACTGTGATCTCCTCCTATTGGACTAATCCATTTATCATCGTATAATGTCCCTCTTTTTTTTTTTTTTTTCTGTTGGTGCTTTAAAGTCTGCTTTGCCTGATATAGGAAATGATACTCCGTTCACTTTTGGTTTCAATTTGTGTGGAATATCTTTATATTTACCAGAGGTTTAGTGAGTTCTTATGTGTTGGGTGAGTCTCTTGAGGACAGTAGATACTTGGTTGATGGATTTTCATCTATTATATATTTTTCAAGTGGCATATTTAGGCCGTTTATGTTCAACACTAGTATTGGGAAGTGAGGTAATGTTCTATTCATCATGTTAGTTGTTACCTTAATACCTTGTTTTGTCATTTTCTTTTTGTTTTATAGGCCCTGTGAGATTTATGCTTTAAGGAGGTTCTATTTTAGTATATTTTGAGGCTTTTTTTCAAGATTTAAAACTTCTTTTAGAATTTCTTGCAGTGCTGGTTTAGAAGCAATGAATTCTCTCAGCATTTGTTTCTCTGAAACACACTTTATCTCTCCTTCATTTATGAAGCTTAGTTTTGCTGGGTACAAAATTCTTCGCTGACAATTATTTTGTTTTAGTAGGCTAAAGATGGTACCATGATACCTCTGGGTTATAAGATTCCTGATGAGAAGTCTACTGTTAATCTGATATGTTTTACTCTATATATTTTCTGATGTTTTTGTCTCACAGCTCCTAATGTTCTTTCCTTTGTCGTGCCTCTAGATAACCTGATGCCTTTAGGCCTAAATGATTATCTTTTTATGATAAATTTCCCAGCTGTTCTTTGAACTTCCTGCTTTTGGAAGTCTGGATCTCTAGCAAGACCAGGAAAGTTTTCCTCAATTAATTCCTCAAATACATTTTTCAGACTTTTAGATTTCTAACCTTTCTCAGGAACACCATTTTTCTCATCTTTCTTAGGAACAACAATTATTTTTAGCTTTGGCCATTTCACATAATCCCAAGTTTCTTGGAGGCTTTGTTCATTTTTAAATTTTTTTATTTGTCTCTGTCTGATTGGGTTAATTTAAAAGCCTTCTCTTTGAGCTCTGAAGTTCTTTTTTCCACATCTAGCCTACTGTTAAAACTTTCCACTGCATTTTGTTTTTCTCTAAGTGTGTCTTTTATTTTCAGAAGTTGTGATTTTTTATTCTTTATGATATCTATCTCTCTGGAGAAGTTTTCATCCATATCCTGTATTTTTTTTTTTTTTTTACAAATTTAAGTTGTTTTTCACATTTCTCTGGTATCACCTTGGGTAGTTTAATTAGCAACCTTTTGAATTCTTTATATGACAATTCAGAGATTTCTTCTTGCTCTGGATCCATTGGTGGGAGCTGATGTAATCTTTTCAGGGTAGTAAAGAACCCTGTTTTGTCATATTACCAGAATCACTTTTCTGATTCCTTCACTTTTGAATAGACTATTTCAGTGGAGAGTTCAGAAACTCAAGCCCTGATGTTCAGATTCTCTTGTCCCATGAGATGATCCCTTGATGTGATACTCTCCTCCTTCCCCTAGTGATGGGGCTTCCTGAGAGCTGTACTGCAGTAATTGTTATTTGCTCTTTGGGGTCTAGCCACCCAGTGAGGCTACCAGGCTTTGGATGGTGCTGGGGGATATCTGCAAAGAGTCTTGTGATGTGATCTGTCTTTAGGCCTCCTATCCATGGATGCCAGCACTTATTCTGGTAGAGGTGGCAGGGAAGTGAAGTAGATTCTGTGAGAGTATTTTGTGTGCTGGCTTTCTTGAATCCTAGTTATACTAGCAGTGAAGTTGTCACGTGGACACACTCAGGAACTCTGGTTAGCCAGGATGTTGCAGGCAATGGAATTAGGTGTTGTCTTTTCTTTTCTATTATCTTGGTTATTCTATCATGAGTGCAGTAATGTCTTGAGTTGACTGGCCTCCAGCCAGGAAGTGGTACTTTCAACAGAGCACCAACTATGATAGTAGTAGGGGACCCTAAGCTTGACCTAAGATGGCCAGGGTAAATATTTTGAATTCTCTGTCAATGGGCAGGGCCATTAAGCTCCCAAGAGTATCTATGTTTTCTGTACAGCTACAAAGTCTGGAATGGAAATTCCATCAGATGGGGGCAGGGTTAGGCAGATCTAGGCTCAAACTCTTCTTGGTTAGGGCTTACCTTGGCCACTATGGGGAATGGGGGGGTGTTCTCAGGCTAATGGAGTTTATGTTTCTTAGGCGACCTTGGCCACCTATTCTGTATTATATAGTTCACCAGGGAAGTGAGAGATAGCCAGTAGTGAGATGTCTCACCCAGCTCCCATGCAGCTGGCAAGGTCCGTCTCATCCCAGCGGCACTTTGCTCAAACCTTGCCTCAGGCTGTGAGAAGGCCCACTGAGAAAGCAAACATGGCTTTTGCACCCAGCCCCTTCACATCTGTCCACTGCATCAGTGGCAGCCCCTGTGTTCCTGTACTTGCTCATATCTGTAGCATCTTCTGCTTGTCCCCTGGACTTTGCTCAAGAAAATTTGTGCCCAGTTGAAACTTTTGCCTGATTCTCTTTTGCCTGGTACTCAAATGCTGATTTTCTTCTTGATTTTATTTGTCTTACCATTATTGCCATTTAAATACGTTGTTTTAGTTGAATCTCATAGAAATAACATTTATTTGGGTTCCTCCCTTTAAGACATTTTAAATCTTTTAAATTGGTGATTTGACTTTTACATTTACTCATTGGAGAATATAATTATTCCAATGTTTAAATTTTATCTAAAAGTATAAATGTTTATATTTTAAGTACACTCGTTAGCTTTACTCTTAAACCATTTTAATATGTGTAGTCAACTGTTTCAACTGTGCCTCATATTATTGTTTATATCATAATCAATAAATGTATTTTTTTCCTGTTTCATCTCTTATTTTCCAATATTTTGGTTTCATTATTTCTATATTGGCAGTAAATAAAATATGCAAATAGTTATTATTCTATCTTCATTCTGACCTATGATCATATTTTAGATTTAAAATTAAATATTTATTCCTGGAAACATGCAAACTCCCAAGATTGAATCTGGATGAATTTGAAATATTTAACATACCAACACTGAGTTCCAAAATTGAATCAGTAATTCAAAAAAAAAATCTACCAACCAAAAAAAAAAAATGCCTGGATCAGACAGATTCACAACTGAATTATTCCAGATGTACGAAGAAGATCTGGTACCAATTCTACTGAAACTATTCCAGAAATGTGAGGAGGAGGAACTTCTCTTTGACTTATGCTAAAAAGCCAACATCACCCTGATGCCAAAACAGGGAAAGACACAGTGAAAAAGGAAAACCATAGGCCAATATCTCTGATGAACATGGATGCAAAAGTCCTCAACAAAATACTAGCAAAGTGAATTCAACAGCACATCAAAAAGTTAATTCACTATGATCAAGTAGGTTTTTTTCCTGAGATCCTAGGTTGGTTCTACATATGCAAATCAATAAATGAAATTCACCATATAAATAGAATTACAAACAAAAACCATATTATCATCTCAGTAGATGCAGAAAGAGCTATTGATAAAATTCAAAATAACTTCATGATAAAAACCATCAATACCCTAGATATCCAAGGAAATACCTCAAACTAATAAAAACAATCTTTAACACACTCATAGATAATATCACACTGGGCAAAAGATGGAAGCATGCCACTTAAGACCCAGAACAAGACAACGATGCCCATTCCCACTACTGCTATTCAACGTAGTACTAGAACTTCTAACCAGAGCAATTAGGCAAGGGTAATAAATAAAAGGCATTCAAGCAGAAAAAGAAGCCAAATTATCTCTCTTGGCTGATGACATGATCTATAGCTGAAAAACCTGAAGGACTTCTCCAAAAGGTTCCTGGAACTGATAAACAAAATCAATGCACAAAAATCATTAGCATTTTTATACACCAACAATTTTCAAGCCAAGAGCCAAATCAACAATACAATCCCATTTACAAGAGCCACAAAAATTAAAATACTCAGAAATACATCTAACTGTAAAAAGGAGGTAAAACATCTCTACAGAGCATTGCTGAAAGAAATAGACGACACAAACGGAAAAACATTCTATGCTCATGGCTCTTTTAATTTCATGTCTGTTTATTTTACCAATTTGAAATGGATCCATATTTAAAGAGTGTCTTCTCTCTCAGTGCAAAAAATAGTCTTTTAGTGGATGATTTTAGTTTTCTGAGGATGTTGGAGAAGAAACTCTACAGATTTTTTTTCTTGTTCTCCTGGATTTTCACAACATACATTTACTTCTATTGCTTTTATTTTGTCATAACATCAGTGTAAATAGATGGCTAATGGTGGGAAGCAAGTTTCTTATTGTTTGAGTTAGAAGTTACATATAGGCTATATGGTAATATCCATGAGGTGATACATTAAAGTTGGCTATCTCTGTTTAAACTCAGGTAGCTTAATGTAAAGACAGATGGTTATATGCAGAAATATTTGCAAAAATGCATATACACATAGCATATACACAAATATATTTTTTGAATGATTTTCTGAAAGAAGTAGCAGCACCTTAGTAGCAATAAACTCAAATATTGGTCTCTAATATAATTTTTTAATTCAAGAATCCAGGAGACATAGCCTCATTCAAAAATGGCTGCCAAAAGACTCCTTGGAGAAATACCTGATTCTAGGGCTGGAGCAGAAAATGTAGAAGTTGAGCTTAGAGTAAAAATGGAAGTGTTGAAAACCAAACAAACCAAACCAAACAACCACACAATGAAAACTATCAAGGAGACCAGAGTCTGCCAAATGAGCTCCCAAAGAACAGAACTAGGAAAAAAACTAAGCAACAAAATTAAGTAATGTTAAATTTTAACCCAAATTGTAACATAAATACCCAGGAAGCCATATTTACATCAATACATAATCAAAACCAAGCACTCAATAAATAAGTACATGGAAAGAAGAGACAAACTTCTAGTAATTTATGTAGAGAGTTTGCCCTCAAGGAGGAGCACAAGTTTCCACTCCTTAAATGTAGATTACACATAATGACTTCCTTCCAAAGAGTACAGTAAGGGGAAGAGGGACATTACACTAAAAAATAAGACAAACACTTCATCAGCTAAGTGGTCAAAGTCAACCGTCACATCACACTGATATCATGCAGCTTTGATAGAATTAGATAAAAATAACACTTAACCTCTGTGATTCCTACAACTCAGAACTCTAGTTTAATCGTGTTAGAAACATTAAAAAAATATTAATTGAGGGACATTTTACAAATACCTGGTTAGTACACCTAAAAGCTGTCAAAATTATCAAAAATGAGAAAAGTCAAAGAAGCTATAATAGCCAAGAGAAGTCTAAGAGACCATATGTCCAAGGGTAATGTGGAAATCTAAACGCAACCCTGGTTCCAGAAAAGAGACACAACGAAAAGCTGAGTAACTGAATAACTTGTGAACTTAGTTAATAATAACACATCAATATTGATTTATTAATTGTAATGAATGATACTACTGTAGGACATTGATAGAGAAAATGACATGTGGTATGGGAAACTTTATAATATCTTTTCTCCTATATGTGAAAAATTTTCTAAAGAGTAATGTTTATTAAATTGAAATGTAAACATATTACTATTTTCTATTCCACTAGTATATGACTATAATCCATTCCCTAGTGAATTTTGAGATATTCATGTAATCGTGACACAGATACTAACATGGTTTGGCTCTGTGCCTCCACCCAAATCTCACCTCGAATTGTAATAATCCCCACATGTCATGTAAGGGAAAAGATGGAAGGTAATTAAATCATGGGAGTGGGTTTTTCCTGTACTGTCCTCATGATAGTGAACAAGTCTCACAAGATCTGATGGTTTCATAAAGGGGAGTTCCCCTGTGCATGCTCTCTCTTCCCTGTTACCATGTAAAATGTGACTTTGTTCCTCCTTTGCCTTCTACCACAATTGTGAGACCTCCTCAGTCATGTGGAACTGTGAGTCAATTAATCCTCATTTATTTATATATTCCCCAGTCTTCAGTGGGAAGACTGGGGAATATACCCATTGGGAAATACCTGAATTATGGGGGCAGGTATTTCCAGTGCTGTTCTTGTGATAGTGAATAAGTCTCACAAGATTTGATGGTTTTATAAAGGGGAGTTCCCCTACACAAGCTCCCTTGCCTGCTTCTATGTGAGACATGGCTTTGCTCCTTATTCACCTTCTGCCATGATTGTGAGGCCACCCAGCTCTGTAAAACTGTGAGTCAATTAAACCTATTTTCTTTATAAATTACCCAATCTCAGGCATGTCTGTATTAGCACCATGTGGACAGACTAATACAGATGCCCACTGTTCTAATTCTCAATTTTTTCAAATATTTCTTTACTTGATGTGAGGATTACAATTTTGGGGAAACAAATTTCAAATCTAAATGGCTTATCACCTTTTACTACTTTCAAAAATAAAAGCTTCTGACATCAAGAATTTCTTAGGTTTTTATGGGAAAACAAATAATACATAAAGTCTATCATTTTAGTTGCAATGTTATGTATGACAACTTATAAAATGGACATATTCCCTATAGAGTTTGTTTGCTACAACATTAAGCTTTGATAAATACTGCATGCTGTTTGTCATGTTTCGATTAGTGAAATATACAAAACATGGATGATACTAAATACTGTAAGAATTAGCTAGAAAAGATATTACACAAATAAATCATATCTAAATGTTTTGTTAGTGTAAGACAAATAGCTTTATAAAAACTATTTCAATAATGTACCATATGTTGATTTGATTACCAAGAATAATAATGATTTGTAAAAAGGAAATTATACATGAGTCATTACCATCCCTTGAGAAATTAAATATCAAAATATTTTTGAGTCTTGTGTGTAACTTCAACTCCCTGTACTTTTTAAAGAAGAACCTTATGATTTTGTATTTATTCAAATTTAATCTCTAAAGTCTTTCAAATGAGTAACAAATCAGTTTTATGTTTCTAAACAAAAGTAGTAGTTAGTTACCCTTTAATTTTTTAGTAAAAATGCATTTCATACTCAGAAGAAAAAATTTATTGATCAAATTATTAGACATGTAAGAAAGCAGCATATTAATCAGTGGTTACTTTTCAAGCATTACCTGTTGGAATGACTAATGCTAATTTAAACAGCTATTGTCTCACTTTTTAGACATCAGGAGTGTTTTTAGTAATATCTTTGACACAGAGATAAAATTCCTGCTAGTTATTTGAATCATCAATCAGTATCTTTGTATAAATACAGATGCACACAACTATTTTTCTTCAAAATGCACCACAATTTTTATAAAGACATTTGCTTGATATAGGTTGATGAGTAACATGATTTTTTAAGTAAACACAATTCTTTCTTTATGGTTTTTTTCTAAAAAATGAGTCAATAAATTATGATATGTTTTATATATAGTTTATTTTAAAATAGAATCCAATTATGAGAAGGGAAGAGTTTTACATAATTTTCAAGAATCAAGTGCTGTTGCTTGTTTGGCTGCCTTTTAAAATATTCTCACAAACTTTCTTAATATCATTGAAAAATATAAATAAACCCTTACTTCATGAAGAAAAGTCATTATTCCTTTAGACTTATGTGTCATAAAATTCCTTTCTCATGCTAAGCTTCAGACGTTCCATTAGGTTTAAACATAGGTCTTAGTTTGACATTTTGTGAATAACAAAGATCACACCTTTCATGTGACAAGGCTTATTTGAAGAAAATAAGTACATATCTTTCTTGACTTTCAGTTAATTATCTTTAGGTAAAATTTTTCTACATTTGCCTTCCCAAAAATTGAACATATTTTTTTTCACAATTTTATTTCTTTTATATCTGTTTGAAGACTGTGGTGCCCTTAAACATTTATGTTTGATCATGAGAACTATAAACATTATAAGTGTTAATGCTTTAACTACTTTCTTAAAAAAGACAAATAAACAAAAAGCACCTTCTTTTCTAAAATATCACAAAGTATAACAAGTACTTATGGAAATAACAGGGTCAAGATCATATGACTCAAAGTATATGCAACCATTAAGTTTGGCCTAAAGCTGCTTCCTTGTTAGTACAGCCTAAAAGTTTCTCTGTAAATAGGGAACTGTAACCTAACTGAATGTGTAAACAGATAATCGCTTACCCTTTCACTGATCACTGAATTTTAGTCAGTCATCGGTGGTCAACTGTTCAAACAATGTTCAAATAAGAAAAAGTCAAACTATACACAATCCAATTATTTTGGTACCTCACTTTCATTTTTTGTGCCTCACTTTCATTTTCTGCACATCACTTTCCTTTTTTTTGTCCGTAACTTTTCAACCAACTGGCAGAGCTAAAGTCTCTCTGAATCTATTCTGTTTCAGAAGGCTGCCTGATTCACAAATCATTCTTTGTTCAGTTAACCCATTTATGTGTGAGGTTGCAATTTTTTGAAGTTTTGCAATCAGACCTTGATGATGACTTTGAGCAGTAAGATATAAATAATTCCCATACGCTTAGCATTCCAGTAATGGAACACTAGGCATAAAAGAGTTTTAAACTCTGTTGAATTTAATTTGTCTAAAGTTTCTCTTTTAGCAGATGGTGTCAGAAGTTGGATCTGGACTAGAGTTTCTAGAGACTCGCAGGAGCATTGAGTGACCAAGCAAGGTGTTCGCTGGACCCATTGTGTTCACTACTCTCTCCCAGCAACTAAGGATTATGGGTAAGTAGTTGTCTCCAAGCTCACCAATTTATGTTTTGAGTATCTTAGGCTTGTTTGAATAATTTTTTAAAAATCTGAAATGGGTTTGAAAGTTTCAACAAAAATTAGGCTAGGTCCAGGATTAGATGGATTTAATGAATAGCTGGATTGGATCCCATTACAGGCCTCAGGTGTCTGACTGGGTCGGACAGAAAATGCAGTAAATGACAATATTGCAGAGGTGTGGATTCTATCGTTCAGAAATTCACAGGATTTTTTTTTTTTATAATCTATCTGCTGTGTTTATTTTTCTTGAATTCTTCGGTAGAAAAAAAAAATCGTAGTCTTAGTTGATCAAGAATATCTGACAGCCAAAATTAAAATTAAATATAAAAATGGAATTCTTAATTCCTGAAGAACTAGTTACTTCACCTTCTGGTTATGCCCACATTTACATGTGCAAGTATTAAACGGTCTGGGCATAACATTTGGGGGCTCGTCCGGGATTTCCCCAAGCCCACCAGACCCCTGGTCAATGGATCTACCAGGATCGATCTGCTGATAGGTGAGCCGGCT
>NW_012115055.1:2858679-2904336 GCF_000951035.1 Colobus angolensis palliatus | reverse complement strand
AAAAAGCCAGCGCACGCATTGTTCGAGGCCCTCTTGTATGTTGTGGAACGGAGGGACCAAGTTCGAACTTGCATTAAAGATCCTTGCCGCTTGGCTTTGACTCTGGACTCTGGTGGTCTTCTTCGGGGAATAAACGGTCTGGGCATAACAGTATTAAGGCCCAGAAGCAGCAAATACTTTAGAAATGGTGAAATCTTACTAAAGGTAATTTAGAAATTACAGTGGAGTATTCCAAGTGAAACACACCGCCGCCCTTTAAGAAATGCACTTAAAAATGAGAACTTCCAAATTAGTCTTCTCCAAGCATGCCTACTGATATGCATAAACTTTTATAAAGAATATAAAATTTTTATTTCCTTTTTAAAAGATTCTTTATAAAATGAAAATAAAAAGCTTAAGTGACTAATAATAAAAATCTAATCTGCGTAACTTTTGAATGAGTTACTATCCTGCCTGAAGTTGCAGAGAAAGCTATGGCGGATACAGTGTTTAAAAAATATATGTCTTCAGGTAAAGTAGAGTTGCTTCTTTTTCAGGACTGTCCATGCTGAGTCCAGGCATAAAGAATGCTTTATTTGCCCTATGTTTTAGTAGACTCTATCCGGAGTCTTTTTGTTTTTTTTGTTAAGGAAACAGTAGCTAAGTTAAAGAAAACCACCTATGGAAATAAACAGTTCTCCAAAATACCTTTCAGACATTTACCTGTCTTGAAATCCTTCTTTAAAAGAAATTTGCATCTCCAAAGAAAATTCTAATTTGTAAGGGTGCCAAAGAGGGAAGACTGGGTGGAAATTCTTACCATTGTTTGAAATTGACATAAAAGTCCTACCTTTGTTCAAGATGCTTCTCTCGCCATCTCATTTTAACTTGGCCTTTATGCACTACGTTTTTCAGTGATTTGAATAAATGATTTTTCAAATATTTGAGCAATATTTAAAGCTAAAGTGTCAGCTATGTGCTTTTGAGATACAAATTTTCTACCTTGTAACAACTGAATCATCCGTTTAGAAATGTAAATTTAGTATTGTTTTAGCTAACAATTGCTGAGGCCAAGGAAACAGGTCATTTGAGAGTTGATATGCTGAATGGGGAAAAGAAAAACTATTCGAAAACTGGCAAATGAGAATTCTTTTTTTTTTTTTTTTTTTTGAGGCGGAGTCTCGCTCTGTCGCCCGGGCTGGAGTACTGTGGCTGGATCTCAGCTCACTGCAAGCTCCGCCTGCCGGGTTCACGCCATTCTCCTGCCTCAGCCTCCCGAGTAGCTGGGACTACAGGCGCCCGCCACCTCGCCCGGCTAGTTTTTGTATTTTTTAGTAGAGACGGGGTTTCACTGTGTTAGCCAGGATGGTCTCGATCTCCTGACCTCGTGATCCGCCCGTCTCGGCCTCCCAAAGTGCTGGGATTACAGGCTTGAGCCACTGCGCCCGGCCGAGAATTCTTTATAACAGCTAAGATCTGCCTCTGTTTGTCTATATTTCTATAGGTGTTACCTGTGTATAATAATATTTGATAGAAATAGTTTTGAAATTCTTGGTAAACTAAAACAGAAATGGTTTCGGAATTATCAGTTTAATATAATTCAGACATTTTTGCATGTGTCTACTGGTCAGACAGGTTATGTCGTCTCCGCTATGTGTTTTACAGTTAGACAGGTTTATGTTGCCTCTACTTTGTGTTTTAAGGTCATAAAACTGCTGCTTCTATAAACTTTTTGATACTTGGTTGATATAATTGTTAGTCTATGTATTCAGTATTGAGCTTCTTGATTCTAGGGTCAGGACAGGTGGCCAACGTGAGGCCTGGGAACATGTCCTCAGTGAATTCACTACCAGCTGCAAGGAAAAGTCAAACCCACTATGACTCCTTCCTTTATGGTCCAACTTTGCCTCCTGGGCAAGCTGGGAGGGCTTGAACCCTCCACACATAGTCTTTACAGCTTTATCCTCTCTCTTAAGTGCTTTAACTGGTGAGTACATTCAGCACCCAGATGTGCCTTGCCCTTCATAAATATCCTAGGTGTCATACGGCTACTTGAGACCTATAATGACTGGGGAAGACATAAGGGAGAGTACCTGTGTCATAGTTTCCAAATATTTTTCACTTTTCAGTAATTTAAAATCTTAAAGTCATGTTATATTAAATTAAATAATAGATAATTATAAAATTTCTAAGTCATTTGTAATCAGTGAAACATTAATTATTAAATATAACTTTCAACTGACATACTTTGTCACCTAATTCTTCTATGATCTAGAAAAACTAAATATATCTAGATCTGTTAATAAGCAAAACATTAAGGAAACATGTCTTTCTAAAATATTATGAAATGGCTTTCATCTACAAATACTGACATAAAACAGTACATAATTACTTCCTATGTTTTCACTAAAAATTAGGCTTCCTAAGAGTTAAAATTTTAGTTAATATGTGTAATTAAAACTACTAGATATAAAATATTCTGTATACAAAAACGTGCATTACAAAGCAAGTTACCCTTTTGGTGACAAAAGTTGTAAAAGCATGACAATGTGTGTTTTTGAAAAAAATAATTTTCTCTAGTTTCAAATTTACTTAAATATTGCTTCAAATTAAAGAAATGAAAAGATATAGATAAAAAATAAAGAGTTGGAAAGAGAAAGAAAATAGAATAAAATTTTGTAAGAGATAACAAAAGGTTTTTAGAAATCTTGTGTGGTCAAAATAATGACTGAGATTGGCTTATTAGAGTTTATTAAATTAGTTTTAGAATTGATAATACATTAATACAAAGGTGAAAGTTTGGTTTTCTCTTTTAAACAAGAATTTTCATGTGGCACGGTTGTGACAGTAGAAGATTTTTATTCACATTTTGAGTAAACTGCAAAAAGAAAAGGGAGAGAGAGAGCAAAAGAGAGACAAGGGCTAGAAAAACAGAGTCTGTGTCAGGCTATTTTCCTCAGCTCTTTCAATTGGAAAATTGAGTCTCCTATCAAAGAATAAAAGCTTTTGCTTTTTAAAACATTTTTTTTTACCACTTTGGCTAAATGAAAGGCTATTATTTAGTCACGTGATTCTATTTTGTCATGTGACCTGTGATTCTATTTTGATTATTTTAAGCCTTTGTAAGAAAAAATGTTTAACCTTTTTGAGTTATGTTTCAATGAATATGTTATTAATGTATGTCCTAATGCTGTATGAGATTCATAAAATTTTGACATATCTTGGTATATTTTTTTAGTCATAATTATTGTAATTATGTTAAATTATTGTAGGCCATGGAAATAACCACATTTTCTTGTCAACTGTGTTTTTAACTATGACCATTTTAAGTTATTTCTACAGTTAGTTGCTTAACTCTGATGTAGTTTCTGTAACTTCTTCACAAGCAGGTAGAATTTTATGGTATTATTTCTTCAAAAAGATTCATGGAAAATATGGAAAAGGCACTGACAAGCACTCTTGAGTACAGATTTTCTGTAACTATGAGATCATATCATTTGGTTTGAGTAAGAATTTCAAAAACTCCAGAAGACTGATTGGTTCATAAATCTGCTAACCCGAGTGGTACAAAATTCAGTTACATACAAGGAAATACCCTGCAATATTTCATGCGAAATCAGCCAGCACTAAAATTATTAAAATATGCAGTTTGGATGAACTCCATGGCACAAATCAAATTACTAATGATAACCCATTTATTAAGCGGTGTTAGGAACCCGAATTAAGGTAACAAAATTGATATTTAGGAGCATACAAAACCAATGTTAAGAATGGACTCATGGAGAGTCAATTGTTTTTTGCTCAATTAAACTCTGTGAAATTTAATTTGTTTAAAGTTTTTCTTTTAACACAACTAAAAATCGATCATTCGCAAACCACATAAACTTATGTGAATTTTAATGAGAGCATGACCAAAACCATAAATAATCTTATTTTAAATAGCGCCGTTGGAACTCCATTGGCAATAACGTCTGGGACCACTATCATTAAATATTCTGCATCTTTCATTTGAAAACTTAAGCTTCTTCCTTAGAATTATAGGTTGTTTGGTGGCATATTCTTCCAACAGAGACCAGTTCCATCAAAATTTAGAGTTTGATATGTGGCATAGCATTCATTACCAATCAATAATTGTAACTAGAAATGGCTTTACATCTTCACTTTCTGCACTGTCAGCATCAAAATTTACTTAAAGTTTTGGCAAAAATAGAGTAGTTCTTGAAGCCATTACTTATATAAAGACTATATAAAGAAGTCAGCCTCTGCAGAAATTTCAACATTTCTTTCTAAAGATTTTTATATATTGCTTAGGCTTTCTTAGGAAAATGTCCCTTAATGATTCATAACTTTCATGTATTATGAAAATTACCTATGAAGTAATGCTACATCTACATAATACTAGCAACACTGTAGAATTGGATATAGCACAACATAAACTACATAAACAATATAAATTATAGTGTAACAGATTATATTTAATATTTTTGTCTGTTTTATTTATTTAGAATATAATACAGCTGACTTATTACAAAATCTTAGTAATTTTACATCTACTGACAAATTTTTTCTAAGGCTTTTTAAGTACTCACACCATTGATTTAGTTCAGGACTTCATGATCTCCTCCACTACATTTTTATTATATTTTGGCTAATTCTTTCAAATATTTTTATATTTGTTGAAAAAAATTATAGTATTTTTATAATTTGGTCTTGTATCACTTACTCAAATTCTTCTCACATGTTACACATTTTGCCTTGAGCACTAGTTTAATTTCTTAACTGTTCCCTGCACATTATCCTCACAGTATCTTCAAGACATGCTCCAAGGATAACCTAAATTTAAGCTGTCAGGATAATTTACCTGTAGAATTGCGTTTAGGATAGAGCAATAATGGCACAAAGAAACATAAATTAATTTTCTCAAATAAATAGGTACTGAGATATAAAGAACAGCCTAATTTATCAGCACTGTGAAGAGAACATTGAACCAGGTTTGTTCTATCAGCCTCAAACCATGTAATTTTATAATCAAAATTACCTTTTAGTACAAAATGGTTACAGGAGCATTAGCCATCACATGTGCTTACCAGACAGCAGGAAAGAAGAAAGAGAAAAGGGTAAAGCTTACTTGTTATTTAAAAAAATAAAAATAAAAAAAGAATCCTATAATTTGAATACAGCACAACACCACTTCTTTAATGAATACATAGTTATTTGGCTACAGACATAAAAGAAGTTGGAATATAATGTGGTAAATTATGTTTCAAATACCACATTGAATTATATTTAGTAATACTGTAATTTTGGATTCTATAGGCATAAATGTGAATTCCATAAATCTTTAATTTTATTTCTTTTTTTAAGGTTTTGCATCAATTGTGCATTTACTTTTAAAATAATTGAAGACAAATACTGTTTCCTTTATGTTATGAAAACTTGCACAATAATCATATATCCTTAAGATGTAAAAATATTTTTTCATGAAGTGAGCTATTTTCCAAAGGTTTGTTTTTTGAAAAGTTACCAAATTTCCTTTCTCAGTTTATTTATATTTTCAACCTCTGTTTAACTCACTTTAAATTTTTTTCATTTTCCTAGAAAATTCAACATGGCAATCAAATGCTCACATTTATTACCATGGAGCAAGCAGTGTCCTACAATTGACATATAACAAGTAATCTCTTATAATTTTAATTGTGTATTTATGTATATTTAACTGTATATTTACTTATTTTATTGTATAGATTTGATTGTCGTAGTTCTCTATTCATTTTCATAATTTGAGTAAGAAGGGCTATAACAAGCTTCTGAGTCTTTCAAGAACCAAATCTAGATTTGCATTAAATTAACTGCTTTTCCCTTTTATTTAAAGAAACACTACTTTTATGTTTATCTTTAGTAATTATTAGTCTGTTATTTTCCAAAAATTTTAGTTGAATGCTTTATTTTCCATTTTAAATATCACCAATATATTTATCCAAGTGTTTAAAACCATGCTCTTCCATTCTTCACAAATCCAGTGCATCGCTAATCTTCCAAAAGTATTGCGGTTTAAAATTTTTGAAGCTTGAATATTGTACAGTCGACTTTCCAAATTGACAGGTTCTGCATTTGCAGATTTAGCCAACTTTTGATCAAAAATATAAGAAAAAGTATAAAAATAACAACATAACAATAAAAATCAATACTAATAAAAAAAACCAGTATAGTATAACAACTATTTACATAGCATTTATGTTGCATTAGGTATTATAAGTAATCTAGAAATGATTTAAATTTGTAACAGAGTTTGTGTATATTATATGCAAATATAATACCATTTTATGTAAGGGACTGAAGGATTTGCAGATTTTCATATGTATAGAGGTCCTGCAACCACTCTCCTGCAAATACCAAGAGACAAATGTGTGGTAAATTATCTTGTCTTCAAAGAAACTATGCATAGTTAACATAAGTGCAGGTTTGCTTTCTTCGTACTGCTTACATGGAGCTATTCTGTAGCTACCATAAAGTATATACACTTTAATTTACACCTTTATTGCTTTTTTAACGCATGAAAACATTTCCCACAAAATTTTTATGTAAAAAAAATTCACTTGAAAGGTAAATATAGCAAATAAAATTCTATTCAATTAAGTTGGTGCCTATATGTGTTAAGAAACTAAATTTTCATTCCAGTTATTATTATTATTATTATTATTATTTTTAAGACGAAGTCTCACACTGTTGCCTAAGCTGGAGTGCAGTGAGGCCATCTCGGCTCACTGAAACATCCACTTCCCAGGAGATTTAAGCAATGCTCCTGCCTCAGCCTCCCAAATAGCTGGGACTACAGGCACGCACCAGTATGCCCAGCTAATTTTTGTATTTTTAGTAGAAGTGGGGTTTCACTACGTTGGCCGTACTGGTCTTGAACTCCTGACTTTGTGATCCATCCACCTCGACCTCCCAAAGTCCTGGGATTACAGGCGTGAGTCATGGCGTCCAGCACCGGTAATTACTTTTAAACTAAGAAATCTAACTATTTTTTCCTCTTTGCAACATAACTATACATATTATCACTCTTTTTAGATATGTAGCTACCTACATTCAGTATAATTCTTGACATTAATCTATTTTCTAACCAATCAGTGCTTGCTTAGTCATTTGGTCATTTGATTAAATGTTAAAGTGTGGGTAACTTTCCAATATATTTTATCAAAGTCTCTTTGATCTTTCCTAACTGAAAAGGTTATGCAGAGCCCATTTACAACAATGGAAGGATTCATAAAAACAAGAGGTAACATATCACACACCTGAGCATGAGTGGTCAAAGAGAATTTATTGAAAAAATGTACTTATGCCCTTCAGATTTCCCCCTTATTAATTCTTCAGCATTTATAAGCTTTATTCAGCAGATTCATTAATATTTTGTTTTAGTTGAACAAGTGGGAATTTGAAATGAGCCATTTTGGAAGTAGCTGGACAAAAGCCTACTCTCTTCAGTTTAGCCACATTGCCCTTCTTTGCATATCAATGGCCGCATTTCTCATTTTCCCCTGTGTCAGGCAGCGCTGATGCAAGCACAAAGCTTCTTTTGAATTAATAGAAGATGAACACTGGGGTCAATTTATCAGACCTAGAAGGAGAGAAGAAATGAGTTCAACAAGCCGAGGAATGATCTGGAATACAAAGACAAGAGCAAAATGAGATTATACTAGATACATTGCTTTATATTCTGTTTTGATTCTAATAATCAAATAGCTTTTACAGCTTTAAATTTTGATTATTTCTTTTTATTTTTTAGCAACTTAAATTAATTGAGGATATGCAAAGAATAACATATTTATTTATAAATTATTTGGTTATCTGTAGATAATAGAAAAATAAACCATTTCCTCCTATATAAACAATGATGTATAAGAAATGTATCCTGAAAAATGTTTCTTGCTATATTGTTTTAAAGCAGCATTGTTCAATAGATAACATAATGTGACACAGATATAATTAAGAATTTCTCAAGAAACCCCATTAAGAATAATTTTAAAAAGCAGATAAAGTTAGTTTTACTAATTTATTTTGTCTAGTATTTTCAAAGTATTATTTCAAATGTAATCATTACATGAGTATTAATGCAATATCTTATATTTTTGTTTTTACATATCAAGCCTTCAATATTGATTATGCTTTTTATATCTGATAGCGTATTTTAAGTGCTCAATAATCATATGTAGGAATGGCTTATATATTAGGTAGTGTCAGGTCAAGAGAAATAGACCATTACAATGATAATTGAGAATAATCTTTTGGATGTTTTGTTGAATGTAATCATTTATGAGCTCAAATATTTGCTATATACTGCCTGGGAGCAGTGGCTCTCGCCTGCAATCCCAGCACTTTGGGAGGCCAAGACTGGCAGATTACGAGGTCAGGAGTTCGAGACCAGCCTGAGCAACATGGTGAAACCCCGTCTCTACCAAAAAACAAATACAAAAATTCGCTGGGCGTGGTGGCGCGGGCCTGTAATCCCAGCTCCTCAGGAGGTTGAGGCAGGAGAATCGCTTGAATCTGGGAGGCGGAGTTTACAGTGAGCAGAGATTGTGCCACTGCACTCCAGCCTGGGCGACAGAGCAAGACTCTGTTTCAAAAAAAAAAAAAATTTACGGTATATTTAGTGACTGCTATGTCATATAATCTGTATAACTGAATATATATTGAGCCTTTGTCACTCTGATTATGTGATAGTATCTTTATTTACCTTTATTTCCACAGATTATCTTTTAAAATAAAAAATCAAATCAAAAATGAAGCCCCATATCACTGTATTGACCATTGGAGGCATTTATGTCTTCCTTTTTCATATCTATGTAGCTCAGTTCTTATAAGAATACTTGTTTGGGAAATAAATTTATTCAAAGATTTTTTATTCAAGAACCAGCTAACTTCATTATAAACTACCAGAATTTATATAAATTGTTATCAATCTCTGTACCTCTGAAAGTTTAATTGTGATAATTATAATGTCATCATTATAGTACCAGCTTCATAGATAACCTGTGTATCACAGGCAGAATCCTAACCCTCCCCACCAGCAAGATGACAAGTTCTGATCCCTGGAACATGTGACTATGAGAGACATCTCTCCCATGATTATATATTATGTGGCATAGCTGACTTTAAGATAGGCTATTATCCCAGAGGCCTGGCCTAACCATTTGAGATTTTAAAAGCAGAGAATTTATTTCCAGCTGATGGCTGAAGAAGTCAGAGAGATTCAAAACAGGAAAAGGATTCAATTTGCCCTTGTTGCTTTGAAGGTGGAGGAGGTCACTAAAGAAGGAATGACATATAGCCTTGGGGTGCAGTAGCAGACATCAAGCTGACAGCCATCAATGACACTCCTGTAAGAAACTGGATTTTCTCAACAACCTGAATAACCTCAGAAATAGATTCTTCTCCAAAGCCTCCAGATAGCAGTGACACCCAGTGAGTGACACCTTGATTTTGCTTTATATTGGTCTTATGGGACCTGGAGCAGACAACCTAATAAGGCATACCAGATTTATCACTTACAGAACTATGAGAAAAAAGTGGTATTGTTTTAAGCCATGAAATTTGTGGCAAATTATTACAGCAGCAATGGAAACCAATATACTATGTGAAAATATCTTGCAAACATTAACATGTTTTCTAAATTTTAGGCATTACAATTAGAACATATAATCCATTGGATCCTCTGTTTCATTTAAATTCTTTGTACATAGATTAGCCTGGTCTGTTCTATGACCAAATGTAGTATTTCTAAATACAGTACTTCCTGCTGTTTTCCAATTTGTATGTTATCCTTATTAACATGAACTATTTGAGAGTAATAACAAGCAAGTGCTAATCAATTACCACTGTGGAATAGCTTAAATACTCTAATCTAATTAATGGGATATAGTAGAACACCATTAACAACATATCTACTTTATTTTCTATCCCACATACCATAGCATGGGGCAGGATAATTTTCTTAATAAATAATGACAAGTAATTCTGATAAAGACACTGATAATTAAATTATGGTGGCAATATTCAAAATTTAAATTTAGAGAGAAGACAAATATACTTCAAAATTAATATATTTCTATAAAAGGCTGTTTTATAGTACTTTTCAAAATCAATTGAATATTTTATTAATTACAGGTATGTCAAATATAATAATCATTATTCTGATATTCAAGACCAATGGGTGAATATTATGAATATTAATGATTTATACTGAAATTTAGTCTCAGTGACTATGACTTTTTTTAAAAAGGCTTGATTTGGCATAATACCATGCATTTTAATATACAGGTATAGAATACATGCTCTAGATAGTGTGCTGCAATGGTTATTTTTCATGTGAACACACACACATTTTCTTAGGTTATAGTGTCAATTTGGGTCCCCTGAAATGCAAAAGATGCTAACATTAGATGATCAAAAGAATCTTGAGGAAACACCTGTGAAGGTGAAGCAGGCAGAAGAAGACACAAAGAACCTTCAGAACACAATTCAACCCTGATAGCTGTTGAAATAAGATAAAGAAGAAAGAAATGAGAGTCAGTGCCCTGGGTTATAATACACGTCTCTGAATATTTTGGACCTTTCAATCAGTGGAGAGTTTCAAGCAGAAGTCCATTCAAGGATTTCCATTGTGTATATTGCTGGACTGTGTAATCTCTTCCCTTGGTGAATATTTAAAATTTTTGTGTTATTATTACCACACTCTCTTAATTACTACAGATTCATTATAGATTATTTTCTAGGTTTATTGAGGAACAATTGTCAAATAAAAATTGTATGTATTCAAGGTGTACAACATCATTCAATATGCATTTATATTGTGCAATTACTACCAAAATCAAATTAATTAACACAGTCTTTACCATACCCAGTTACTGTGTTTGTGTGTGTATATGCATGCATGTGTGTGAGTGTTCATGGTGAGGTCACTTAAGATCTGTTCTTTTAGCAAATATCCAGTAAACAATGCAATATTATTAACTATAGTCACTGTGCTGTAGGTTAGAAAATTGGAAGATGTTGGTTGTCCAACACAAACATATATCTGGATATCTGCTGTTATCAGTTCTCTACTTTTTCCTTTTGTCCTACCAATCCTGGCTATTTACATTGCTATGTGAATTTTAGAATTAATTAATTTATTTATTTAGAATTAATTTACCAATTTTTGCAAATACCCAGCTGATATATGGCTAGTATTTCATTCAAGGTACAGAATAATTTGGGGAAAATTGACATCTCTATGTTACTGGATTTTCAATACATAAACATGAAATAATTACCTTCCATTTAGTTAGATATAATTAATTTTCTCCTCAGTAATATTTCATAGTTTCTTGTATAAAACACTTGCATACCTTCCACTACACCTATTCACAGAAATTTGGGCTTGTCTTTATTGTACCTTGCTTGATAGTGCTCAGTGAAACCGTTCTCTAATAAACATCTCCCAATAAGTATTATGAAAATACAGATGAGAATCTCCATCCTCCCAAGAGTGGGAGTACGAGATCTATATTCACTTGCTTTTTGTTGTTTCTGTTAATGAAAATGTCCAACTGATAACATAGGCTGTGGTCCACTGTGTACATGGTGATAACACACTCAGAATAAAAAATGAAGATATTATTGAAGAATCCCAACGCTACAATTATATATTTCTCTCCAAAGTCAAATATATATTCCTCATATCAGAAATGTGTGTAGATCAGCCAAATTAATAATTGTTTTCTCATGTGCAAAAAGATGTTTATGAAATAGGTCGAGACAAGCACAAAACTAAAGATATATTATGAACTAGGTGAAATCTTTATCCCCTAATCTATCTCCCTATTGAATTGTGCTTAGCTAATTCTTCCAATCAAAGTCACCCATAAGGATAATTTCTTGAAAATGACATGGTAGTGTTATTTAAATAATTCCATGTCTGTGTTCTAGAATGTTGTAGATTGCAGAACTACAAACTCAATTCTACTGTGAAATTTATGTTAGTATAATTAATCCTCAGTTGTGAAATTTCTTTTTTTAGCCACAAATAAATTATGAATAAATATGTTTCTTCAAGAGCTCATCTGAAAAAAAATGTTGGGGTGACTACATAAGAATCACCTAAGGTACTTCTACAAATATGTATTTTATCTTTATTCTCTTTACCCAATCTGATTTAGTAGATAAGGACAGACACAATATTATATAAAAATGCCCAGGTGACTTTTCTATGTGGCTTGACTGGGGAACAGCTGTGCATTGTTCCAGCTATACAATATCATTAGTGTTATTGCTATAGAGCATGGAAATATGCAGTACAGGAAATTAAAACCATAATGTTTATTTATTATCAATGGACATTATTATTTTGCCTAGTTATAATCAGACTTCCTACGTTAGGAACTATAGCCTAAACGTTTGCCAATTAAACAGTTATAGCTCTTCTAGCACTTCTCCATATACACTGATCTGAATAACCCAAGTCTTTTATGTATCCCTTTTACAAAAAGCCAAGAAATCAATAAGATTAAACAAGACCTGCCAACATCCCTTTTAATTGTGTTTGAGCAAAACTGTTACTTCCACAGTGCCACTGCCAGACCTGATTTCAGAGACCAATAAATGAAGATATTAAAAAATTAAGAGAAATTCTTCAAAATTTCATTTTCAATGGATACATAAAATCCATTCAAACAGGTTATTCTGAGTCTACAACTGAAAGGTATACTTTGTTTGGAGAATTATCCTTTCTTCAAATTTAACTGTGGCATTGCTCCCTTTAACAACGGGAAGAATACAGATGACACGATCCAACTTGTAATGAGAATCTAAATTCATACACTCCCCTTTCTCATTGACAGGAATAACTGCAACATATATCTTTTTTCACACCATGTGGAAATATGTAACAATATTTCAGTTCTTGGTTTTTCTTGACCTTTACTAATATATTTAGCTACTTCAATTTTTACTTTTCCATTGATCCTTCCATTTCCAGTATACAAACGTTTTGAAATAAGTGTGAATTTTGCACAGTACAACTCCTCTGTTCCATTTTCTTCCATTTCGTGAGGAGGATGCTCTACAGTTATTGCAGGAAATATTAAGCAAAGGCCATGAACTTGGATTTCCTGCATTCCAAATATTTTCTACTTACTTTTTTTTTTTTTTTTTTTTTGAGACAGAATCTGGCTCTGTTGCCCAGGCTGGAGTGCAGTGGCTCAATCTCAGCTCACTGCAATCTCTGCCTCCCTGGTTCAAGCAATTCTCTTGCCTCAGCCTCCTGAGTAGCTGGGACTACAGGCGCCTGCCATCAGGCCTGGGTAATTTTTTTGTATTTTTTAGTAGAGACGAGGTTTCACCATGTTAGTCAGGTTGGTCTCTATCTCCTGACCTCATGATCTGCCCACCTTGGCCTCCCAAAGTGCTGGGATTACAGGCATGAACTACCGCACTTGGCCTTCAACTTACTTTTTAATATGAACCTCTTTACTGCCCCAGACATTCCATTTCTAGTGCCTTCCTAATTGTTCTCTAGCCCATTTATTTATTTTCCTAGCATATGCCCCCAGATTTGTGTAGTCCTCTTAGTGGAAGATGGGAGTTCTTTGGTTTTCAGTTCTATGAAAAGTATCCATTGTTCAAGAAATTGTGATCAATTTTATCCCTTAAAATTTTCTTCAAAGTTGCCTTCCTTCAATAGCTCAAATTCTGACCCTGGCCTACATTAAAACTTTTGTGTTTCTGTCTCATTCCCTTTTAATGCTTTTCATATTGTATATCTTTCCTCAGCTAGTCACCTCATAGCTCATTTCATTTATACTTCCATATCTATATTTGGCAGGTGAACTGGACTTTCACTTAGAAAAGGCTTATTCACTTAGCTAATGAGATAGTCATAAATTAACAGGTTTAATTTTTAAAAATTGCAAGATTATGGAACATCTAGTTTACTGCATCAAATTCGTATCTCTCAATCATCATTGTAGAGGAGGTGGCACATGTAAGAAGAAAGTAAATTTTAAGTGAACAAATGAGCATATGATATAATGGTTTTTAGCTCTACTAACAGGCTAATGTTCCCATTCCCTGAATCCTTATCCTCTTGCCTTATGACCTAACCCTAATCCACTTAATGCAGTTGTAATTATTCAGACTTGAGTCAAACAAATATCCAAAGGCTGACCCTGACATTCCTTTGTTGTGTGACTTTTGGCAAGTTAACACTCTTGAGCTTCAGTTTCCTCATTTATAAAATTGACCCAATGATAGTATCTATGCCACAGAAATGATGTAAAATAGTACATGTGAAAATATTTATCCTGGTAACCGAATATGGTGAACACTAAACATGTTAGTTGTTTTTACTGTAAGCCCCTCGGAGCAGGCTGTGCTATGGCCAAGCCATTGCGACCCCTGTGACCCACATGTACACATCCAGAAGGTCTCCTGGAGCCAGAAAGTCTGGGACAACAGGAAAACCCCAAAAGAAGAAAAACAGCTAGTTCCTGTCTTAGTTGATTAGCCAACCTTGCGACATTCTACCATTGTGACATGCTCTACCCTAACTGATCAATCAACCTCCTGACGCTGTGTCCTGTGACCCCTCCCACCTTGTGATAATGTACCTTGCGACATTCTTCCCCTACCTGCAATAAACGGCCCCTAACTGTAACTTTCCACTGCTTACCACTAACCTATAAAACTAGCTCCAATCCCACCACCCTCTGCTGACTCCCTTTTCAGACTCAGCCTGCTCACACCTGAGTGAATATACAGCCTTATTGCTCACACTTAGCCTGTCCAGGTGCTCTCTTCAATTAGACGCACGCATAACATTTACTATATTCGGTGAAAATTAGGATTTGTTAGACATTTTTCTTTATACTTAACATATAGGCTTGATTTTTATTTTAGTTATTTTTTAAAATTGATTAAATAACCTTACTTGAAATTGTGTGTTGATTATTTATTCTAGTGAATACACGAAAAAATTTTGGATAGTACCATGTATATTCAAAGAAAAGAGATATGTGGTTTCCAACTGATATAATTATTAGATCCAATATGACTTTCTGCATTAAAAAACAAAAACAGAAAAACAAATGATCTTCATTGAAACTGCATGTGGCTTGATATTTGTAAGAACAGTTGTACGTATCGTATCTTCAGATTTCTTATGCAAGTGCCACTATTAAAAAAAATCATTTATGCTTTTTCTCATATTGTTAACCTATATCATTTTGCATTAATTTGTCTGGCATTTGTTAGGCTTAAAAGACTTTGGAACATAGTTTCAAGGTTTGATTTTATTGATATGTTTACACAATAAAGCATCATTTAAAATATCATTAAATAAGACAAAAACTTACATTCCTCCCTTTAGAATCTCAGTAAATGTGAACACTTGAGAGCTTGCCATTTATGATTAGTATTTTATGGTACATCAAGTAAGCATCCTTCTTCACAAACATAAGTTTCCAGCTAGTGTATGTAATACCTATAAAATCTAATGTGGCTAATGAACAAGAATAAAATAATGGCAATCTATGGGAATAAAATAAAACATAAAACAAAGGTGAACAATATATTGTAGAAACAGGGACACTTTAGAAACAAGGGCATAATTTAAAGTTTAAAATACAAAAATCACGCAAAATAAATGTGCAGGAATATGCACTACCAATTCTTTTAATTTTGATTTAAATAAGAAATAATGCTTACTTGGAAGATAGGCAAATAGAAGGTTTAATAGATGATTATTATGATGAAAAATATTATCGACTATGATATACCAATACAATGGCACATGTTCTGTGAAATAATGAGATGGGACAGTTCCCTTGACCCCTTGTTGGACTTATAACCGGTGTGGCTTGCTTACTTGGCTAGTCACTGTGCTCAAATCCATCATGGGAGGGGGAGAACTCAGGTGAGCAGTTGCCTGGGCCAGGGCGAGCACTTTTGGGCTCCAGCCCCACAGCAGCATCTAGGGGTTTGTTACAATTAATGCTCCTTTAGCAGTTGCTGTCTGCAGATGGCTGTGTTAACCAGCTCAGTGGAGAGTCAAGTTGACAGCCTTTTACACCCTACCCTCTTGGTACCTGGGTTCTTGTTAGGCATCCAGGAAGCACCAGGTCACATGAATGGTTTGAAAGGTGATGAATGCGTAGGATTTTATTGAACGGTGGAAGTGCCTCTCAGCAGAAAGGGAGCTGGAAAGGAGATGGTGCGGGAAGAAGGTGATCTCTGAGTGAAGCTGCCTCTATCTGTAGTGTCCAAGGCTCAGTTGTTTCTTCTCCTCTAGAGGTTCAGTTGCTTCTTCTCTTTTCTCCTTCTCTGCTATGCCACTCTGCTCCTCTGGCAGTGAAGCTTGGGGTTTTTATGGGTACAGGGTGAGGGGCATAGTGAGCCAAAAGGCAACGACACTCAGGCAAGAAAATGGGGATGTGAAGGATGTGAAGTTCTCATTTAGGGCCACGGGTTTAGGTTTGAGGGTAGAATCTTTGCCAGAGACCCCGCCCTCTTTTACCCAGTGTTTCCCTGTCTCCTATCCATATCAATAATAAATTTAAAAGATTGCTAGTTGGAATCGGAATTAGAGATTTGGATGGAAATGTAAAATAAAAAGTAAAAGGTATTTCAAAAAAGGTGTTTGTAGCATGTGCATTTTTTTCCTATTGGGTTTCCTTCTAAAGTTTTTTTTTCCCCCCCACTAAAGGCAAATTTTCTTGCAAGTAACAGCTAATGAACATTGTTTTCTTGTTTAGTCTAAAGTTAGTTTCTGGGGAAAAAAAAAACATTAGGTTGTTTGAAACTTAATACATATGTCAATGTTTTTCCCTTGCCTAATAGCTAAACTGTACTTATTGCTGATTTTTTCAGACTGTTTGCCGCTGCTTGCATCTCCTCCTTTCAAACATGGGGTAATGTATATTTGAGAAACGTACAAGACTTTTTTGTCTAAGAAAAAAGGGAAAATAAAACTCTTTCTCCAAAAGGAAAAAAAAACATTGGCATCAGAAAATAACATTTTGTTGTGACTACATATTCAAAATGGAAATGAAGTTATCAGCTTATTCAGGTACTGCAATCAAAATGAATATAAAGAAAGTACACACATTCTAATAGCTTCAGTGTCTTCTATGTACATTTTATTCACTATGAGAAATTTTTTCTGATTATTTTTTCCCATTGTGAAAATTTATGTGCTGAAAAAAAAAAAAAACTTGCTCTTACTATAAAAATCAAAATAGAGAAATAGTAAAACTTAATGGGAAACTTATGTCTTTTGAGGACAGACAGACTTGGGCTTGACTCATATGTGGACCAATCTTGAGGTAGTGACCTTGGGCTAGTAATTAAACCTCTTTGAATTTTATTTTTCTCATCTATTAGATGGGACTAGTAACATCTTACAACTATGGTGAAGTATTGTGAGGATTAAATATGTTGAACTTGCTTGGTATGCCTGATAGATTTAATGTGGATAAATGCTACTTAACATGATGAATATTTCTTTGCTACTACGTACATAAGTTAGTAGTAGAAGATGGTAAGCATCTGGGATATTGTAGATATTAGGTTGTGATAACTCACTTTTTGCTCAATTTCAATATATTTTTAAAATTAGACATATTAGTGCAGAGATTCATAAGGAGATGTGTCATTCATTTTTCGTAGAGTGGTTGAATGACAACTGCTATTTCATTATTATTTATTTGAATATATGGCATAATGGCATAATATTACATATATCTTGTAACATATAAATCTAATCATGTTATCAACCTTGTTTGAAACCTAAAAAGATATTTTACTGCCTAATTTAAACCAAAAATAAAATTCTGCGCCCCTCAACCAATTGAATGGACCCCCTTGGCCAAGGAGACCGCAAAGATACCTGAAAAAATAGTTCAGGCCATGATGGAAATGGAGGGTTGAACATGCCTCATTATGCCCTTCTCCCTTTGGAGCTGTGGAAGGAAAATCAATCTCGGTACCCTAACATCACTAACTCAAAGGAAAATGTCAGGCTGGGTACTGCTTCGGGCAAAGCTGCCTCTCATTCTATTGCTGTATAAGAGAGCTACATAAAAGCTACATATCTCCCTTACAATTTGCCCACGAGGAAATTCCTTGTAGACAAAGGAGAAGCAGAACACAAAGTCATCCCTATGCTCACATGAGACAAATGCATATGCAATTGCTTCCTTTGCTCTACTGTTTCACTAAGCCAGACAAAAGCACAAATGACTATTTCTGTAAATTGTGTATTCAGTGAAAAGTTAATCAGAAACTCAAAATAATGCAAGAATTTGCCTCTTATCTACCTATGAGCCGGAAGCCCCTTCCCCACTTTGAATTGTCCTTTCAGACCAAACCAATGTATATTTTACACGTATTGACTGATGTCTCATGTCTCCCTAAAATGTATAAAACCAATCTCTAACCTGACCACCTCGGGCACATATTGTCAGGACCTCCTGAGACTGTGTCACAGGCACATCCTTAAGCTTGGTAAAATAAACCTTCTAAATTGATTGAGACTTGTCTGAGGTACTTTTTGGTTTACAGAGTTTAAACACAACTGACCAGCATTAATATTAAAACAAATCATGAAATCCACCTGCGGATCCTCCTATGACCTGGAAGCCCCAACTTCCGGATGTCTGGTCTTTCTGGGCCAAATAAATGTTTATCTTACATGTATGGATTTTTGTCTTTGCCTGTATCTTCTATCTCCCTAAAATGTATAAAACAAAGCTGTAACCCAACTACCTTGGGCACATATCGTTAGACTCAGAGCTCCTGAGGCTGTGTCATGAGCCATGGTCTTTAACCTTGGCAAAGTTAACTTTCAAATTGATTAGGATGAATCTCAGCTTTTGGTTATACTATGGAATAAAAACCAAATGTGTAAGTATTAAATGCCATGTTTTTCATTCTTTGGCCCATATAATTTTATTTAGTCATATTTCTGTGTTTCATTTACTTATTCTTTATTATTTTTGTTCCTTCCTGCATTCATTTATTTTCTTGAATTTAAATATAACTGAAGTTATTGTAAATTATATATATGATATAATGCAGCAAAGTGTAACATTCTCTTCTAATACCTTCATTGCTACTTCCCAGAAGAGATCAATACTATAAGTTTGTTATACACTCCTTTGGAACCTTGGCTTTATTTATGGAGTCAGAAAATATCTTAAAATGTTAATTTTAGTTATTTATTTTCCATACTTCCTTATATATGCTTCTCATAACCTAGGCATCCACAATGCAAAAAGGTCAGTTATAGCAGAAAACTAGTAAATAACCTTCGACTATTTTTGTATTTTCATTCAAAATAATCTCTTGAAGCCCTCAACAGAAAAACACACACACACACACACACACACACACACACACACACACACAAATCATTTAACTTAAGAGGTTTTTTTTTTTTTTTTTTTCATTTGGCTGGTTAGGAGAGAGGCATCTCTTAATAATCAGACAAGAGGTGAGATATGGTATATGGGCCATAATTTCATAATAATAAACTTATACCAGTTAATGTGCTATTTGATAAATATTCTGTTTTGATTTATTTGAAGCACCTGGTAAGATTGCACTTCCAATCTACCTTGTAGGTTTATGGGATTTTGTGGCAAATGCTGAGCAAGGAACTGAATGTGCTGATGGAATAGCTCTTTTTGAGGCCAGCATCTTTAAATAATTAATGCCAGTATTGACAGTGACACAAGACAGACACATTCCTAGGCAGACAGGGATGAGTCCCTGGTAAAACCCGATCTTCAAGCCAAAGGCAGTTTAAAGCCTGAAAACCGAGCTGCTAGTTCCAGATAGAGTTCATGATCAGAGTTAGAACTTCTATCCGCAGCTTACCTTCTCTCTCTTGATTGGTTCCTTCTGGATGATGCTTTTTAACCAATTGGATGGTGATTTTTCCAAAGACCAGCTATGGACCAATCAGCACACATTCTCCCATGGTAAACCCAAACAAACCCAGACTCAGCCCCAACCCGCTTCCAGGGTGCCTTCTCACAGTTAAGAACTTTCCTTCTGTTGCTCAATAAAATTCTTCTCTGCCTTTCCTACTCTCCAGTGTCCACACACCTTATTCTTCTTGGTCACAGGACAAGAACTTGGAACTTATTGAGCTGTGGATGGGTGGATTGAAAGAGCTGTAACACACTCCTGCTCGCCAGACTACAAGAGAGAGCTACAAGAGAGAGCTACAAGAGAGAGCTATAACACGCTATGGCTGAGCTACCAGAGCGAAGAGCTGCAACTTTTCTTGGGACTCCCAAGCAAGAGCTGTAACACCCCTTGGGGCTCAGCAATTGCTGATTGCTGGCATCTCTGAGGTTTTGGGCACCAACAGGTTTGGGCCTATTTTAGACGCCGGCGCCCTATGCAGAAGCCACTCAAAGCACGCCTGATTCAGCCTCAAGCTGAGCATAGAGAGCCAAGGCAGTCAAGGGATCCGGGCCAGGGAGTGAACTGACTGCAGGGCCCTGGGCTGAGCAGACAGAGCAAGTCCAGGTGGCTCTAGAAAGGCCAGGGTAGAGGCAGTGGTGGCCACAGAGATTTCCAGCTAGCAAAGTGGCACCAAAGGAATCCTGTAACAATATGAGACCCACCATAGTCATCTTTTCTTTTCTTTTTCTTTTTTTCTTTTGTTTTCTTTTTATCTGCCAGGACAATTGGGCATAATACAGATGAAGGCTGTTCTATCGTTTTTTTGTTACAGAGTAATGATGACAGAGAAGAGTCAGCTGACCAGCAATGAAAACACAGCCAGAGCAGAAAATGAAACTTTGTGGCAAGTGACTGAATTTTGCTGTTATTACGGAAGTATTGCCTAATAACTACCAACTAAAACAATATTGCAGATATGATTCTTTTGATTTATGACTTTTGCCTGAATGATATTATGGTTGTTCAAAATAATTCACTTGGGGGACACGTGCAGTCATTATATAAAAGCAAGTTGTGTATAGAGATCTCGTTTCGTGACATAATAGTTGTATAAAACGAGAAAACTCTAAAAGTTTTGTTATACTATACTCAGTTTCATAACCGTAAATTGTTTATAACAATAGTTATTGTTATGATGATGGAAGATAATTAATTATTTTCTTGTATATAGAAACACCTAACCACATTAGGCAATACAGTAAAGCCTATTGAATATGTCAAAATAAGTACTTCTTATTTGTCACCAACCATCTATTTGAATAAATATGGCCAATCATGAAACAGATAAATTGAAATATCATGAATATTACTGCATAAAGTATTTGTTACATATTTCATCCTGTTTTTCCACAAAGGTATAAACTAATACAAATCTGGCACAGTTAATACATTTTTTCTAATGTTAAAGTATTTATTTATCCTTGTAGAGCATCTGAATATAAAGTTTCTTCTGATTTCCTGAGTTCTTCACTATGACGCATTTACAAAACAATTACTGTCAAAAGCTTCATCTGACAAGAGTGACTTGGAGTGATAAGATTCTGCTACAATATTTATTTAACGATCTCTCACACACTCAGAGCAAGTGTTTTGGAATATCCCAACACTTGCTTCTGAATCTCCCAAACTGAGGTCTGACACTTATTAATGAGTTATTTTATGAATGAATTTTTAATGAGATTTCTAATGAATTATTTATTTTCTGAATCTGTGTTTTTTCACATAGGAAATGAAGAAAAATTTCACTAACTTAATGTGTTAGTTACAAAACTGTCATCTAATAGGTTTTGATTTATCTGTACTCTATAAGTAGCAAAAAGCAATCTTTATTTTCTACATAGTATTGCTTACATCAGTAATTCAATTAATATAGCAATTGCTACTCCTTATTGGCTGATGCTATCTCAGTTTTAATACTGTAACTCCCAGAAACCGAAGAAATTTCTATAACTCAGCACACTAAATAAGTATCAATAGATATTATGTGTTCTCTTTAAGAAGCCGTAATTTCATGTATATACATAGCACTGTACTGACTGAATTTTATCTCTCATATTAGGCTCTTGCATGTGGCCCCTCATTTTGATAGCAAAATAATTTATTTTAACTTAAACCTGAGACTGTTCTGATTATTAGTGCTTTGCCTAATTTTCAGGATCATTCTTTCAAAAACCAGATTTGTGATTGGAACAGGGGCCTGCATTGTGTGTTAATTATTCATATTTGAGAAAACACATTTTGAAAGTGTTTATTTTTAAGCTAAGATAAGTTAATTTACAAATAATAATATATTTAATTGATTTTGAGCCACTTTGCCTGGGGTGGGCTCTGGGAAGAAGTATTTTCGGAAATGCTCAATTGATTTTATTATTATGCAAATTTGAGAAACTATGCCCAGGAAGATAATCATTTTAATTTTTAACAAATACACTTACATTATTTATTTGCCATAAAAGTGTCATAAGAGAAATATTGCCCTTGTTTAAAACACTACTTAGTGATAAAGAAGAACAAAATTTTGTCAGCTGTAATATGGATTAGCTTGTGGGCTGTTAAGTGAAATAAGACAGGCACACAAAGATAAGTATCACATGTCCTCTCTCCTATGTGGAAGCTCCAAGAGCTGATCTCACAGTAGTAGAGAGTAAAATAGTGGTTACTAGAGCCTGGGAAGGGAAGGGTATTTTGGGCATACCTGGAGATTGGTTAGTGAATGTAAACGTACAGCTAGATAGCAGAAATAAGTTCTCGTGTTCCATAGCACTATTTAGTGACTGTCATAAACAACAACCAATGGCATATTTTCAAACAGTTAGAAGAGCAGACTTGAATATTCTCAACACAAAGAAATAATAAATGTTTGAAGAGATGGATTGCTAATTACTCTGATTTGATTGTTACACATTGCATATAGGTTTTGAAATATCATCTTGTACCTCATAACTACTATTATTAGTAGTAAACTGGTACTAAAATAGTACCTCATTACTATTATTATTAGTAAACTACTACTATTATTGTCAATTAAAAATAATTTTAAAGAAGTTGTCAGTATAATACATCAAAGATGCTTGTCAACTCCTATAAATGCTTCTGAAAGAACATAAGAAAATGTATAGTTTGTTATATTGGTCCTCTTATATCCTTTTGAAAACACAATATTTTGCATTTATAAAATAATAAAACTTAAATATGAACATATATACATTTCTGCTATTTTCATTTGATTCATATCAATGTTGAGGAGAACTCATAAATTTGGGCATGACTTTTTGTCCCATGTCTTGGACACTAATAAATGATTTAAGACAGTATAAAAATGCAACTTATTTAAATAAATAAACACTAAAAATAAACTCTCTACAATTTCATCATTTCCATTGATATAACCGAAAAAACACATATATTCCTTTTAGATTTGTTCTTTGTATGCTGAATATTATAGAGTGAATATGAGGCTTTGTTTTGTAAGGAATGTGAGGTTTCCTGAGCTCTCAGACTTACACTATTAAAATAAAGATAGTACTGGCCAAGATATACAAGAAAATATGATAAATAAAATAATAATCTTATTTAAAAATGAAACCAACGTATCTTATGAAGTGTGATATCAGGCAAGATGCTTTAGGCAAACACATTGATACTTGTAACTTCAAATTTTTCAGGCTTTATTAATACAAAGTTTTATTCATTAAAATCTTTCTCTTACTTTGTCTTTCTCCCTCCTGTTCACATACATACACACAAAAATTTCTTCTGGAAGAATTAATTCATATTTCCAATATATCTAGTGAAATTATTAAACATAGATCAATAAGGAAGAATTTATTACTCACAATAAAAGTACGTTTAGTTCTTTATGTGACCAAATGCCCCTAGGGCAATTTTGCTTTCATAAATATTGGGTAAAGTATTTAAACTGTTGCATAAATTGACATCTTTTACTTTCCTCCCAGCCTCATTTTAATCCACCTATTTCAAATTCAGTGTTCCTAACAAATGAGATACATTTTCTGTCTCCTAAACATTAACAGTCTTTTTAATAAATAATTTACATTTCTTGCATATACTCTCGATATTTTGCTCTGATGCTTTACGTTATTGTTTGTGAACTAGAACAGTGATTATAAATATAGTACTAATGAATAAGTCTATTGAAATCATTTTCTACCCAAGTGACACATAAAATTTATGTATGTTATATGTCTATTAACTGAAAACTTCCTAAAAGACATCAGAAATAAAACTGTTGATTAAATAGTTATTTGTATTAGTCAAATATTCTTTACATCAGACAACCACAGGGACAATGTTCGTGGTATCTCAAATGGGCAATGCAGAAGGAGGATAATGATAAAACTTTAGGGCCTAAAGTAAGACATTTTAGGATGGCTCTTGCCTACCGAAGGACTAAGTGATGTTGCGCAGACTTTTATGCAGTTTTCTTTCTTTCTGTTTTTTTGTTTTATTTTAATTTTTTTAGATGACACATTGAAGCAAAAGTCTTCATGCAAGTCTTGATAAGCTGTTCGCATCATTAAGAAACCTATTTGAGGGAGTTCACAGTTTCAACTCTGATCACCACTTTTTCCCCCTGAAACAAGTAGGTAAGATATGTCTTGTCATCGGCAGTATTTAACACAGGCCAAATAAAGCATCCATGATTCTAGTATTGTTTCACAAAGACACAGAAACAAATGTTGCTTTAACTTTCTTTGGTGTAATGGTAATAATTCTATGTGTGGTCTTTTATCTAGTATCTATTGACTTAATTTAGAATAGCAGTATAGACTAATGTTTGGACATCTCCACTCTTCAGTCAAAAGCGATGTATTTGAATCCCAACAATGAAACTAAGATATGTGACCATGGCAAGTTACTTAAACTCCTTAAGATCGCCTCTACTATTCTGAAAACATTTTCTGTAATAACAAAAAGTTTAAAATATTGCATGTGTATTATTCATACAGACCATGAAACATGGTAACTACTTTAAGTATTAGATAATATATAAATAATATTTCTAAAATTGTTATAACCTATTAGTGTTATTAGCATAGGCTGTAGTACATGGTAAGTGCTTATTACTAGGTAATATATTTACATATATTATATTAATATATAAATGTGTTATATCCCACTAGTGTTATATTTTTGCTTTTTAAAATTATTGCACTTGTTGCACACAGTAATTTGTTTATATGAAACATATAGGACTGTTATTCTTAAAACATGTGCCACCATTGAACAACTAATAAGTAAACAGTCAACCTGACACTAATGAGAAAAAGAAATTAGTTAAAAGTCTATTTCGTATGTATCACTACTATGATATCAATGTTTGCACCTCGTAAATGATAGCTATATGACAGTAAAAATGATGTGGATTTATAAAATAGTGGAATTTGTTTTAGTTATTTTAAGAGTTGAAATCTCCAAAATATAGGCAGATTATTCCAGGTGCGTATTCCATAACAGACACCTCCACAATGGGGGAGTAGAAAAAAGAAAATGCATGGTATTGTGAAGCGATAGCTTAAAATTGTGTTACAAAAATGAATTGAATTATGATATCAAAGGGAAGTCAGATAGAAAGCACAACAATATTACCTGGAATTTGCCAAATTCTTCAACTCTTCCCCCCAAAAATGCCTGGCACGTACTATGTATTCCAAATAAACATACTCACTGTATTAGTTTTCTAGGGCTGCCATAACAAAATACCACTGATAGGGTGGCTTAAAAAACAGAAATTGGTCAGGTGCAGTGGCTCACACTCGTAATCCCAGGACTTTGGGAGGTCAAGGAGGGTGGATCATGAGGTCAGGAGATCGAGACCATCTTAACTACCACAGTGAAACTCCGTCTCTACTACAAATACAGGAAATTAGTCAGGTGTGGTGGCACGCACCTGTAGTCTCAGCTAAGTGGGAGGCTGAGGCAGAAGAATTGCTTGAACCTGGGAGATGGAAGTTGCAGTGAGCCAAGATCTCACTACTGCACTCCAACCTGGGTGAAAGAGCAAGACTCCACCTCAAAAACAAAAACAAACAAACAAACAACAACAACAACAGAAATTGATTTCTCACATTTCTGAAAGCCAGAAGTCCAGGTCAGGTTGTTGGTGGGCTTAGTTTCTTCTGAGGCCTCACTGTGTCTTTCCGTGGTCATCTCTCTGTGCATGTACATGTCTGGTGTCACTGTGTGTACAAACTTAGTTTTCTTAAAAGCATATCAGTCACATTGGGTTAGTCCCACCCTGCAGGACCAATGTTTACTTATTTTCCCTTTTAAAGACCATATCTCCAAATACGATTACATTTTGAGGTACTGAGGTTTTAACACTTCAACATATTAATTTGGAAGTCAGTGCACAATTCAGCCCATAACACTCATCCTCCTTGTTTTTAAAATAACACTAAATGGGAAGAAGGAAAGACTACATTTTAGCGAGCCACAGTAGCCAATGTGTCAAAATAAAAGTAAGATAAAGGATACATCACTGCAATATCTTGGTAGAAGAAAAGTTTCCAAAAAATTAAAAGGCTTTAGACAGCTGAAATAAAAATAACACTTACTTTCTCTGACTACTATTGAGAATATTAGTATTCTAAATAACTTCTCCATATCAATCTGAGTGGTGCACAAGATTTCAGTATTCACCTTATTATGAATAATCTAGATGGTCTCATGTCTATTGATGTTAATTACCAAGGCAGTTATTCTGCTTAATTTTATCAAATTTTTATGGCTTGATTTCTACCAGTAGTATTTTTGATAAATTGTGTTATATGTCTCTGAATTTTCACCAAGATCTCAAATGTGATAAATGGTTTCTATCTGAAGATATCCTGGAGACATCCCTTGAATTCAGCTGATCATCTTCGCAGGATGCCTTCAGACTGAACATGACATTTTGCAGTACAATTCATGTTTTAAAGTCTTCTCTTATACAATGCTACAGAATAACTACATGAGGCATTTTCTTGGGTGAAATACATATCCAAATAGTGATTTCATGTCAGTATTGAAGTATTAATATAGAAGTTCAATTATATCAGTTCTTTAAGATGTCATCTTACAAATTATTTAGAAACTACACTCTTGACCCAGACGACAAAGTCCTGAAAATGTAATATTAATGACTCCTTTAGGATGCTAATATTCCAGATAACATTTATATTTTTGAGTATGACAGATAACGGTAGTGAGAAGTGTAACTGCATTTATGCCACATTTGTTTGAATGCCTTGGCTTTAGGTAATGGGGGTTGTCAGAAGAATAATTCCGGCATGTATTTCGAAGCTTTGAAAGGGCTGAGTGGGCTTCACTGGTTTCATTTCAAGATAGAAGGAAAGTCTCATGGCACATGAAGTGCTGGAAACAGGAAAGCTGATATCAGATAACATCATTATACAACACAAGCAGTTCTGCTTATCTGTTCTGTTTCAAAGAGTCAGGCTATATTCAATTGATTGAGTATGATTTGAACTGAAGAGAAAAATTGCACGGTTGTATCCCACCCTTATTCTTGACTTTTTTTTTGCACTAGACTACAGTTTAATAAAAAGAAAAAAAATCAGTCAAATAGACTTTAGACACAGCAATATTTCATATCTACAAATCATAGTGAGATAATTGCAACCTAAATCAATGTAGCAAAATTTGGTGAGAAAAGGTAAAATCACAAATGTTTAACCACAGTGATTCCTGACATCTTCTGCTGAAATGGAAAAATAATACAAAATCAGGAAAGAATGTTTTGAAAGTTATGGTGAGAACATTTACAAATTTTCTTTTTTAACTTTTCTCAGGAAGAAACAAACGTCTTAAATTGTAGTGTTATTGGTTTCCCTGGTGAAGTGTCCTTATATATTTTGCCTAGGGAATTATTACTTGTCTCCCCAACTTCTACAGAGGAAAAGAAAATGAATTACAAATGACACATTTAGAAACCATTATAAAATAAATCACAAAGAGGATAATGTTAGTATGAACGATGAACAATTTGAAGATCTGGTAAAATAATCAAAATTGTAAATTATCTTTTCTATTTTAATATTTATTGAAGTATTGAATACATACAGAAAAGGGCAGTCATTAGAAGAAGACAGTTTGCTGAATTGTCACAAATTAGACACACTTATATATCCATGAGATTTCTTTGAATAAAACAAATCTATTTGCTTTAAATGAATTTGTTTCCATTTTAGATAGCTAGACATATGATAGAATTAGTTTTCTCTTACTGCATAACAAATTGCCCCTCAAAATTCGTGATTTACAGCAAGAATAAATGTTTATTATTGCTTACAGTAGGGGTCTCCAACTCCCAGGCCATGGACGGGTACTAGTCCGTGGCCTGTTAGGAACTGGGCTGCAGAGCAGGAGGTGAGCAGTCAGTGAGAAAGCATCACCACCTGAGCTCTGCTTCCTGTCAGATTAGCCACAGCATTAGATTCCCATAGGAGCACGAACCCTATTGTGAAGTGCACAGGCAAGTGCCCTAGGCTGTGCACTCCTTATGAGAATTTAATGCCTGATGATCTGAGGTGGAACAGTTTCATCCTAAAACCATCCCCTGCCGTCCGTGGAAAAGTTGTCTCTCACAAAATCAGTTCCTGATGCCAAAAAGGTTGGGGACCAACTTTTGGGCTGGCACAGTCTCTATGGGTCATAATTATAAAGAGACATTAGCTGACAGTTTTTTCATGAGGCTGTGCTTCAATGTCACCTGTGGCTTTAGTAAGCTGAAACTTCTTTTAAGGAGTCTCACACATGGACAGCATTGTGTACTTGTTATTAACAGAGATCTCAGTTCTTTCCTAAGTGAGCCTCATTACAAGTCCATCAAAATGTAATCATGACATTAAATTCCGTGATCCAGAAAAGCAAGAGTGAAGCAGCAGTGTCTTTTATGACCTGGTGTTACTTGAACAATATTCTTTCTGCCCTAGAAATTGTCCCTTATTAATATGAGTTCAAGGAGGCACAGATCATTGATGGTCATCTTTGAAACTAATGTATTTAAGTATAAATAAATATACACCTATGCATTTGAAATCATGCATCTTAAACAGAACCAAGTGTTTGCAAATATATGTTTAAATTAAAATGCAGACACTTATAGAAAAAAAAAGAGCTTAGAAATTCAGGGAAAGTTGCATGAAAATCTTATGTGCCGTTTGTCTTGTGTTCTGGGGAAATCACATAATATCATCATTTGGTCTATATTTAATCTAGATGAAATTTAATAGTCTTAAAATAACCAAAAAATTTGCACATATCGCCCATAGGAGTTAAAGGAAAAAAAATCTGTTAAGGATGAGTATGAAGAAAAGTTTTAAACACATTTTACTTAGAATAGTTAAAATCAATATGCAAGAATAGCAGATATGCCTCAATTCAAGTGGCAGGGATTTTCAAAGACACAGGTATCAAGGGAGTTCATTCCAACAATCTCAAGGAAACAAACTACAGTGTTAATTTTTTTAAAAATAACATTACTCGACCACAGAATTAACACCATAAGCATCATTATTTGCTTAAACCAGTCCTGTGGGTTGGGAAACAAAGGAAGATTATCTCCTATTTGCCTGATATACCAGTCAGAGTTTATGATATTTATATTTTTATAGATTTATATTGTTTACTTGTGAGATGGTGCAGTTGAGATTTTGTTCAAACCATTGAAATACACTTCATAATTCCAGCATAATAACTTTTTGCGGCCGGGCGCGGTGGCTCAAGCCTGTAATCCCAGCACTTTGGGAGGCCGAGACAGGCGGATCACGAGGTCAGGAGATCGAGACCATCCTGGCTAACACGGTGAAACCCCGTCTCTACTAAAAATACAAAAACTAGCCGGGCGAGGTGGCGGGCGCCTGTAGTCCCAGCAACTCGGGAGGCTGAGGCAGGAGAATGGCGTAAACCCAGGAGGCGGAGCTTGCAGTGAGCTGAGATCTGGCCACTGCACTCCAGTCCGGGCGACAGAGCGAGACTCCGCCTCAAAAAATAAAAAATAAAAAATAAAAAATAACTTTTTGCTTCATGTTGCTGGTGTAGATTTTCATCAAAACCTTGGCGTTTTGATGAAAATTACCTTCACTACACTTAAGAATACAGTGGATGATCTCTTAGATGATATTAGAAAACTACATTGTAGAAAACTATATTGTAGAAAACATTTTGGCAATTAATAGTATTTCCCTATGATAAAATTAGTTTTAAAATAGAAAGTTTTGCATTGAACTTCATTAATCATATGTCACCATTATGTATAGAATAGAAACAAAATCCTTGAATATAATTTTATGAAGATGTATTTATAAAGATCACTTTATCTTTTTTAATTAATCAATCTCTTTCTCTCACAGACACAATCTTTCTTCATGTAGATTTAAAAACAATATATAAAATATATTACTTATATAACAAAATGTATATGTAATTGATATAAAGTACATAATTATATATTACCTAAGCACATGTATAATGATGTCTATATATTATAAATTAACAGGTTATATTTAAAATTTACCTACAATATATGCATATATAGATTATAAATTGATAATTATCTATATAGATTATATAGAAATGAATGGATGGATGGATACAGAGATAGATAGTTGAGAGAGAGTAATAAGAGCTACAGTGACAGGTGTTGAACTCCCTAAACAAAAAAGGTTTGAATTCTAAATTGATAATTCTGAAATACCAGAATTTATAATTGGCTTATCAGTTATTACTATGTAACAATTAGGTTATAAAATTTCATCCTATCAATTAATTGACAAATACAATTATATGACAAAAAATACAAATACTTCTTTTTTCTTCTCCATCTTTTTTATCTCATTATTTCATTAATACAGATAAATACATTAATCTGTATTTCATTAATTGCTGCTCTTAACTTACTTTTTTTTCTTCTATTTTTTGTGTGTTTGTTTTGCAATTCTTTCATTAACTTACTAATTTGTGTGTTTGATTTGCTATTTTTTGGTGTTATTTTCATATAGGAAAATATATATATAATTCAACGGAAAAAAAACCCTGCAATATGTATAACTTTCTTGCCCTTGGTTAACAAATTAAGTTAAACAGTCAACACTGTTTCTGCAATCTGACAGGACTGCCCTTGCTATCACCCACCATGTCCCTTGGCTCTGTCCTCTGGGAAGTCTTGCCCATTAGGCTTCTTGGCCCTTCTGTGTTAGACATCAGGAAGATAGCCTTCCTAGAGGATTGAATTTTTATAGTTCTTCCTCTGTTTTTTTCAGTTTAGAGTTTATGGGATTGAAATCACTACATGTTGTAAGGAGTTTCTTCGGCGAGAGAACCCAACAAATTCTTATCTTAACAGCCTTATGGATTAATTACTTCAAATAAATTTTCCTGCTGAGTAACTATAGGGAAATATTTTTTCCAGACAAACCTTTATACTTGAGCTTCTCATCCTTTATTATCTGGCTTCATCTTTACTTGTCTCCTGGCCATTTATTTAATGTCTTTTTCCATGAAACAACTCGAAACTATCTTTGTGATAGGAAAAGGCGGGATCTTTAACACAAATTTTAGTAATAAGAGTCATGGGTATCCTCTATATCTCTTATTAGCTTTGGATTACTTCCACATATTTTTCTTCATTTTTTCAAATTAATTTTTTAAACAGAAAATAGAAGGCATATTGCCAAATAATTATTTCTATATGAAAAAATAGATAATAGCAGGACAGTTTACACAATTTGTGTGTTCTAGGACAAGATGGAAATGTGGGGTTCCTTGTTCAAAAATAATTTCACGACAGCCATGGAAAAGCCAAGTATGAGGACCTTCTCAACCTAGGACCCTGTGAGACTGCACAGGTTGCATGGCCAAGAAGCCAGCCCTGAGTAGAGATTCTGAACAGGAAAATCTTATTTATTGTGAGAGAAGTTTTGAACTTTAAAATATTTAGACAAGAAATTTTCACAACTTCATTGTTTGAGTAGTTATCACATTAATAAACTTGAACATAAAATTGGAATTTGTTGTTCAGCTTGTGAAGATATTTAAGTTAATGTTAAATAAGAAGAAACAGTCATAGGCAATGTCACCATACCATATTAGCACATTTGTAATAAGTGTATAGATTGCACAAATGTCATGATTGTTTCTAAAATTTGATAAAGGTCGAGTGAGGTGGCTCACACCTGTAATTCTTGCATTTTGGGAGGCTGAGACAGGTATATTGCTAGATCTCAGGAGTTTTGAGCCCAGCCAGGGCAACATAGTGAAACTCTGTCTCTACAAAAAATACAAAAAATATTTTCTGGGCATGGTGACTTGTGCCTGTAATCCCAGCTACTTGGAGTTGTGGGGGCTGAGGCAGGAGAATTGCTGGAGCCCAGAAGTCCAAGGCTGTGGTGAGCTGAGATTGTGCCTCTGCACTCCAGCCTGGGCAGCAGAGTGACAGCCTGTCTCAAATAAATAAATAAATAAATAAAAATAGAATGAAATTTGATACAAATAATCATTCTTCTGATTAAATATTTAATTTATTTATTTCATAGCTGTATTCCTTAAACATAATTATCTATATTTAGTATTTATGACACCAAATCTTATTACATGTGACATTAAATTTTAATTTCTTCTATGAAATTCTTAAAATACATTATCTTAAATTTCTGGATGTCTTTTGTTTAGATAATAAAATGGAAAGTAGGTTTGAAAAACAGTGATTACACTTTTAATTTTAAGTTTAAATTGTTCACTGTCTAAAAGTACTTATTACTTTTGGTGAGACTACTCCTATTTAACATTTTCATTGGCATGCTAATAATTTTAAATCTTTAATAATTGTCTATAAATTTAAATTATTCAAAAGGGAAATAATTCCAGAGGCTTTATGTATAAAGTATATAGTACTGAGGCTATCATAAAAACAGAATTATTCAAATTAGTAAGTATCCACTGGCCTAAAATATCATATGAGGTCATTAATAATGAGGCATAAAAACATATCCAATTGCTTAATTCCCAGCAGAACCATATATTTAGTTTTATTGGCTATATGGTATGCAAATCTCTTAATCACTAAGATCATAGTTTAATTGATGAGATTCATTTTAAACTAATAAACTAATTTATACTACATTTAATTTTGACTCTTTTGTATTCTTATAATCTGTTCTGTCCTATACTTTGTGACTATTCTATTTCTTTCCTGAAATGTCTTTTATGGTATGAAAATAGTAAGGAAGCATTATGCATTTACATAGACTTTTCCTTAACTACTTTTCTTATATATATGCACATATAAATGTGTGTATATTTCTGTGTGTATATATATATATATATACACACACACACATTTTTAACACCATTTTATTTTTAAGTGAAGCATGCTGAGCAAAAATTTAAAAGAATTTTACTATTAAAAAAGTTATCTTTTGAATTTCTAGAATAAGTGTCAGTGGAATCTCCATTCAAAGTAACTTCCATCTGATGTAACCAAGTGTAACAGAAATAAAAAAGATCTTACAGAAGACAGAACCAAAGATCAAGAAGAACAATGATAAACGGTGACAAAGAGAGTGAAATAAGAATCTGACAAAGAACGTTTGCTCCTCTAAGAACTATATTCCTTTTAATATGTATCCAGTGAGGTTTTAGAATCTCATATAACAAAGACACATAAGCCTCCCTCATTTTTGTCTCTTTAATATCATATGTGTGTGTGTGTGTATATGTGTGTGTGTGTGTATGTATATATGTATAATGTTTCTGCTCAGTTCTCTCATTTTTATATTTTATATTGTACGTTGGTGTGATGAGGGACGTTTTTTCTTTTAGTTTTCAGGTGTCCAGAGCAAAGGAAGCCATGTACATCTGACATAGAAGAAATCACAAAACACAGTGGGATCTTGAGCCTAATGCTAGATATGCTGATTAGGTGGGACTTTTGGGATTGGGTAAAAATGTTTCATACATGGGTGAGGAGGAAACCAAATATTTGATGGCCAGAATGACAGAATGCATTGGTGTTCAACCATATATGTGTCCCGTCTTGAAAAATGTCATATGATAAGGTCAGGCTAAACTATGTGACATATCAGCCAGAAAAACATAAGAAAAATGACCTTCTGGGCAGAATTTAAACCACTGACACTTATTTTTTAAAATCTTTTTTTTTTCCTTGACTCTGAAATGCTAGAGTTGTATTTCTATGGAACTTATGGTGTTCCTTAGATATACTGATAAAGTCCACTTGCCAACCTGTAATGGACATATAACCCAAACGATACACTATCACGTTAAGTCACTGACATTTGATTGTGCCTTTTTTCCCTATAGTTTAGCCAGGATGTGGATAAAATCATCTTTCTTCAAAACTCTCATGTAAGTCTCAGTGTATTAGATCAATTTGTATGATAAATGTATCAGATTGGTTCCCACTGTGAACTAGAATTAGTATAACTTAAGAAGGGGTTAATAAAAGGACTACTTTGAAATTAAAATTCTCTAAAAGATGTATCACAGTACACTAGAGCTACTAATAACACATTCTCTTAGCCTGAACGGGGAGATGCAATTGTAGTTACCAGAAACTGGAAGGAAAGAATTCAATGGAGAGAACCAGCTGGAGTGGTGGTGTCAACAGCCAAGAAAAGATAAAGCAACAGAGAGAACTGTGGGAATAGTAGTTCTCTATTCACTCTTCTCTCTCTCTTTAACTTTCTGGTACCTCAAACTGGCCAGTCTCTTTTAACAGAGAAGGGTGGAGAAGGTAAATGAAGAAGTAAGCAGAAAAATTCCAGTTCGGTGAGCTTCAGTCAGCTTTTTTGATTGACTTGGAAATAGCAACATTAACAAAGTCAGAATGATATTGCAGAAAACTAAAAAAAAAAAAAACAAAAAAAAATTAAAACAAATTAAAAACTTAGAAATACAATAATAAAACAAAACCAATATTAATAAGATGATCTAGGTTACAAGTTTAACGAAAAAATAAAACAAGCAAGATGAGAAAGTGGAAAGAAGTCAGGTATTAAGACTAAAGTCTTAAAAACATGTAGTAGAGCTGATGCTAGTGTCAGCATCTAAAGAATGAAATATACAATGACGATTATCAAAGGAGTAAAAGTACAATTTTTTCTCTATATGTGCTTTTCCAGAGGGAAATTATTTCCTGTTCAGTGGACATTGTTCCCTTCACTACCGCTCACACACATACGCAGGTTCATATTCATACTAGATAATTACATTTCCTCAAAGAGTACTTAGTTTACTATTACATGTTCAGACATACATATAAATTGAAAATAATGTCTTAAAATAGTTAGGTCAAAAGGTTCCGATTGTGTACGAATTACTCAGATTTAGTAATCCTACAGATTTAACACAAACTGAATTTGTTTTAGAATATCTATAAAATAAACCACGTATTCCTCAGTCACTTCTTTGAGTACAAAATGAAGAAAATGTTTGTATTATTTCTCACATCTTTTACACAAATAGATGACATTGTTCTGAATTTTGATTTTAACCCATTAAATGATTTACTCTTCTAGTAAGATCCATTGCTTGTTCAGTGCAGTGGCTCACACCTGTGACCCCAGCACTTTGGAAGGCTGAGGCAGGCAGATCACTTGAGCACAGAAGACTAGCCTGAGCAACATGGTGAAACCCCGTTTCTACAAAAAAATATAACAAAATGAACTGACTGTAGTGGCTTGAACCTGTAGTTCCAACTACTTGGGAGGCTGAGGTGGGAGAATCACTTGAGCCTGGGAGGTGGAGGTTGCAGTGAGCCAACATCACACCACTGCACTCCAGCCTGCGTGACAGAGCAAGATCCTGTCTTGAAAAAAGAAAAAGAAGTTTCATTATCTGAAACATATAAATTATGGTCTGTTTAATTTTATTGTTTCTCAGAAAACTCATTCCTCTCTCCTGTGCTGTTAAAGGATGTACAGACATACCTTGTTTTACTGCATCTTGCTTTATTGTGCTTCTCAGGTATTGCATTTTTTTAAAAAATTGAAGGTTTGTGCAACCCTGTGTCAAGCAAGTTTATGGCACCATTTTTTTTTCTTTTTTTGGACAACGTGCTCACTTTGTGTCTCGGTGCCACATATTGTAATATTCACAATATTTCCAACGCTTTTATTATTATTGTATCTTTTAGGGAGATTTATGTTCCTTGCTCTAGGTTGTTACTATTATAATTGTTCTGGGGCACCACAAAATTATATGCTGTTTTGGGGCACAGTGTAAGATGGCAACCTTAATCGATGAATGTTGCGTGTGTTCTTACTGCTCCATAGACTGGCCTTCCCCTGTTTTTTACTTCTCCTCTGGCCTCCTTCTCCTAAGACAAAACAATATTAAAATTAGGTGAATTAATAATCCTACAATGTTCTTTAACTGTTCAGGGGACGGGAAAGGTTGGATGTTTTTTACTTTAAATCAAAAGCTAAACATGATTAATCTTAGTGAGACAGGCATGTTGAAAGCCAAGATAGGTTGAAAGCTAAGCCTCTTGCACAAAACAATTAGCCAAGTTATGAATAGAAAGGAAGTTTTTGAAGGAAATTAAAAGTGCTAATCCAGTGAACATATGAATGATAAGAAACCAAAACAATCATTGCTAATATGGAGGAAGTTTTAGTAGACTGAATAGAAGATCAAACCGGCCACAACATTCTCTGAATGTGAAGCCTAACCCAGAGCAAGGGCTAATACTCTTCAATTCTGTGAAGACTAAGGAAAGTGAGGAAGCTTCAGAGGAAAAGTCTGAAGTTAACAGATGTTGGTTCATAGAATTGAAGAAAAGAAACCATCTCTATAACATAAAAGCACAAGGTGAAACAACAAGTGCTGATGTGGCAGCTTTACAGCAAAGTATTTAGAAAAACCAGCTAAGATAACTGATGAAAGTCACTACACTAAAAAATAGAATTTCAATGTAGACCAAACAGCCTACTATTGGAAGAAAGTGTCATCTAGAGCTTTCATAACTAGAGAGGAGAAATCAATGCTTGGCTTTAAAGCTTCAAAGGATAGGCTTACTCTCCCACTAGTAGTTAGCGCAGCTGATTGGAGCTAATGCCCATTTCCCATTTAAAAATTCCTAGACCCTTAAGAACTACACTACATCTACTCTGTCTGTGCTCTGCTCTATAAATTGAACTACAAAGCCCAGATGACAGCACATCTGTTTACAATATGGTTTACTAAATATTGTAGCTCACGCTTGAGGCCTGCTACTGAGAAAAAGAATCCTATCAAAATATTACTACTTATTGACAATGACTGGTCACCCAAAAGTTTTAATGGAAACATACCAAGAGATTATTATTGTTTTCATGCCTGCTAACATAACATTTATTTGAAAATAACCCTTGGATCATGAAGTCATTTCAATGTTAAGTTTTACTATTTAAGAAATACATTTTGTAAGGATCTAGCTGCCATATTGATCGCATCTATGGACCTGGGCAATGAAAATTGAAAATCTTCTGAAAAGAATTCATCATTCTAAATGCAATTAAGAACATTTGTGACTAGTAAGATGAGATTAAAATTTCAACATTAACAGGAATTTTGAAGAAGTTCCTTTCAACCATAACAGATTACTTTCTGGGGTTCAATGCTTCAGTGGAGGAATAACTGCAGATGTGGTAGAAATAGCAAGAGAATGAGAATTAGAAATGGGGCCTGAAGGTGTCACTGAATAGCTGCAGTTTCATGATAAAACTTGAAGGAATGAGAAATTCTTCTTATGCATGAGCAAAGAAAGTAGTTTATTGAGGCAAAACCTACACATGGTGAAGATGCTGTTAACATTGTTAAAATGACGTCCAAGGATTTAGAATATGATGTAAATTTAGTTGCTAAAGCAGCAGCAGAATTTGAGAGGATTGACTTCAATTTTGCAAGAAGTTCGACTGTGAGTAAAATGCTATCATTTTCTTTATTCACCCATTGATGGACACCTAAATTGAATATTATTCAGTCATAAAAAGAATGACATTTTATCATTTTCACGACATGGATGGAACTAGAAGACATTATGTTAAGTGAAATAAATCAAGCACAGAAAGACCATAATTTCATGTTCTCACTCACATGTGAAAGCTAAAAAAATTGAACTCATGTGCTAGAAAGGAGAATTATGACTACCATATGATGGCAAGTTTAGTGGGGAGCTGGGGGTAAAGAGAGGTTGGTTAATGGGTACAAACATACAGTTAGAAGGAATAGCATTAAGTGTTTGGTAGCACAAGAGAGTGACTACAGTTAACCATAGTTTATTGTGTATTTCAAGATAACTAGAGGAGTGAATTTGTAATGCTCCTTACACATAGAAGCTATAAATGTTTGACATGACCCCAATTATCCAGATTTGATCACTATGCATATATTTGCTACAAGCATAATATCATATGTGATTGTAGCAAAATATCACATGCACTACATAAATACATGTAACCATTATGTTCCAATAAAAATAAAAAATAAAAATGCTGTCAAATGACATTGCATATTACAGAGAAATCTTTCATGAATGGAAGAGTCAATTAAGGAGGCAAAATTTGTTGTTGTCTTAGCTTAAGAAATTGCCATCGCCACTCAAATCTTCAGCAACCACCACCTTGACCAGCCAGCCGTCATCATCTTGAGGTAAGACCCTTCACCAATAAAAAGATTATGACTGACTGAAGGTTCAAATGACCATTAGCATGTTTTTGGCAGTAAGTTTTTTTTAATAAGTTTTATTTTGTTCTTAATTGACACCTAATAATTATGGGGTACAGTATTATGCAAGCACTTTAAAACTACAGGCACATCTCAAGATAAAACTACAGGCACATCTCAAAGATATGGTGGATTCAGTTCCAGCTCATCACAATAAAGTGAATATTGCAATACAGTGAGTTACAAAAACTTTTTGGTTTTTCTGTGCATATACAAGTTGTTTGCACTATAATGTAGTCTATTAAGTGTGTGATATTATTACTTTTAAAAATAATGTACATACCTTAAGTAAAAATGAGTTTAATACTGGGGGAAGGGAAAAATGGTAAAAGGTTGGTCAAGAGGTACAAAGTTAAAGTTAGATAGAATAAATAAGTTCTGGTGCTCTATTTCACAGTGACTATATTCAACAATATGGTGACTATAGTCAACAATATAGGTGACTATAGTCAATAATAATGCATTACCTACTTAAGAAGAGCTAAAATAACGTATTTTGAATGCTGTCATCACAAATAATGGCAAGTGTTTGAGGTAGTGGATATGGTAGTTATTTTACTTGTTTATGACAATCTATATGTATTCAAACACAACATTTAGTTGTAACAGTAACAGAAAGTTTGCATTTTTACTCTAAATTGTTGAATTATTTTGAAAATACTCAATTTTAGAAAAATATAATGAAATATTTAAAGTAGGTGTTGAAATTTGTGGAGGTGAGATATAAAATATGTTAGGATACTGAATTCATTAATTAAAGAAATAGAAGAGACAGTATTTTAATTATACAAAAAGTTTTATTTTGAGATTTTTATACACCTTTAGAATTTTATCATGAAGATCTAAAAGTAAGAACTATATCTTCTGGACTGTCATTGGCACAAAATACATTTCAGAGAGATCAATAAAGTTTTGACCTTGAAATTGAGAGATGTAAATGAATTAAGGTTATTAAGTATTTTTTTTACAAAGTAATCATAGAAATTGTTTGGCATATATTATCTGATCTGAGATCATGTTGACACATATTTAGCATAATATTATGCTTCCTGACATTATAAACAAAGATATAACATCTGCTATCTACCAGTTTTTTTTCCATTGTGTTGTCAATCCATAACATAACATAGAAGATAACATCAATCTTCCATCCCAGATTTACTTGTTTCCCAAATTGCTTTCTGAAAAGTTGCCAGTAATATCCTATGCATTTTCTTCAGCATTATCTCAATAATTGTATCAGCCTTATAGCATTTTTAAAAGGTTATGTCTAGGCATCGTAGATATGGAATCAAGAAATTGAAAGAGGGGAGGGGGGAGGGATTGCATTGGGGAGTTATACCTGATATAAATGATGAATTGATGGGTGCTGACGAGTTGATGGGTGCAGCACACCAACATGGCACAAGTATACATATGTAACAAACCTGCACGTTATGCACATGTACCCTAGAACTTAAAGTATAATAAAAAATAAATAAATAAATAAATAAATAAAAAAGAGATTGAAAGAAAAAATATTAACTTATGATCTTATTGTATTCTGATTTACATTAAATATATTTGATTTTACATTTTATTTGTTAAATGTTTTCTAATGTGTAAACATAACATTTAAACATATGATCCACCAGAGGCAACCTGGTTAATTAAGTAGTGTTTTAATGTAGAACTACAATGGCCGTCTACGCATCCCTCGTTACAAAGCCCAGGTACCAGAATAGTATTTACTACTCCCAAATGTTCTACTCCATATACATCTTTCCAAGGACTGTATTAACAGATATAGACTACTGTTTCTCCTTAATATCTAAATAGAGCAGCGTCATGCTATATACACCCGGTAACTCATCATTAACCATTTCTTAATTGTGAAATAATCTTCGTTCTCTCTCAGAATATTAGCATTTTAATGGAAGTATTCAAAAATGCATTTGGGTTGTGATTCAGGGATAGATTTTCAGGATTTATTGCTGTAGGGGTTTAGGAACATGATATACTGCTTTCCTACTGTATTCATGGGGGATTGGTTCCAGTATGCCCACAGGTACCAAAAATCTGCAGATGCTCAGTTGAGTCCCTTACATAAAATGGCATTGTACAACATCACGTCCTTTGCAGCAACTGGATGCAACTGAAAACCGTTATCCTAAGTGAACTAACAAAATCTCAAAACCAAATGCTGCATGTATTCCCTTGTAAGTGGAAGCTACACATCAGGTGCACATGGTCATAAAAAAGGGAACAACAGACACTGGGGAACACAAGAGGAGGGAGTAAGGGACGACAGTAAGGGTTGAAAAGTTACCTATTGGGTACTGTGCTCATTATCTTGGTGACAGATTCATTCATACTTCAAACCTCAGCAACATGCAATATACCTTTGTAACAAAGCTGCACATGTACTCTCTGATTCTAAAATATGAATAAAAGTTGAAAAAAGGAAAACAAAATACAATGGTTTTATGTTTTTATATAAATCATATCCTTTTGTATACTTTGAATTGTCTCTAAATTAGTTATGATATCCAATTTAAATTTACATACATAAATACTATGTAAATAGTTGGTATACAGCATTGCTTTTTATTTGTATTATGGTTATTATTATTCTATTATTTTTATTTATTTTTTCCTGAATATTTTGGATACGTGGTTGGTTGAATGCACAGACGTGGAATCTGTGGATACAGACAACTGACTGTACATCATCAACTGTTCACTCTATTTATATTTCAGTTGATTTGTTCTAATTTGCCAGTAAAACAGTTAACCAAATGTAGATATTGCTATAAATATATATATACTCAGGAAAGACTGAAATAAAACATGCCTGTGCAACCTGAAATATTCTTTCCCATTAATGTCATTTTAATATCTTATTCTCTAAGCTAACACGTAAAACATCATTGCATGTTTCTTACCCGAGTCTTATTTTCAGTATTCTGTTTTATTTTGTTTTGTGATACATTTAGTTGCATGCATGTTGTCTACCAGTTTGAGATCTTATTAGCATTTTCACCTTTGAATCCTAGTATCTAAGATCTTGCATGTTACTGTCTCAACAAACATCTGCTGAGTTGAATAGAACAAAAATAAAGATTAAAATAGGTTTCTGCTGAAAAAATTTCTAAAGTTTAGATAACTATTTTTAAAACAGAAACATAGAATGAGTAAGTCTAGGATTTTTCAGATTATGTATTGTGCCAGTTTAACTTATTTGTTAAATGTTTTTTAATACATAAAAATAATAACTTGCTGAAGGGCAGGATAGACTCTTCCATGTAAAACCAAATGCTGCACATTGAAAAGGTTAATAATTGCCTGGATAACAACCTTAAAGGTGAAGCCTTACTCTGCTATTTAGTATCTGCAAATACATCAGCTTATGTAAACTCTTTCAGAGACTCATTCAAAATGGATAAAAACGTGATTTTACCCTATTTTATATTATCTCTTACCCATATTTGTTACAAATTTATATTTAAAATATAAAGGGTAGTATCAATATTGATACTCATTACATAGATTCCAGCAAATGAGCAGTTTTGATATACCTGACAGATACCTACTTGCATGCAAATTAATATCTCTGATATAGTCCTGTTTATGTTAGTTTTGTATTGCTCTTGTTGTTTACAATTTCTGAAATATGGCCACAAGTCACAAGATGCCATTGCCTTAACAAGATGTGTTTCTGTTAATAATAAAGAATCATGAAATAGCAGTTAAATAACACTCCCTTAACATTGACTGCTGGCAGTCTTTAATAATTTAAAATATTATTTTATGTTCATCATTTTATTCAAGATCATAAAACTTGATGAAGATTCTGTGAATGTGCACAAATGTCTTCACTGAAATCAGGTAAAATCAAAATCATTTTCAAAAGTGATGGTATTTAAATTCCTGTTTGAAACCAAAATGTTTACATCAGAAATTTAAAAGAAAAATATGCATCTCGTTGCATTTTAGGAGGAAAATGAACCAAATTAAGAATTACCACCACAAGAAAAGAAGACTGAGAGAGTCTTTGACTGAAATTTAACTTTTAGTGTTCTATACCCCTTTATATATATGCTCTTCTGTACTTCAAAACTGTGCCCAATTTCTGGATTCCATTATCTTCTTTCCAATGTCTTTTGCAAACCTACATAACAGTACTTCTCAAAAAATGGTCTGTATATCACATTTGGTTCTCAGCAGTCTCACATGCAAACTTCAGGTAATTTGGCATTTTTTTTTAAAGCAAAACATGGTAAAATAATATTCATATGTATTGCTCAAATTGAAATATGTGCATAATCATGTTTTCAAGTAATTTTACTCTAATTATCATGCTCTGAACATAGATGACACCCTAAAAAGAGGTGCCTAAACTCATGTAATGTCAGACAACATTGGGAAAAGCAAAATGTTGTTCATGTCAAAGAAGCAACGTGGAAATTTTAACTATAATATAGTTACAGAAATATAACTTATTCTTAATAACTATTTTTGAATGGAATGCAAGCCATAAAGAACATCATAGTTCACAATTTCATCTAACATTTGTTAACAAGATATTATTAATATTTTAAAGCATGATTATATATCACTTGTTTTATTTACATTTCTCATAGTAAGAACATATTTTTAATCCAATAAAAAAGGATGAATAAAAACATACAGATTTTCAAAATGGGATAAAACAAAACATTATAAACAAAAACAAATATAATATTTATGTAAAGTTTTTGTAAATGTATATGCATGAATACAAGTGAATCTAGGAATAAGAGAGTATGAAGTGATAATTAAACGAAAATAGTAATATCTGAAAACGAAATTATGATAGACTAGAAATACAGATATGTACCACACTGTCCTTATAATATTGTTTAATACCCTTTTCAAGAAAAAGCCCATCATTCTCTATGATATCCAAGTTTTATTTTATAGGACAAATACAAACTAATATTTTCCAATAAAAACAATATATAAACTAAAAGAGATTTTGAGACAATGTGGGTTATTTGGGGAAGAAAAAGATCCACTATGTAATGACAAAACTGCCAATTCAACAGAAATGCTTGAAAAGCCTTAGCTTTTTAGGCGCCGGAACTATTACTCTCAAAATATATAAGAAAATGATGGTAAAGTATAAGAAGTTGAAAAGCAAATCATGAGAGAGATGAAGATTTTAGCTTACTCTTCCAATTAATGACACATTGAGCTTCCAAAAAGTAGATAAAATATTCACTTCTCGAGTGCACATAAACCATGATAAAATCAAGCATACAACCAACAGCAGAGTAAGTAAATAGAATTTTATCAAAAATAATGGAATCATATAGAACTTTGGTAATCAAAGATAAATTCTATTCACCACCTCCAATTTTACGCTCTTCCTGCCATATACATCCCTTCTGCAGGAAACATAAATGCCACAATACAATCTGACATTTTTATTTACATATAGTTGTCTCCCAAAGAAATTAAGAGGAAAAAAGTACCATTTAATATTTTCCTTCATATTTATCATTTTTGATCTCATTATTCCTCTCTGTAAAATCAAATTTTATTTTGATGATTTTTTCTTTAGCTGAAACATTTTTACATAGTGGGTCTGTTAATAAATTTGTATGTATTTAGTTGATATAAAAATTTCTTTATATATATAATAGATAAAATTGTATGCATTTAAAGTGTATGTTGTAATATTTTGATATATGTATATGTTGTGAAATATCCAATGTGATTATCTGTTTGTCTTTCTCTCAAAGTTTAGGAGCACTGATTTTTCTCTGGGACTAACTTTTCTGTTCAATCTAAGGATTGTTTTTCACTTTCCCATTTTTCCAGTTTTTTACTTTTTAGCATGGAGTGGAACTTCTAACCTTCTTTCCTACCGAATGGAAAACTAAAAGTTTGAGGATATATTTTTAAATTAAGAAATTACATTTTTTAATCTTTCATTTTTTGCCAAATTATATTTTTCTTTTTAATTTTTATTCTAACAATATTTATTGTAACTTTATTAATCTTTGTTGACTAATTCTAAAATTCCTCACATGTATGGGTTTGTTTCTATGATATGATTTATTTCCTACTTATTTGTCAGATGTCAAAGGAATTTTCCTGCTTTACATGTCAAGGAATTTTTGATAGGATACCATACATTACGCTGCTATATTAACATTTTATCATTTTTCTGTAGGAGATTTTGAAATTTGTTTGGCAGACACTTAAGTCATTTCTGAATCAATTTGATCCACTCAAGTATTACTTATAAGCTTTATTGGTGAAACATAGACTTTATATTCATATTTGACCTACTCCTAAGGCATAGTATTTCTGGGATCTCTGCTCAATGTCACAAGTATTCAATAAAATTTCTCCACATTTACTGGTAGAAAATTGAATGGTTTCCAGGTGTATTCGTCTGTTCTCACACTGTTAATAAAGGCATATCTGAGACTGGGTAATTTAAAAGGAAAGAGGTTTAACTGACTCACAATTCCACATGGGTGGGGAGGCCTCACAACCATAGCAGAAGGCGAATAAGGAGTAAGATCATGTTTTACATGGCAGCAGGCAAGAGAGCTTGTGTAGGGGAACTGTGCTTTATAAAATCATCAGATCTCATGAGGCATAAAATAAATAACTAAAAAGAATTGTGATAGCTAGTATAATCAACATCAAAAAATAAGGCAATATCATCTTTAAAATTAGAGAACATATATTTTTCAGTTAGAGAGACATTAGGGAAATCTATTAAGATGGACATGATTTATTGAAATATAAAACTATTAAATGCCCACACTAGTAGTAATGCTATAATAATGATAGAAGTTTAAAGCACAGGTAAGATTAATATAAATACTGCATGAAGTGAAGGCTGAACTTCACAATGAAAACCTATATCAATAGATAAAA